>NC_090334.1:28837486-29186428 GCF_035084215.1 Heptranchias perlo | reverse complement strand
TTAAGTTGAAGAATGTCAATTTAAATTTGTACAGTTTTATGCTGAGGGTTTAGTTTCACTTTGAGCATGTAGTGGCATCAGCAAACACTAATTGTGTAGAGCAGGGGTGTCCAACCTGCAGCCATAGGAACTCCCAAGCCTTGGCAATTCATTACTCGAAACTCAGGCAATTCGGTTCTATTTGTACTTATATTTCTTATTTGCTGGTTCGTCCTGTTTAAATCTGGCCTGGATGCTTGGAAAGGACTGTTTTTAGCACTGTCATGGCTTCACTGGATAACTCCTAACATTAGTTAGTATCCTCCCCCCCCCCCCCATCACACACCAATCTCCTGGGAGAGGCAAAAATACAGAGAAAAAAGCCTTGGGACAATTTAGGAAAAAACTTTGGGATAAGACAATTTCTAAGAGACCACAGCGACTGGGAGACACATTCCCTGATGTGTTGGCCACACTCTGGAACTCGTCCTGTTCCCTTTTGAATATTTGCAGCTAGTCTACACGCACTGCATGTGCAGCAATTGTTCCAGAGGTCATTGACTCTTTGTGAAAAGTACCTCCTAACATTAAACCAATTGCTATGCTTAGATAAGTTATAATCATGTCCACTGTCCTTCCTAATCTAACTTGCTCGAATAGCCTATCCACTGGGGCTGAGTCTAATCCTTCCATTATTTTAAAGACCTCAATCTTCTCAAAGTCTATACTTTTCTAAAGTACAAAAGCCCCAGCTCTCTAAGCCTATTGAGGTAACTGATGGCCTTTATACTAGGTATCAATGTAATGGCCCTCCTCTGAACTTTTTCCAGGGCCTCGATATCACCCCCGCCAAAGGACGGGACCAAAACTGGACATAGTATTCTAGATGAGGACTGACAAGGCCTTATACAAAGACAGACTAGTGTTACTTGTTTTGTATTTAATCGTCCTGGCATTAGATCCTAACACATGCGGCATTGGTCATGGACTTTCAATAATTCATGCATTAGAATAGCTAGGTTACATGTGTTTGGCATTGTCCCTATCCAAGTGTATAAGTCTACATATGTCTATAGTAAAAGACAGCTGCCCGATATGGACCCAGTCCCCATTGCATCCAGATCTTCTTACAATATATTTTTCCATCCAAGATCCTTACACTCATACATATCTGTGTAACATTTGTGAACTTACGGTCAATTCCCCTAACGCCTTCATCCAGATCACTGATAAAGATGGTGAAGAGCAACTCAGACTCCTGTGAGACTTCATTAGTGACTGGTCCCATGCAGAACCAATAACCTTCTGTCTATTAGAATGCAACCAGTTCCTTATCCAACCAAAATCTGCCCACTAATCCCACAGGACTCAACCTTATTTAATAGTCTTTTGTGCGGCACCTTGTCAAGGGCTTTTTGAAAATCAGGATACATAATGTTGATCGGGTTTTTGACAACTTCTCTTCAAAAAGCCATACTGGGACTCTCTAATAACCCTATGTCTGTCAAGATGGTAATACAGTGTGTCTCTAATGACCCCTTCAAGCAACTTGCCTATAACTGAAGTCTAGTTCATGGGTCTGTAATTACCTGGTTCTGACATTTCCCTTTTTAAATACAGGCACCACATAATCTTTTCTCCAGTCCAAGGGAACAATCACAGACTCCAGTGAGCTGTTAAATAGATGAGCAATAGGCACGCCGAGCACCCTTAGGGAATGCCATCACGGCCAACAGCCTAATCTGTCCTTCTGGCTGCCCTGATAACAGCTTTCGTTCTTGAGTTATTTTCTTTAAGTCTGTAAAAATATTTCTGCTTAAGTCTAAGTTGTCTTTGGACATGACCCATTAGCCAATTTGGCTTTGTTTTACCATATCCCCTAACCTTAGGGACTTACATAGCTTCCTTTTGCATAAGGATGGTTTTGGAGGCATTTCATTTTTCTTCAGTGTCACTACATCCCCACCTAGTAGGACTGCCCAATCAATCTAGTTCAAATCATCTAACATCTTTGCAAATTTAGCTCTCTTAAAATATGATATTTCCATTAAATTTTTAGATGCCTTGATTTGGTTGATTAAGATAAATCTAAAATATAACGGTCACTGTTGCCCAGGTATTCTCCTATATGAAGATCTGATATCAGATCAGCATCATAACTAAAAACGAGGTCCAGTACCCGATTTCCCTAGTTTCCTCACTAACATGTTGTGTAAGCAAGCAATCGTTTAGAATATTTACAAATCTTTCAGCTATCCTTCCCTCAATAACAAATGGATCACCATTTGACCATTGAATATCTGGAAAATTAAATTCATTGGAACTTGTGCCCAGATTGCCTCATCATAATGTCCCCCTTGACCTTGATTGCTATGACAAATGCCAATGATCAATTTTGGGCCAATAGCTTGATCCACCTTCACCTGTACCTTGTGAAACAAAATTCCCTCTCTCTTTCACAAATTAAGCCACACTTCCTCCATTTTGTACTACTTCCTTGTAAACTTTTAGTTGGATTTCTAGCCCATTACTTGAAACTAACCATGTCTCAGTAATACCAATAATGTCTAAGCTCTCCAAAGCTGCGTAACACTAAGTTGTAACCTCTTGGGGTAGATTTTCAACTTGCCGCCCATGCGTAAAGCAGGCATGGCGGATGGGCCGCACATTGTAGAAATTGCCCAATTTTCATTTAAATCAATGGCGGTTTCCATAATGGGTTGCCAATCCATAATGCCAGTTTTACACCCAGAGGCAAATTGAAAATCTACCCCGTTATTTCTGATACTTCTAACATTTACACAAGAAAACTCTATATGTGGCCCCTGAGGCTCCACAGTATGTGCCTATGCAACCCATGAAGACAAAGGCTTTGCCATTCATAGTGTAAAGCACACTCTACTGTATGCCAACATTTCCTAATCCTCCCTTCTGCACCAGCGTAATTTTTTTCCATTATCAAAACCAGCAAACGTTATGACCTCTCTAAATGAAAATGTTATTTCAGTGTACATTTGTGCACAGTTTTATGCTGAGAGTTTATAATCACGAGGAACTGGGTTGAGACTGTCTAAACTCACTTCATGTAGGACCCATACAGCTAGCAGATACAAGGAGACTTCTCATCCCATCCGTCTGGGTAGGGCTGGCCTGGAAACCCATCCCAAAGGTGAAAGGGCAGTGTGCTAACTTACGACATCGCATTGTCCCTTTTAATAAATATATTAAGCCACGATCTCTGCCTAAAGGAAGGAAAATGATGATAACAACTTGTTTATACATTTAAAAAATGCCCACTTAGAAAAATATAACATGCACAATAAACAGAATACTTTAGGAAATGGTGCATTACAGTAAGTAAAGCACCCTTGATATGGCTTATTTCATGCTTTTCGTTGGCTTGGTGGTTTATTTTCCAATGATCCACCACCTCAGTGCATATCCCCTGCACAAATTTGATAGCTTGAGTGTTCTGTGGACCTACAGCACGTGAAATGTTTTGCAAATTCTGATTACAGGTTCGGGCAAACAGTAAGTTGAGAATTTTTTTAAAATATTGAAGCTGCCGTTTGAAATGTATGAGAGAATGGCCATTTATTGCAGTATGTTAATTACAAATAATTTGAAATGTATTTGTTTTCCTTCAAAAAGGCATTATTATTTTGCTTAAAGAAGTTGTAAAAGGGATAAAACAAATCTGCAGAAGTGAAAAGTAAAGTTCTGTGAATGTGTTTTAAATGCACTGATCCGCAGTAATCTGGGTGGTGAAGCGGACTGCTCCCAGTCGTAGTAAAGTTTCTTTGACGTTGAAAGGGTAGCCGCCATCCTTTTTTAGCAGAGAGCTTTACTTGATCTCATGTTCTCAGCACAGGTTCTGCCCAGGTTTGCACCTTGTAGAAGGATATCGGTGACCTGATCCAGTCCAATGCAGGTAGTCAGAGGTGAGAAAAACCCATAGATGCCCCCAAAGAATATACTAAGTGGCCAGCCCAAAAAGAACAGCACAATAAGCCAGAAAAAGGACCACAGGAGATCCGTGCAGCTAGCCATGTTGCTCTGAAGGTTGATAGACTGGATCTGGGTGAATTCCAAATACTGGAGTGAGGAAAACAGAAATTGTTTAACGAGTACACTACAGTCACCAAGAAATGCACGTGTCATTAAACACTGACATGAATATCATTTCTTATAAAAATACTTTATAATTTAGGGTACATATTGAATACTTATGGTGGATGGAAAAAACATGCCTGAGTGACCCAATGTCTCACAAACACACACTGCCATTGTGTACAGAGTGATTTCACTATTCGGCATTATGCCATCACATTGCATAACATCAAAGAAGTTATATTTGAAGTGAAAACTCACTGGTGATATAATGTTTGTATATATTCCTTATGACTAGTTAGCAAAGGAAAATCCCCTGTCATTATTATTGGTATATTTTCAATACATCATCAGCTACTAAGTATGCGTTCTTTATCTATATATGGAAATAAAAAGAAATTTGGTTTGAAGCATTATATAAAGACAAGTTCTATGATGTCAAACGTGATGTCATAATGCAAGATAATGAAGCCACTCCTCACACAGACCATCACATGAAACCTGTGTGTTCATCTTTAAAACTTATTTTAAAATCATAATTTAAAAAATTAAAACCATAACATTTTTTTCTGGCCTCAGGTATGTCTCAAGTCACTAATGCTGTGTCACACATAGCTGTGCATTTTGTTGCCTAAACAGGCTGTAATTAAAGAGAGGTTTTTTTGTTAAAAACACAGTAAAATAAGAACTAGGGGAAAGGTTCTCTCAACCAGAGAGCTCAGTGCTTGTTTTAAAAGTGTTTTCTACTGGAGCCTTCACTCCTGTTTGGTTACTCTGCTAAGGCCTTGCAGTTACACTAAGAAGGGAGAGAATACTTTTTAATTTACAGAAAATGTTTAGAATTTTTAAAAAAAATAAATTTATTGCTTCATCACTCCCCTCTCCTCCAATTTTTGTTAAATTATTTCTCTGCCCTATTCTCGTATCAGCAATATTTAAGTCACCAGTGTTGCCTCACTGACTGACTTGGCACCGGCCGAGCACGTTGCTGTGGATTTGGACTTGCGCTGCCACCCAAACCTTTTCAAGCAATAAGCTGTAAGCTTTAATACACAATTCAACTAAACTAAGTGTAAACTATTTTTTAAAAAAACAAATACAATATAATCCTACATTATTGACACTGAAAAATCCACTAGCATTGACACTTCTTATTGTAAGGTTTCCAATTTAATAAAGATCTAACTATAATGTCCAAGAAAGGTTACCTTTGATGGACTAAATAATGTATTAAAGGATCCAAAGGCTACGACACCTGCAGTTTTCCTTTGCTGAAACTTCGGAGTCACTTCCTTGCCAGCAATTTAATGGTTCACAAAGCTAGACACTGTGAACAGTGATAAATTAAAAGCAGAGTAGCTCCTAAAAGAAATGTGCAACTTCCAATAAAAAAGCACAGAAAGAGCAGGTTAATTTACTGCTAACCCTCATGTGGCAATTTACAAGTGGCACAATAAATAATTTCTTCACAGGTAGGATGTCACAGTGACAAAGTGACATGACAAAGTGACATCACAAAGCAGATTCAAGAAATTGTTTTGCAAACTACAAACCTACTCATCAACACTTTTTCAGTCGACAAAAGAGCACGTGTTATAAACTTGGTACAATTTGCATACTAAATAAGTTTTTGATAACTTTTAAACCATCTGGGTGAATGCAGAGCAATTTGCTTTCAGCAAAAGGTCTCTGCAATGGATCTCCTTTCAAAATATTTAACCTACATAGTTTTTCTACTGGAAGAAATTGAGTGATGGAAAATATTTAAAAATTAGTGCATTACAAAAGCAACAACTTGCATTTCTATCGTGCCTTTAACATCGATAAAACGTCCCAAGGTGCTTCACAGAATCAGATGAAGGTGGACGCCAAGCCAAAAGAGATATTAGGAGGGGTGACTAAAAGCTTGGTCAAAGAGGTGGGTTTTAATGAGGGACCTATAGGAGGAGAGGGAAGTGGAGAGGTGGCAAGGTTTAGGGAGACAATTTCAGAGCATATTACGTTACGTCATACAATAAACACCTCCAATCTTAAGGCAACCACAACTTATTTGTGATTTTATTACTCAAGGCCTATCCAGTTGGTTTCATTGGTGGGGATATTAATCATATCACATGAATGGCCACGGGAAAGCTTGATTGAGTTTTGGGAAATGACGTAGAACAAATAACTGATGTGAGAGTAGGAGAACAATTGGGAAATAGCGATTACAGCACAGTTTAGTTCAATGTGAAAATGGAAAAAAACAATGAAGAATAAAAGATAAGAGTGCTAGACCGGAAAAAGGAAAAGTTAATTGAGATAAAATAGGATCAGGGCCAAATTAACTGGACAGAAGAGTTAACAAGTAGAAATGACAGATCAGCAGTGGGGAAATCTTCAAATATGACATGCAAAAAAAATATATATTCCTATGAGGCAAAAAGGATATATATCATGCATGAATAGAGATTAAAACTCAGCTGAGACTTGAGAGAAGCATATGATAAAGTTAGGGCTAGCAGTACTAATCACAACAACTATCGAAAGTGTAGTGTGAGGTGAAAAGGGTGGTTAGAAGGACTAAAGGGTATGTGAAAAGAGGCCAGCAGATAATCTAAAAGAAAGAGTAAGGGTTTTTTATAAGCATATTAAAGTAAAAGAATAATTAAGGAGTGGTAGGACCACTCAGGGATGAATGAAGAATCCAATTAATGAAGATGATGGTATGGAGGAGATACTAAATAAATATTTTGTAATGATTTTAAAATAAAGGTGATAATGAGAATATACGTGCATTAGAGAGGGAAGTGGAAATATTGTTAGAAGTAACTGTAGAAATGGAATTGGTTCTCAAAAAAGTAGCAGAGCTGTTGAAGTCAGAGGTGAGATAGCAGAGGTGCTGGTCACAACTTTTCAATCCTCCTTAAATATGCAAAGTGTGCCATGGGACTGGGGGGTTGTCACCATAATACCTCTGTTCAAGAAGGATAAACAATACACCAGTCAGTCTAATGTCAGTTGTGGACTAACTCTTAGAAACTATGGGCTCGATATTAGGAGGGAGGTGGGTTGGCAGCAGGGGGTCGACTGGGCACGTGGGTAACGCGCCCAGTGAATTCGGGGTGTTCCGCACTTCAATGACCTAAGTAGGTCAGCCAAAGTTAGTACACTTACTCATTCCCCTACACTCCGTCTGCCACATCATTGCCCCCACCCCACATCTCCTTCTGCACTGCCAACACTACTCGATCACATCACTCCTCACACCCACTCAAAGCTCATCCTCATCTTACCTGCACTTACTCACCTTGCCAGTACTCATCCCACCACTACCACTCAACCCAATCTTCATACAATCTCATGGCTCTATCTCATACTCACCCTCTCGTGCATCTCTTTCACGGTCAGCCTCACCCAACCTGCCACTACCTGTGCTGCAACCACAGGGCATGCATCACATATGTGCAGTAGGAAGCGTAAGGCAAACGTGTTGTGAGCATGAAGGGGATGCACAAGGGTGTTTGAGGGTTTGTCATGGTTTTTACTTATATTTGATTTCTGATCAACTCACATTACATATTATATTGTCGCCACATCTTTACAAATCTTGTATGGTTTGTGCAATAATGCCCTTTCCTGAGGATCACCTTGAAGACCCACAACAGATGCCACCCATTGTGTCACTGCAGAGTGGGTGTAAGTGTATTTGCAGGGCTCTTTTGTGCAGACGACTGAGAGATGTCGGCGATGTCCCCGGTGGCACCCTGGAAGGATGCGGAGGAGAAGTTGTTGAGGGCAGTGGTGACTTTGATAGCGACAGGTAAGAAGATGGTGCTCGGGCCAGCCGGGAGCCGCTCGGCATCAAGGAGGTATCTATTATGGCTTTACTATAGATAAGTTCATCTTTAAACATGCATGAATAGTGAGAAAGTTACGATCTAAACGTAATCAATGTGTTGTTTAACCTTGAGGTCAGGCTGTTTATGACTACCACTGTCAGTAAAGTTCTGCCAGTTTTTAATCTTAGGGGCTTAATCCAAAATGGTTTTCTCACTTGCTCTCGATCCCTGAACAATAGACATAAGAGAGAGTGTCTGTGGCTAAATGGTGCAACCGGTTAGAAGGCTACACTTTCACCACTGGAACATGGATTAGAGTTCAACGCAGTCTAACGGGATGAAAATCTGCTATTTCTGTCAAATGATGAATGCAAGTTCATAGCATCAAAATTGTTAGAATTTAGCAAAATCTGCAGAGGTGGTGCAATAGGAGGCATTCTTCTGGGGTTAGACTTAAGGCACATTAAAAATAAGGTTCGTTCAGAGAAAATGGTTTCCATACAATAGCCTCAGAGCATTGATATTGTGTCATGCCAGACATTGCAAGAGGGGGACTAAGCTATTCAATTGAACTACAAGCATCTTGTGGGATTTATTTGTATTCATGTTTGATTAGCAGCTCTTTTTAAGAGACACACATTTTAACTGAATTTGTCCCAATCATTTGTTAAAGTATTTCTCAGCCTGACTTACTCAAATTGGGGAATCTATCTGATGCCATCAGAAAGAAATAGGCCAAAAAGTGACTCTGTGGATGCTCAACAACAAACGGCGATGTAAAAAGTTAATATTAAACATAATATTAAAAGGGACCTTGCAATTTAGCAGAACAGATGTGACTGTCATTTTCTATCTTCTGAGGAGAGATAGTTAATCTACTGTAATTCTACAGTGCATCGCTCCATTTATTCACTTATCCACTTACTAGTTAATAAACCTGTTTGGTAGTTTATAGCCTAAGTCAGTCTGTTGAATTACTTATTCTACTGCCTTCCAAAGTCGAAGATGATATCACATGATATGACCAGTAGCTGAAATACAGTAATGAGGGTTTTTCAGGGTTTGCTACAAATTACCTAGATATTGGGACATAATCTTAAAATTAGAGCTAGGCCATTTAGGAGTGAAATCAGGAAGCACTTTTTCCACACAAAGTGTAGTGGAAATCTGAAATTCCCTCCCCCCAAAAAGCTGTGGATGCTGGGTCAATTGAAATTTTCAGGACTGAGATCGACAGATGTTTGTTAGGTAAGGGTATCAATGGATATGGAGCTAAGGCTGGTAAATGGAGTTGAGGTCAGCCATGATCTAATCTAATGGTGGAACAGGCTTGAGGGGCTGAATGGCCTCCTCCTGTTACTATCATGATCTGGGTGAGTCATCAGCACCAACTGAAATCACTGTTCTGGGTGGCTGTTTGCCAGGCAGAGGTGCTACCTTAAGGGCTCACCCCAGTTTTATGGTTAGGAAGTGTTTTTCTAGGATAATGTAGGTCAAAAAGAACTGAGCTATCGAACAGTTCCTGGGCCTTTATCAGAACCAAAAAAAACATGCTTCCCAAAAAGCAAGAAAACACCCCGCTGCTTTGGCCTGTGAATATCTTGCTGAGACTTTAAGATTCAAATGCACTCACACGCCGACATATAAAGTCTGTTTAGATTTGATTTGCCCACACAGGCATATTAGTTATGCATATTTACTGCTGGGATAAAGCATTATGGCAAATATAGGTTACCGGTTAACAATAAACAAGTCTTCTGCAGGATTAGCAGATTTTCTCATCAATCGGCTGATTTTAAAAAAAGCACTCCATCTTATATCAAAGAGGAATGTGTGCGGGCTGCAATAAGTTACAACTTTATCATAAACTGTCACTCGTTTTTCTTCACGTCACTCAAGGAATGGATTAAATTAAAAATATTCGTAACTGCCCTCCAAGATCTCTGCACTCCTCCAATTCTTGTGCATCTCCGATTTTAATTGCTCCACCATTGGCGGCCGTGCCTTCAGCTGCCTAGGCCCTAAGCTCTGGAAATCCCTCCGTCTCTCTAACTCTTTCTCCTCCTTTAAGACACTCCTTAAAACTTACCTCTTTGACCAAACTTTTGGTCACCTGTCCCAATACTTCCTTATGTGGTTCGGTGTCAAATTTTGTTTGATAACGCTCCTGTGAAGTGCGTTGGGACGTTTTACTATGTTAAAGGCGCTATATAAATGCAAGTTGTTGTTGATTTTGCCCATTTAGTACTTTGCAACCGGTTTTAAAAATATAAATGAATCCCCCACCCATCGTCAAGTTCACTTAAAGGGGCAATAACATTATACAGTTTATTAATATAAAACAGGTAATTTATAAACTGGAATTATTTATTACATGATGCAAATCACAAAAGTACAAGTTCATTCATTCCAATTTTTTTTAGAAAGGCATAGTTGTACAAAAATTCAGAGATTGTAGGAACAAATTGTCCATGACAATAGCCACTAAGACAATCGGAGCAAACTTCTGCGTGGTGAAATGGAAATTGCTTGAAAAAGAGGAATATTAAAGCATATGGAGGGCAATCAGGAGCGTGAAGTTAGACTAGGAGTTCATGTGAAGAGCTTGGGCCTAAACGGCCTCTTTCTATACTGTAACATTGGTCGCGATACAACAAAGTTTTCTTTATCGCTGAAACGTAAACCAAGGTTTTTTTCCTTTTAGCACAGTGATTTACTTGATTTCATGTTCTCAGCACAGGATCGACCCAGGCTTGCACCTTTCAGGAGCAATTCGGTGACCTTATCGAGTCCCACACAGGTAGTCAGAGGAGAGACAAAACCATAGAGGAACCCGAGAAACATACTGATTGGCCAGGCTAGGAGAAGGAGCACCAAGAGCCAGAAAATAGACCAGAGGATTTCCTTTGCACTGGCCATGTTGATTTTCGTTGGATAGTGACACGATGGCTCTGGATCAATTCCAAAGGCTGGACTGGTGAGGAAAGGGAAAAGATCTGAAGTAAGTACTATAGTCACCATAAACAAAGCATACATATAAACATTATATTTAAAGTACTATAGTCACCATAAAGATACTGTACATACAGCCTCCTCCCGATATCCCCACCATCACAGAAGCCAGTCTTCAGCCAATTCGATTCACTCCATGTGATATCAAGAAACGGCTGAGTGCACTGGATACAGCAAAGGCTATGGGCCCCGACAACGTCCCAGCTGTAGTGCTGAAGACTTGTGCTCCAGAACTAGCCGCACCTCTAGCCAAGCTGTTCCAGTACAGCTACAACACGGGCATCTACCCGACAATGTGGAAAATTGCCTAGGTATGTCCTGTTCACAAAAAGCAGGACAAATCCAATCCGGCCAATTACCACCCCATCAGCCTACTCTCAATCATCAGCAAAGTGATGGAAGGTGTCGTCGACAGTGCTATCAAGCAGCACTTACTCACCAATAACCTGCTCACCGATGCTCAGTTTGGGTTCCGCCAGGACCACTTGGCTCCAGACCTCATTACAGCCCTGGTCCAAACATGGACAAAAGAGCTGAATTCCAGAGGTGAGGTGAGAGTGACTGCCCTTGACATCGAGGCAGCATTTGACCGAGTGTGGCAACCAAGGAGCCCTAGTAAAATTGAAGTCAATGGGAATCATGGGAAAACTCTCCAGTGGCTGGAGTCATACCTAGGACAAAGGAAGGTGGTAGTGGTTGTTGGAGGCTAATCATCTCAGCCCCAGGACACTGCTGCAGGAGTTCCTCAGGGCAGCGTCCCAGGCCCAACCATCTTCAGCTGCTTCATCAATGACCTTCCCTTCATAAGGTCAGAAATGGGGATGTTCGCTGATGATTGCAGAGTGTTCAGTTCCATTCGCAACCCCTCAGATAATGAAGCAGTCCGAGCCCGCATGCAGCACGACCTGGACAACATCCAGGCTTGGGCTCATAAGTGGCAAGTAACATTTGCGCCAGACAATGACCATCTCCAACAAGAGAGAGTCTAACCACCTCCCCTTGACATTCAACGGCATTACCATCGCCAAATCCCCCACCATCAACATCCTGGGGGTTACCATTGACCAGAAACTTAACTGGACCAGCCATATAAATACTGTGGCGACAAGAGCAGGTCAGAGGCTGAGTATCCTGCGGCGAGTGACTCACCTCCTGACTCCCCAAAGCCTTTCCACCATCTACAAGACACAAGTCAGGAGTGTGATGGAATACTCTCCACTTGCCTGGATGAGTGCAGCTCCAATAACACTCAAGAAGCTCGACACCATCCAGGACAAAGCAGCCAGTTTGATTGGCACCCCTTCCACCACCCTGAACATTCACTCCCTTCACCACCGGCACACAGTGGCTGTAGTGTGTACCATCCACAGGATGCACTGCAGCACCTCCCAAACCCACGACCTCTACCACCTAGAAGGACAAGGGCAGCAGGCAAATGGGAACAACACCATCTGCACGTTCCCCTCCAAGTCACACACCATCCCGACTTGGAAATATATCGCCGTTCCTTCGTTGTCACTGGGTCAAAATCCTGGAACTCCCTTCCTAACAGCACTGTGGGAGAACCTTCACCACACGGACTGCAGCGGTTCAAGAAGGCGGCTCACCACCACCTTCTCAAGGGCAATTAGGGATGGGCAATAAATGCTGGCCTCGCCAGCGACGCCCTCATCCCATGAACGAATAAAAAAAAATAAAACATTATATTTAAAGTACTATAGTCACCATAAACAAATCGTATATATAAACATCATTACATTTAAAGTAAGCACTGTGGTTACCATAAACCCGTACATTACAATTGATACTCGGTACTGTGCTAGAAATAGTTCTGTGAAGTGGTAGCAAGAAGCAGGTAGTCAAACAGTAAAATGTACTGGCAAGCTACACGCCCACCAGTACATCAGGGATATGTTCCGGGGTGAGAGGAAGGGTCTGAGCGTGAACTTGGTGTGGTTTGTACCGTGACATTGGTACAAGTGGGAGCCTGGCCCATTCGGAGTCGAGTCGAGTCGAGTCCGGACGCCCCTTGGGTAGGTCAGTTCCAGTCGATTGACGGAGCGGAGTCAGGAGAGAACTTCCCTTCTATCACCACTAGAAAGTTGTTTCTCTTTAAATGAAGCATGACTTGTCCCTGCGAAATATTAACTTTAATGAAACAAAGTCTCACCTGTCCTCTCTGATTTGGGCACATCTCCCAACCTCGAGGAAGCTGGTTTCAAACCCCAACTCACCTGATTTAATTGAAGGCAACTTTACAGCAACTTGTTATTGTAAAGCCACAAACATTCCCGAGTCTAAATAAAGTTAACTTTTAAAGAATGCTACCTTTGATGAACTTAATAAAGTATCAGACAGTTACAAGGGTCCTCATACCTTTTTGTGAAATGTTCGGTCACTACGTGCTAGCAATTTCTATTTGCTCCACACTTCTTGCGAAACTTGCATATGGAAATTAGGGATGTGGCTGTTAACCGACGCAGTAAAGGTAGAACGTCTTTAAAAAAAAGGTGAGCCATAGTCTCTGAAAGCTGCGGCTAAAAGTCCTGGTTATTAGCGGGGAGGTTAAAATATCGTCAAATATGTTTTTCTCATTCAAATTTATGTGCAGAATGCTTGTGGACTATGATTTATAAGACCACCTGCAAGTAACATATGTTTGGTGAAACTCACCTGAAATTGCTGGCAAGTAGTTCCATAATAATGATGACACTAAAAGTTCAGCAATTTGTGGAGCATCTGAGATAGGCTGCAATTTAGAAACAGGATTAGGTCATTCAGCCCCTCTAGCCTCTTCCGCCATTCAGTTAGATCATGGCTGATCTGTATTCTAACTCCGCATTTGCTAGACTATTTGCGCCGTTCCGCCGATAGGCTCACCGTAGCCATTAACATTTCTTTCATGTCACTCAGGCCCGTGTTCAAGTCAATGGCGTTTGCGAATTTATGCCATTATTCTACATTAATGGCTCTGCAGCAACTTAGGGCTGGAGATTAGTGGCGTGGGTGACATGCTAATGACATGATTTATGGCCCTCACATGACTCTCATTCTGGAAGGCCAACAAAGGGACCATTGCAGCCTTGGCGTCTTACTCTAGCAGGCTGGAAATTGTTCTTCGAGCTTTTTATTTTTTAAATCTATTATGGCAGTCTTGTCTTGCCATCCTGAATCCTGTTAGCGTTGGAAGGCAATAATTTTCAGGACTAAAGGCTCTTTCTACACACAGAAGAGGGCAAAAGCATTGCAATGGCCCATCCACTAGCTATTCCACTGGTTTTGATCACTGTGGACAACCTGGAAGAGGAGCAGAGGTAGCAGGCACCAAGATCAAGTGAGGCACCATGGCCGGAGGATGAGCAGATCTCACTACTAACCCCCTCCCAGAGAATGTGCAGGGAACGGATATCTTTTGAGGCGATGTCGGAGGAGCTCTGCATGCACAGACTGCACTTCAGCAAGGAAGCAATCGGCCACCTGCGCGAGATACTCCTTGAGAACCTGACGCTGCGATCTACCTCTTGCAGGGCCTTGTCAATGGCTATGAAGGTGACGACAGCCCTCAATTTCTACGGGATGTTGTTCCTTCCAGGCAGGCACCGGAGACCTCTGTAATATTTGCTAAGGCGCCGTGAGGACCTGCATTCAACAGGTCACCAATTAGCTATTCTGCAGGGCATCTGACCTCACCAAATACAACATGTGCCTGCTCAGCAAAGAGGCAGGTCCATTATTTTCCATAGAATTGCTTGCTTCCCCAGGGTGCAGGAGGCCACCGATGGGACCAATGTGCCGCTGATGAACCTGTCACCTTCCTCAATAAAAAAGGTTACCATTCCTTAAATGGCCTAATTGTCTGTGATGCCCAACAACAGCTTGCATTTATATAGCACCTTTAATGTAGTAAAATGTCCCGAGGTGCTTCACAAGAGTGTTATCATAAAAATTTGATACCGAGCCACATAAGGAAGTATTGGGACAGGTGACCAAAAGCTTGGTCAGTGAGGTAGGTTTTAAGAAGCATCTTAAAGGAGGAGAGAGAGGTAGCGAGGCAGAGAGGTTTATGGAGGGAATTCCAGAACTTAGGGCCGAGGTAGCTGAAAGCAGGGCCACCAATAGTGGAGCGATTAAAATCGGGGATGCGCAAGAGGCAAGAATTGGAGGAGCGCAGAGATCTCGGACGGTTGCAGGGCTGGAGGAGGTTACAGAGATAGAGAGGGGCGAAGCCATGGAGGGATTTGAAAACAAGGATGAGAACTTTAAAATCGAGGTGTTCCCGGACTGGGAGCCAATGTAGGTCAGCGAGCACTGGGGTGATGGGAGAACGGGACTTGGTGCAGCAGAGTTTTGGATGAGCTCGAGTTTATGGAGGGTGGAAGATGGGAGGCCAGCCAGGAGACCATTGGAATAGTCCAATCTAAAGGTATCAAAGGCGTGGATGAGGGTTTCAGCAGCGGATGAGCTGAGGCAGGGGTGGAGACGGGTGATGTTACGGAGGTGGAAGTAGGCGGTCTTGGTGATGGAGCAGATATGTGGTAGGAAGTTCATCTCAGAGTCAAATAAGACGCCAAGGTTGCGAATGGTCTGGCTCAGCCTCAGACAGTGGCCAGGGAGAGGGATGGAGTCGGTGGGTAGGGAACCGAGTTTACGGCGGGGACTAAAGACAATGGCTTTGGTCTTACCAATATTATTTGGAGGAAATTTTTGCTCATCCAGTACTGGATATCGGACCAGCAATGTGACAAATGAGAGACAGTGGAGGGCTCGAGGGAGGTGGTTGTGAGGTAGAGCTGGGTGTCATCAGCGTACATGTGGAATCTGGTGTCGTGTTTTCGGATGATGTCGCCGAGGGGCAGCAGGTAGATGAGAAATATCAACTATGCACCCTGCATGTTAATGCAGAGCATCAGGGACCTAAAAAGGATAGATCAGAGTACTTTCTAAATGGTGAAAAGCTCAAAACAGTGGAGGTCCAAAGAGACTTAGGGATCCATGTACATAGATCATTAAAATGTTATAGACAGGTACAGAAAATAATCAAAAAGGCTAATGGAATGCGGGCCTTTATATCTAGAAGACTAGAATACAAGGGAATAGAAGTTTTGCTACAGATATACAAAGCCCTGGTTAGACCACACCTGGATTAGTGTGTTCAGTTCTGGGCACTGCACCTTAGGAAGGATTTATTGGAATTGGAAGGAGTGCAGTGTAGATTTATTAAAATGATACCTGGATTCCAAGGGTTAAATTACGAGGAGAGATTACACAGACTAGGGTTGTATTCCCTGGAATTTAGAAGATTATGGGGTGATTTGATCAAAATTTTCGATATTAAGGGGAACTGATAGGGTAGATAGAGAGAAACTATTTCCGCTGGTTGGGGAGTCTAGGACTAGAGGACAGAGCCTAAAAATTAGAGCCAGGACTTTCAGGAGTGAAGTTAGGAAACACTTCTACACACAAAGGATGGTAGAAGTTTGGAACTCTCTTCCGCAAACAGCAGTTGATGCTAGTTCAATTGTTCATTTTATATCTGAGATTGATAGATTTTTGTTAACCAAATATATTAAGGGATATGGAGTTAGGTCATAGATCAGTCATGATCTCATTCAATAGCGGAACAGGCTCGAGGGGCTGAATGCCCTATTCCTGTTCCTATCGGGGAAGCACTCATGATGTCTTTGTCCTTCACCACTCCAACATTCACTTCTTGTTCAGCAGGGAGGGACAAAAAAGAAAAACAGACTCTCATTTCTGTGGCACCTTTCACAATCTCAGGACATCCCAAGATGCTTTACAGACATTGAAGGACTTTTGAAGTGTTATCACTGTTTTTAATGTAGGAAATGTGGCATCTAATTTGTGCACAACAAAATCTCACAAACAGCAATGAGATAAAGATTGGATAACCTGTTTTTTCAGTGAATATGGTTGAGGGATAAATATTGGCTGGGTCACACAGGAGGACTCCACTGCTCTTCTTTGAATAGTGCTATGGGAACTTTTACGTCCACTTGAGAGGGCAGACGGGGCCTCGGTTTAATGTCTCATCTGAAAGATGGCACCTCCAACAGTGCAGCACTTCCTCAGTACTGCATTGAAGTGTCAGCCTAGATTTAATGCTCAAGTCTCTGGAGTGGGGCTTGAAACCACAACCGTCTGACTCAGAAGTGAGAGTGCTACTGCTGATCCATGGCTAACAACCAAGTAGGGGACAGAGCTCACCCACTGAAGCCATAGACGACGACACCCTTCCACATCACCAAATCATCACAGGAAACAAGTGCACACAAGTGGTGGAGAGTACAATCAGGGTGCTTAAAACATGCTTTTTATGCCTTCTACAATAGTCCCCATGCAAAGTGGCAAAGATTCTAGTGGTCTGCTGTGCACTACACCATTTTTCCCTGCAGGAAGGGCTGACCCTTAACTTGGCAGATGAGATGCCCGTGGAACTGGAGGATCCCAAACTGGATGTCCCTGGACCCCAGAAGGAAGGCACCCTGGGTAACCAGAGAGCAGCTGGTGACTCAGGTGTTCGGACAATGATAATCACCCCAGTCCTCACCAACCACCCCCCCCCACCCCACCCTCCTCCCACCCCTGGAGTTCCACTAGTGGAAGAAGGGTGGAGCAGGAAGTCCACAATATCTCCGTGGAATGATTCCCTGTGGTGGCACGAACATAAAGAAGGACAAGCAAGATTGAAACTTAAACATTGAAACTTTTATTCAATGCAACAGTGCAAAAACTAAGAGTCAACAAACAACGTCAATGTAAGTGCAGATGAGAACAAAAAAAAACTGTAAACTCTCATCAGGAAGAATCAATAAAAAAGTAGTGCATATTTTTATAAACAGTGCAAATATTTTTAAGTTACAGGACTTTGTTAACAGTGGTAAGCAAACATTCTACAATGAACATCTACAGCACTGCCTATGACCTAAGCAGCAGAGGTAACACTATTAAGGTAGTCAAATGAAAAGTAATGGTTAGTTTTATAAGTAGTGCAAAATTTCTCCTGTATCAACAATTTTAAATGTAAATTTGTTCAACAGAATTAAACTATTTCAAAAAAGCAAAAAGTTTCAAACAACTTCTAATAAAGTTATTAAATAACAGCAACATCAAGAATAATAAACAACAGCAACAAGAATATTACAATGGCACCATCAACAACAGGAACAACTGTGAAAACTTTTGAAACTATTTACAACTGTAGTCTGAAGAATGCCTGAAGGACCGCTGAGGGCAAGGCTGAGCAGGAAGAGGTGGACTCTGCATGAGAGGGACACCCTATTCCCTCGTGCACCGGTGTCTTGCCCCTCCCCACGCACAAACCCTTGTGGCCAGGGCACAGCCTCTACGTCTCATGTCGGTCGGGATCAAGGAGTTCGGAATTGGGTTCCGGATGTTGCTCCAAGAGGACATGGGAAGTAGGTGTGCTGTGACTCCTGTGATAGGGTTGCATCATTGGAGGGCGATCCTCAGCAGCTGGGTCCTGCAAGGCTTGCGCATCTGGCACAAAGCCTGGAGATGGAAGGTGGCCCTGGGAACTGCTGCCTTCCTGCTTGTCAGCAGCATGTCCCTCATGACTGAGGACCATCGCTGTAGTGGGTGGCGCTGAAAGGGAGGACACGGGTGTCAGCTGTAGGACTGTATACATTTGCCGCACCATGGTACCTTTGCAACTGCAGGGCCCTGTCTTCATGTGAAGTCAGCTGCTTAGGGAAGGGGATCCCACCTCCGAACTGTGCCCGCACCTGTGCGTTATGCACAAACTTGCCCTGCGCGGAGAAAACAGAGAGAACATTACTTGGGTTGCTTGGTTTGAGAGGCTTCTTTCCAGGCATTGGAATCTTCTCTTCAGCAGAAAAGAAACTGTCAAATCCATCAACTGGCCACTGTGATAAGACTGTTTCTGATGGCAACTGACTTTTATGACTTACTTGCCTTTGGATTCTGCCTTGAACAAACAGTAAACCAGCAAATCTTTCCCCCTCTCTACAAGCACTGAAAGAAGGACAATTGTGGTCTATTGTTTCAGAAAAAGCAGACAACTTTTGTACTTTTAATTGATAGTTCAGAATTGAGGCGCTGAAAGTGCTTATCTTGCCGGGTCAGGTCAGGTCATTGTAATTCTTCCTACTTTGGTCACCTGTTTGTGGGACGGCCAACGTCGTGGTCAGGGTCTCCGCCACCCGTCTTATTTTGCAAGGAGCCCTCACGGTCCACAGCAGCCGCTCTTACCTCTACTCCATTTCGTCCAAGAGGGCCTGCAGGTCCTCACCTCCAAAAGTACTCACTCTTTTTTTGTTTTCGTCCTGAGACATTTCTGTGGAAAAGTGTATATGCAAAATACTGTTAATTACTTTTTACTGCATTTTACAAAGGTTTTTCAAAACGTTAGTAACTTTTTAAAGTTTATTTAAGGGCCTGGAGTTTGCGCTTTGGGCGCAATCAGCATTTGGGCGCAAATTTCACCTGAAAATTGCGCTGGTGCATTTTACGCCAAGTTGTGCCCAGTTTACGCTAAAATGCATAAACATAATCACAAACGTAAAATATGCCATGAATCAGCGCAATTCCGCAGCTTAACATAGCGTAATCATTTATTTTTGCAATCAAAAATATTCATTGATGTATTTAAGAGTGGTAACCTGGTGCAGTTTTATTAATACAGCTAAAAATGGGTTTATCACTAAAAATGTGCATTTTTAATAAAGGTGTCCAGACCTCTGCCTGTAAGTAATCTAATTTAAAATCACGGAAAATGATTAAAAAAAAACTATACTGAAGCATTTACTACTTTCATGGCATACACTAAAGAGTTTTGTAATAAATTAATATTTTTTAATATTTAAAAACATTTAAATCGTGCCTATTAGTGCCTTTGCACCGAAGAAAACTTGATTAATTTTAAAACCCACCTAAAACGGGCGCAGGCTGGCGCAATCGGCAGAAACTCACCATCCTCATTGTTTGGAGTGGGGGAGGGAGGATGCCCAGTTTTGTGGGTGGGGCTAGTTTCAGCCCGATTAAAAAAATATTACGCCCAGCATAAATCGAAATTCCGCGATGTTTTGCACTGATTCGGCCGGATTGCGCTGAAAAAGCTAGCACAATCTAGCGGAAACTCTGGGCCAAGGTCTTTTCAGAAGTTGCAGGTCACTCACCTCAGTGCCACACTTCAATCTGTTTTCAGCTTTTTCTAGTGCCACGTGGTTAGTCTGTGACATGAGTCATTGGGCAGCTGTCCACGAGGTCCCTGATTCATTGTCATCGCCTCGCCGTTATCAGATTGATGTTCCGGCAATTTGTGGTGCAAGTATAGTGCGATGTTAATGGTGAGCTTAAGAGTCCAATTAGCGTTGTTCACCGCCAAACCTGCCATTGCCGAAATTTCAGGCCCCATTACTATATTTAAGAGTGTGCTTGTACTGCAATTTTAGGGTGGCTGCAAATCCATTTGCAGAAATACATATCCAAAAAGATGCAAGAATTGTTGAGTGTGTAGACATTTAACAAAACAGAATGGTGAAAGCAGAAGTTTGAGAGCAAAATTCTTAAAAGAAAGCACTCAAAGGAAGTTACAGCTGTTGCGACAGAATTACCAGATGAGAGCAAAACACAGAGAAATGCATTGACTCATGGCATGGCAAATCAGACAGGCAATGGAGGCTGTGAAAAAAATAAATGGTTGCTTGCATTACGAAGTTGAAAAAACACAATTAAGTTCAACAGATTGTTTACCTCATATATCCAAAGGCAGCAACAACAGAACCAACATTTGTACAGGCAAATATCTGATAACTATATATTCAATGATGAGAAAAGTTATTCAGTATTTCTATTTCGCCTAGGAATTTCTCTGCACGCCTTGAATGGGACTCGACCGGACTACAGTACGTCTGTCACATTTTCAAGACTGAGACTGAGACGTAGATAAGGAGGAATTTCTTCACTCAGGGGATTGTGAATCTTTGGAATTTCCTACCCGAGGGGGGCTGTGGATGCTCAGTTGTTGAGTATATTCAAATGCAAGGAGTCTTACAACACCAGGTTATAGTCCAATAGCTTTATTTGAAATCACAAGCTTTCGGAGCTTTCCTCCTTCGTCAGGTGACTCACCGGTATCTCCGCATCACGAGTATATTCAAGACTGAGAGATAGTTTTTTGGACTCTAGGGGAATCAGGGGAAATGGGGATCGGGTGGGAAAGTGGAGTTGAGGTCGAAGATCAGCCCTGATCTTATTGAATGGCGGAGCAGGCTCGAGGGGCCGTATGACCTACTCCTGCTCCTATTTCTTATGTTTCAAACATGTGCATGGAATGCTACTCATTGTCCTCCTGCTGCCATGCAATTGTTTCTAAGGATTGGAAAATAAGCTATCACATCAGCAGTTTACAATCATTTAAGTATAAAGAATGGTAAAGTGGGCCAACAGAACTTATTTTTAATTTTGAAGTTTACTTTTCAGGACTTTTGCACCAGCTGCAGGAAACGAGGTATATTCAGATATTAATCCTTTGGACTAAGATTTTGGTTCGACTGGTCAGCTTGGCTACGTGTAGGATGTTCTCCATGAATGAAGACCAATGTCAAGAAATAGAGGGGACTGAATGACACAGAGTTAGAAAACTCTCCTTCTGCTCTGGGACATTGATTGGAATGCCCTGCAGATATGGGGGAAGAGGGAAATCTTTCACCTGTGTGCTTTTTTAAATTGAGGCATCAAAAGATATCTGCCTTGCATTTAGACCCTAGGTAGAAGCTGTGGAGGTCATTACCAAGGCTTCCTCTCCATTTTTTCAGTATTTGACTGCTTACATGCACCAAAGTTAAACTTAAAATGATCAAAATGAAATAAATGGAATTATGTACCAAAGAAAGTACCATGCATGAGAAAAAGGCTTTCCATGCAGTAAAGCAAAAAATAACTGAAGATAGCAACCAGGAACCAGTTTTAATGGAGGAATGAATAGTCTAGTGCTTTTCAAAGTTAGCTTCACTAATTTACCTAAAGTATGTGTGGCATAAAGAATAATGTAGCAGTTATAAAATCACACAGAAGTGTCCACGAACATTGCTTTTTAAAAAAAACTATGTACATCTCGCACTTTTTTTCCCCTACCCTCTGCTGCTCAAGGCACCAACTGATGCAGTGGTTTCAGAGTCCAGCAGCCCTCCAGTGCCTCTTCCAAGCAGCCATTCTTCATGTATGAGACCAGACAGTGAATGTTAGCAGGCTCCTGATTAATGGATGGAAAACTGTGGGGAATGCACTTGCGATTTCCTGACATATGCTACCGATGGGCAAGGCTCCCCCGAGAGCACATTCATAAAATCGGCATTTGTACGCCCACACACAATTCAGAAGGGGGTCACAGGAGCAGGAACTTGGGCTAACTTTTCCCCTCGCTAGCTCAGGAGCACCAAAGCCAACTTTAGTACCTCAGTTGCTCCCTTGGCTGATATCAGCTAACTCAGTACAGGCCAGGAATCAAATTGGGGACCTTCTGGTTTGTATGGCTTTGTCCTACACTGGACATTGCCTTTAATTACTAGACTATCAGGGAAGCCCTGGAAATTACTTTCATGTATTATTTCTTTCTGGCTGCACTACTTGAATTGGAATAAAGTGAGGGCGTGTTTATACCAAAATGTCAACATTACTGTGAAAAGGACTTGAAAATTGCAGTATAATTCTCGACTCCAGAAGGGAACAGTGTAAGACCCTCTTCTGGGCACTTTTTAAACTTACCTGGAACAGATTTAAATGTATCGAAAGTGCGGATGCTCCTACCTATGCTCTCGAGACATTTAAAACTTAACGTCTGGAAGCAAAGCTCCGTGCAAGCCTGCAAGCAAGAATAACGCTCTACCCTGGGTGTGGGAAATCCAATTGCAGCAACTGTTTAAACAAAGTGCTGCCTCGCTGGAGCGGATACTGCAGCTATTGGTTTCACAGCTGTATATGTAAAGTTACACTCTTATGAAATAAAAGGAAATTCTGGAAATACACAGTAGATCAGACAGCAATAAAGAGAAAAGACAAATTATTTACTTGAATTTAGAATCACTCCAGAAGTACATGCCTTTTTATTCTGAAGTTTAACTCACTCCAGATTTAATTCCCGTCTCTTGCAAACATAGTTTTGCAAATATGAGAATCCTGCAGTTGATGAAATTTGGCATGTAGGTCTGAAAAATTAATTATTTTAGTTTGATAAAATATAGACAATCACAGTTAAGAAACATTTTTACAAGAATTTATTAAAATGCTTTTGAGAATACAAAATAGATTGTTCAACCTCATAATTACAAATGAAACTATTTCCTGCAACCCACAGGACAACAATTGTGAATACTGGCCAGTGTTCTACGTAAATAATCTGGACACTTGTACAATGGAATGTCCAACTTTCATGTTCATTCACTGGCATTGGAAACTTTTCTTTCAGGCTACAAATGTGATTTTTGGAACAAAGAAACATTAGCTTCCTTTGTCTTCTTCAGCTCCACTGCCCTCACTATCACTGTCCCTGCCAGGATGTTCAGGCATTTGTTTATGTTCCTCCTTTGTTGCCTCTTCATCCTTATTCTCAGGAATTGACGCTTCAGTTTCTTCTACATTCTCGATGTCTGGAACTGGAACCGGAACTGGCTCTTTTATTGACTTGGGGACTGGTGGTGGAAGTAACTGCTGCAGAGAGAAATTTAAAGAATGATATTTAGTGATATTTTGACTAATATGACAACTGTTGATGGGTGCACTGCACTGACACAATGGTTCTGTTAATATAAAAAAAACCCTGAAGCATCTGTGGAAACATAACAAGATGTAACAGCTGATGTGACAACCAGCAATCTCCATATTTGGCAATGTCACAGTTATCAGGACATCCCAACTTTCACCCTATAGTCCCATATTCACTACAGAGCACTGACTTTTCAAATCTGCCGGTCCCGTACAAATATATTCCCAGATCAGAAAATGGCATCTTAAGAGCTCCCGAAAACAGAGATGACTGGGTGAGAAAGGAAAGGAAAAACTAAAGCCAGTCTGCCCCCTTGAATCAATCACAAATCAGCACATATTGTGCTTCTACACTTAGTCAGTATCTGAAAAGTTAAGCTTGCATTTTCTATTACAATTATTTTCCACTATTTCCATTTCTACATTTGCAGAATAAACAAGGCAAGTTTGATAATCTGTCACTTGTTAAAGCAAATATCGCAAGGCCAAAAATATCACAAACTCAAATATATGCAAATTGTATTGAAAAGCCTTGTTGAGGCACCAGGAGAAATTATCAGTATAGAAAGACTTTTTTATTTATTTATTTATTTATATATGGACATTTTGCCAAGTTTAATACAATTCCTCTTCCTTTACAGGGAGGTAAATTGTAAAATAAAAGGTGAATTGTATTTCACAGATAAATGGCACTGCTCTTCAATATTCGACCCTAGGTCCAGACCCTGACTTTTAGGAAAAAGCATCAGAGATCAGTACCACTGTGTGTACAAAACACATGGCTGCACAATTCGATTCCTCATAATAATAAAACTAAATAAGATCATTGCTAAGTTGCAAGATCTTTATACATTTAAAATATGGACTTACTCAATGCTTATTAATTAACACCTGACAATGAAGAATTAACATATGGTAGGGTATGCAGGTCCTGAGGTTGCATTGCAGTGAAAACTATTTGACGAGTAAAATATGTTAACACACGTATTCCCTGTTCTATTTGTTAGTAATGAAGGTTTCGTATGCTTTTTCCATCGCTCACATGGATACGGTTTTAATTTTTACACAAGGAGCTAGGAGTACCAATGGCTTAACTAGAAAAGCTTAGCCTCTATTCAACAGGCCAACATACTTGAGGCTGTTATTGTTATACATAAACCACACAAATATAGATCTACTGTTAATTATTTCATAGGCACTAAACCCCTGTAGGCTTGAAAACCCTATATAGTGCTGCCTCTGTATTAATAATATTTACTATATGTCAGGAATGTAATGGAGGAATACCTATTTCAGATATAATTGAGTAACCAAAAAATGGAATGATACATACATCTTAAAAAGTTATTAAAACTTGTAACAGCAGGATTTTGAACATGTATGCACATATTTGAGAAAGACAGATGTACAAAAAAATGAACAGGCAAATTAGTTTTGTATTTGTTTTATAACTCATTTCCACTAATCTCCTGACCTGAAGCTCTCATCACCTAGCTAGTTGAGAGTCTACTCCTCTCCTAAAATGCAGACTTTTAACTTTAAAAACACAGAATCTCGAACTTTACAGTGCTGAGGGGGAAATAAAAAAGCAGTTCCTTACCTTTCTGTATTGGTGCATACTCTGAATCATGTGCATGTACATATTGTAAACAAAGTTTGCCATCTCCGGCATGTTTTTGATAACTCGCACTAAGTGGGTTGGGACATTGCCATTCTGAAAAAAAACCGATACCAACGGTTATAACAGAACAATTGCAAAATAACTGCTGCAAGCCAAATCGCAAAGGAATGTAGTTCTTCATTTAAAAAAAAGTTACCCTTCTGTCAGTCGGGAGGTACTCAGAGGGCACAATGTGTAGCTGGAGTGGTCGAGCAGTCAGCTGATTAAAGGCTGGAGTAAGCTCAAAGCAGTTCTGGAACAGTGATACTCTTGCAAAGATGTACAGCCCAAGCCTGGCTCTTGACATGGCAACAACTAATCGCCGAACATCTCTGGATAAAAAGGAAGACAATGATTAATATCCTTGTTACTTCAAAAGGCTTACTGTTGTACAAAAAATTTAGTCTAAAATTTAAAAAAATTGCAACTAATAATTATGTCATTGCAGCAAGAATCATCTGAGCTCAATGCTGACTGACACCAGTTTATCCATAAATAAATCTAAAATTACAAACTGATATCTAATGGCCATACAGCAAGGCTCATCATTCACTAGCTCAACTACCAGTTATCTGAGTCACAGAAGGATTTATACATTGTAGTACATCGTGTTTTACAATTTAATTTTTCTTTTAAACTAGACAATATGTGTTCTCATTGGAATTGAGTTTCTATTTTCATTTACTATGCTTCCTGCATTCAAACAGGATCACATTGCTGATTCAACATTGTCAAAAAAAGCAATAGACTGCATGAGTTACTAGATCTTTCTATTATGTAGTAATCAACATCAAGGCTCCCATGAAAAACAGTTGATGCTAGCCATGCCAGACTGGTATCTTCAGATACATTTCCCTCATGAAGATCACTGATGCAACCCCCCCTCCCGAAATTACATGAATCCTGAGGGTAAGACCACTTGATCTAACCAAAATAAAACTAATGCAACTTATGGTAATTTACATTTCTATAGAGCTCCTCACATGTCGAGATGTCTCAGAGTGCTTCACAGGAAAATGGACAAGTAGTCACCAAACATGAGGGAGAAGGGAAAAGGATTAGGAAGGACAAAAACGCAGTTGAAGGTAGGGGTCCTTGGAAAGCTTCTGAAAGCAGGGAGGGCGGCGGCAAAGTGGAGTTGTTGAGAGAGGGAGTTCCAGAGGGTAGCAGTATAATGACTGAAAGATTGGCTACTGACAATGGAGCTGGAAACAAGTAATAGTCTGGCACCGGAGGACAGGAGGGGTCGACAAACGGATATATACCTTGAAGAGATCAGGGAGGTAGAGAACAGTGAGGTTATGGAGAGACCTGAATGCACAAAAAGGGATCTTAAAGTCAGTTCTCTGGTGGCATTAGGAGCCATGGGAGTTGGCAAGGATCGGGATATGGGGCTTAGTGAGGTTGAGAACATGGGCCATGGCATTCTGCATGAGTCGTAGTTTGTGGAGAATGGAAGTGGGAAGATTAGCAAGGAGAGCATTGAAGAGCCTCAAGGGTGTGGATCTGCGTTTCAGTGGCAGGGGGAAGCATAGGCCAGAGGCAGGCAATGGTTCTGAGGTGAAAGAAAGTGGTTTTCATAATCGATCAGGTGCGAGGTGAAATTGGAACTTGGAGTTGAGGAGTACACCAAGAATCTGCACCTCTGGACGTCTTCTGAGTTGACAGCTGAGGAGGTTGATGAAGTTGAGCCCTGAGACATGTCAGTGTTAGTGGGAGCCGAAGAGGGGAATTTGGTTTTGCCAACATCTAGCTGGAGGAATTTTGGCTCATTTAGGTCTTAGTGTGTCAGATCGGCAGTTGGAGAGAGTGGAAAAGACTTTGGGATTAACAGAGGAGGTGGAGAGGTAGAGCTGACCGTCACTGATTTACATGTGAAAGCTAACCTCATGTTGTAATGATGTCACTGAGATGGTCAGGGAAACGGTAGAAGTTGCTATGGCGAGCATGGGAGGGGATGAGTAAGAAGCTGTTAGAGGTGATGTAGTGCCAACAAAGCAACAGGTAAAAGTGGAACCACACGTGAACAGTGCCACAGAGGAGAATGTGGAGGAGAGATTCGGCGAGGTTGGAGTCAGTGGACAGCTGGGAGGGAGATGGGGGGGATGAGAAGGCAGAGCATGCTGGGGGGGGGGCGGGGGGGAGGCGGTGTCACAATCACACAGGATATCACTGGCGACTTTGACCATTGCAGTCTCTGTCCAGTCAGCAAGGTAAAAGTTTGATTGGAGAGTTTCGATTGGAGGGCATGGTGGGAGCATAATTGTGAAATGATGAGACGTTCCAAGGCTTTGTAAAGAAAGGGAAGATTGGTTATGGGTTGTTGGTGGCTTTTTAAAATTGTAAATTTTTTTTCCCCAAATTTAAGGTGACGAGATTTTCTAGTCAAGTGGAAGAATGACATTAAAACTGCACCAATTTTTCCAAGCATGGCAACATAGTAATGAGAAAGTTTGTGACAAACTGCTACTACTTTGGCAGGTTCCCCAATCCCTCAATAACATGAAAGATGCTAGAAGGTCCATTTAATTTTGCCTGCATTTCTAGAGATGCTCGAGACATTTAAATTTTGTTAAAACAAATGAAAATTAAAATAAACAGAGACACTGTTTTTATTTTAAATATCAGTCAATAGCTACATCTTTCACAGCACAAATAACCTATAAAAAGAGTACAGCTGGTTTATTTTTAATTGAGCATAACAATATGTAGCTCCTGTTTCTCACACCAGTCTTATTATTTAGACTTGGCAACTTTCAATTTTTAGGTGCCAAAGTCAATCAGATGTTTGTGAATTATACCTAGGGTCCCAAGTGTTTCATATAGAAATGACCCAGGACCCTTTAACAGAGATGTGTTAAGAAGACATGTTTTCGTACAGTTTTATAACTTCTACTAAAGTACTGTCCTACTACTATAGATAAACATCTGTTATAAATAAATTTAGTCTCCACTGATCTACATAGATTACTGGCAGACACAAACATCCTGGGCACTACTGTTTTGCCAAGAGAATTACAACCGTTGAGTGAAGGGAAGATTAACTATTGTAGGAAAGGAAGTTTCCATTTATTTGAAACAACGCAAAAACAGATTATATATATATAAAAAAAAATTTAAAATGCTGAAAATACAGAACAGGTCAGCAGCTGAAAGAAAAAGATAGGTTGACATTGCCATCATTTTTTGTTTCCATTTCAGATTTCTAGCATTTACACTTTTTTCTATTTTCTAAAAATGACTTTTAAAAACAACTGAAGATCCCAACAAGTTCTATTACTTCAGTCCATTTCTACTGTATTTTCATCAATTATTTAAAATACATTTTTCAAAATAGTGAAAAAAAATATCTAATTTCTTTTAACACAACAGCAGGAATATTGTCCTGCTGATTTTAATGAAATCAGGAGCTGTCTTTATGCTATGAAAAGCATTTTTGAAAATTGATATAAAAGAAAATCAGTCAGACCCTGTACCACTGATAAAGACTATGTAGGATATATATGACAAAGAAATGAAGGATTTAAAGTAAATCCACTGAAAGATTTCCAAGATTCTAATGACGTGATGCTTCAACTATTTTATTTGTAAACATTTATATGAGTCTTGTGACGCTGTCATTCAGTCGTCTCATCTTGTAGCTAATTAGTGATCAAAAATCCTGCCACACACCATACCTGAGATGTCCAACAGCTTTAGTTCGTACTAAAGAGAGGATAATATAATCATTCTGTTGTCCCTGGAATCTGTCTACTGTGGTCACCTAGAAGAAGAAAAAAATAGGAAACTTGGTGGGAACGGAGCAAGATTGAGGAAAAAACAATTTCCACGGTGACTGAAAGGCCCTCAATTTGGATTGCACATAGTACCTTTAACGTACACAAGGTTTAGTATCCCTTGACAGTATAGTAGGTATGTGAAACAAACTCTTATGAAAGTTGGTTACTGAAATAAGTATATGCACAGATAATGAAATACTCTTTGCAGCATGACAGCTCTGGATCACATTAGTAAAACTATGACAGAACAAAATCCACATGATCCATTGAAAGGAATAGCGTTAATGAGACGAGTGGTCGTTGCTCATTCCATGTTTACGTGTTGCATAACCTGCAATATTGTATGGTTTTAAATGACAACAAATTTGGTCTGAATTTGCTGAAATGAGTTTGGGGAGGACAAGTTACCTTTATTAAATGCTTTAAAAAAAAAATTCTCCCTTCCTTTGCACAGCTCTTACCAGGCCTCTTCCAGTGCCATTCTTAGCGAGGCACCAAGAGATGCTTCAGGATAGCCTGGTGATAAGGTGTGGTTGAAATTGAGAATTCAGCAGCAAAGGGAAATTGGACCCATGTGCATATATACCCATATATTACATATGTATAATAATTCACTAGAAAAGGGAAAAGTGCCAGAGCACTGGCGGACAGCTAATCTTATTCCTAAATTTAAAAAAGGAGATAGAACAAGTCCAGAGAACTATAGACCAGTTAGCTTAAGGTGGGTGGTAGGGAAGATAATGGAATCTTTACTCAAAGATATAATAGAAAGACATCTAGAGATCGAAAATATAATGAAGAATAGTCAACACAGATTTTAGAAGGGAAAGTTGGTACTGCAAAATAGACTCATGGCTTAGGTTGGAGCAACTGGAGTCAGGGGACAGGCAGCGTAATAGATAGCAAGCTGGCTACAAAACAGAAAAGAGAGAGTAGGGGTTAAGGGTAGCTACTCAGACTGGCAAAAGATGGGAAGTGTGTTCCACAGGGATCGGTGCTGGGAACATTGTTGTTCACAATTTACATTAACAATTTGGATTCGGGAATCGGAAGTGCAATTTCAAAATTTGCAGTCGACACCAAATTGGGGGGTGTAGTTAATACAAAGGAAGAAAGTGCCAAAATGCAAGAGGACATGTAATTGGCAAATGAATTTCAATATAAGTGTGAGGTGGTGCATTTTGGTAGGAAGAATAAGAAGGCTACATACAGCTTGGATAATAAGAGTCTAAACAGGATAGAAGAGCCTAAACAGGATAGAAGAGCAAAGGGATCTAGGAGTACAGATAGACAAATCACTAAAAGTAGCGGCGCTGGTTAATAAGGTCATTAAAAAAGGCAAATCAAGCACTAGGGTTCATTTCTAGAGGGATAGAATTGAAAAGCAAATAAGTTGTGTTAAATTTGTACAGAACCTTGATTAGACCACACTTGGGGCTCAATTTTTAAAAGGGTTCCGACAGGAGCTGCAACGCCAAGGTGGGGGGGGAGGGGGTGGAGAAAAGAGTGAGAAAGAGACGTCATCAGGCACTGGAACAGAGAGTGGTGGTGGTGGGGGGGGCACAAAAGATTGGGGGGAGGGGGGGAAAACATCGTCGGGGCGGGTGAGACATCGGAGGGGAGACATCGGTGGGGGGGGGGAATGACATCGGAGAAGAGACATCGGAGCAGGTGAATCGTTTGAAAGGTAGATTTATTTATCTTTTAAACTGTGAATTGTTATTTTATTTAATATATTTAGTTTATTTTTGCCTGATTCGGCCCTTCACGTCTGGTTTTATCAGGCGTGAATTGGAAACTGTGGGAAAGCCGCCCAGGTAAGTTGAAAATCATTGCAACTACCTACTATGCAACAAATAAAGTACCATAAGGTACATTTGCTTCTTTAAATATCGTTCCGCTGGCTTCTGGATTGCAGAATTCCCGCGCGCACACACAGATGTGTTTGTGTGAGACGGGGGTTGGCGGGTTGGAGCTGGGTTCCTTACCCACTCCGGACTTTCATTTGACAATCGAGCCCTTGGAGTATTGCGCACAGTTATGGTCTCCATATTATAGAGAGGATGCAAAGGCATTGGAGAGGATACAAAACGATTGACAAGGATGATACCAGAACTGAGGGGATTTTTTAAAATCAGGAAAGGCTAAACAGGCTGTGGCTCTATTCTCTAGAAAAGAGAAGGCTGAGGGATGACCGGATAGAGGTCTTTAAGATAATGATAGGATTTGATAGGGTAGAGAAAATTTTTCCACTTGTGGAGGAATCCAAAACTAGAGGTCACAAATATAAAATAGTCACTAATAAATCTAATAGGGAATTCAGGAGAAACTTCTTTACCCAAATAGTGGTGAGAATGGGAATGTGCTACCACAAGGAGTAGTTGAGGCAAATAACATAGATGCATTTAAAGGAAAGCTAGATAAGCACGAGGGAGAAAGGAATAGAAGGGTATCCTGATAGGGTCGGATGAAGTAGGGAGGGAGGAGGCTCGTGTGAAGCATAAACGCCGGCACAGACCAGTTGGGCTGAATAGTCTGTTTCTGTGCTGTAGTTTCGACGTAACTCAATGGAGCTCTTTTCACACTGTGCTATATAGTTTCCATCTAGTCAATTTTTAAAAAAATACTTGCAAAATGTCATTATATTTTACTATCCTGCTATAAATCAGATCAACTGTGTAACAAAATTTGAAGAGAAATCTTACCTTACTTGGTCGTCCTATAAGAGGATTACCACCACAACGCTGATTGATAACATCACGAATCAAATGCTTCTGGCCATTGTATGTTGTCAAGATGCTAATTCTCTCTGCAGGGTATCCCAGTAAACGCATATACATAAAAAGGGCCACTGCATATTCAGCCTCAGCAAGATTCTGTCAAATGGTTGAGCAAGGTATGGGTTTCAGAAAGGCAGGCATTTTACACACAGAAAACCCAACAAATACAAAGAAAATGAAAAAATTTAAGACGACTCAAATATTCTTTAAATTCTTGATTACTACTTAAAAGAATGCCAAAATGATTTTACTACAAAAATCATCAGGATGTAAAATAATCAATCTTTATATGCGTTAATTAAGTTTATAGACTTAATTATAGAAATTATAATGATATTAAGACAACGATTTACCTGGTAAAAGTATGGATTGGGCTCTGATTCACCAATTCCATTGAAATCCTCCACGTTGATAAGTTGGAAGTCGTACACTAAACCGGCATTGGCAGCACAAAACTCAGGTAGGATCTGGACATGAGGTAGGTTACCTAACTTCTTGTAACGCCAGTTATAGAGGTTGCACAAACTTAACAGAAGATAAAGTAGAGCAAAAGTCAGAAAATCGTCGCACATATTTTAATTAATTGACACCTGTGAATGAACAAATTCCTTTTCAATGTTGCTTCCTGTTTTTCAAAAATCTTAAATAGCCGTGGCTCAGTGGTAGCACTATTGTCTCAGAGTCAGAAGTCATGGGTTCAAGCCCCATTATAGAGACTTGAGCACATAATCTAGGCTGACACTTCAGTGCAGTACTGAGGAAGTACTGCAGTGTCGGAGGTGCTGTCTTTCAGATCAGACATTAAACCAAGGCCCTGTCTGCCCTCTCAGATGGATGTAAAAGATCCTGTGGCACTACCTGAAGAACAGTGGGGCAGTTCTGTGTGTCCTGGCCAAAACCACCAAAGAGAGAGATTATCTGCCCATTTATCTCACTGTCCTGAAATTGTGAAGTGCGGTATGTAAATGCAAGTCTTTTCTTTCTTTCTTGATTAAGTTTTCTTTGCTTTACCTTGCTCTTGCTCTGCCCTGGGCATCAAGATCCACTGTTGGAACGCCCAAACGAACAAATCTCGTAAACAGGGACTGCTCCATGTTGGAGTATTTTTGGAAGGCCATGTTCTTAATGACAGGTGGAAGCTGGTGGTGATCACCGATCATAATCCAACGCTTCAGTCTACTGAAACCATCTTCAGGGTTCTATGGAGAATGGACAATATATAAACAACTTCCGGTCCCAAAAATGCTGCTAGAAATTGGAAGCACTTTCCACACTTTCAATTACTACTTCACAAAGGCTGAACGGTTGTCCCTTTTTCAGTTAATTTAATGTAAAATAAGCCAATAAGAAATTGGACAGTTAATATCTCCCTTGAAATAAGTTTATTTTCACTTGTGAAGTTCACTGTAATCTCCTGATGATTGCAAATTCATGGGTGACAGTCAGATTCACATCTTAGTCCCATATTAGTAAATCGAATTTAAGGAACAGGCAAAATTTCAGCATGAGGTACATTTTTTGCTTTGTTCTAATTTGAAAAAAAAAGTTAATTAAAGGCTGATAGAACACATGATCATAGCTAAACCATTACCAGTAATCAAGCCTCTAATGTGGTGACAGTCTATTGCTAATAGAAACATTACCTGTAGTAGGAGTGGAATAAAGGTCTCAATCTCAAGAATCTGTGCAGCTTCCTCCATCAGGATGTTGTCATACTGTCAAAAGAAGAAAATGTGAGTTTTAAAAAATATTTTCAGATGTCAAACACCTATCTTATTTCCCCAAAAATGATTAAATGGTTGTGTATACTTGCTTTAGTGAATGCAAGTGCTATGAAAACGAGAGACGTCTGCTCCAGGGGATGGAATACGCCACAATTCAGGTAGCCAGTGTTAATATCAAGCATGCTCAGATCAAGTATAGCACAGTCAGAAATAGAGTAAAATCTTCCTCCATTCTGCCCCAACGGCGTTGTGTGTGTGATTTCAATGTACCAGGAATAAAAATAATGCATAGCACTAATTCCTTAAATCTGATTTTAAATGTAATTTCTGACAAAATATAATTTCACAACTAAGAAAATAAACTTCATATTTCATGATTTCAGGAAAGTATACTTCTCAGAGACTGAGCCTTAACTTTAAAACAACAACCGCTACTGCAGTCAAGAGATGTTTCCCCCTTGTGTGGAATGAGTCAATTTACTGACACACTAGAGAAAGGATACTGCTTGGAGTCAAGAACTGGATTAAAACTAGTTCTGTTTTCCATTTAGATAAAGGATTTGGAAATTTGCTGATGATACCAAATTAGGGAATAAGGCAAGCTGTGAGGAAAAAAATAAAAAAATTAGGAGGACAGACAGGTTTGCAGAGTGGGCAGACGGGTGGCAAATGCAGTTCAGTTCAATGCAGAGAGATGTGAAGTGCTACATTCTTGGAAAAAGACAAGTGAAAGGAAGTATGTCCTAAATGGTAAGATTCTTAACAAAGTGAAGGAACAGCAAGATCTAGGGATACAGATACATAGATGGTTAAAAGATGGGAATGCAAGCTGAAAAGGCCATAATGAAGCAAACTGGATTCTGAGTTTTATATATTGGGGCGTTGAATAAAACAGCAAGCAAGTAATGCTGCATTTGTAACAGACATTGGTTAGGCCAGTTGGATATTGCATGCAGTTCTGGGCGTCCCATTGTAAAAAGGATATTACAGCCATCTTTGCAGTACTGCAGATTAATTGGAATGATACCAGTAATGAGAGGTTAAAATCTATGAAGAAAGGCTCCAAAAATTGGGTCTTTTGCACTGCAACAGAGAAGGTTAAAGGGTAGATAAATCAATGACTTCAATATAAATGTGTGCATATCCGTGACAGGCTATAAGCGCTCTAAACAAATAAATTACTAGAAATATATGGTATTTATCCCAGGCTATAGAAAGAGACTAGGGAGGAGATTTTTTGTTAGGCACTGACAGTAATTATAAGGTAGCTACTGGACACCTCAGTGTCAGGGAGGCACCTGTAGATTGGGACTAGGCCAATCTGGTGCTCATATCCAAAATGGGTAACAAAACACAATCAGGCAACTATAGACTTATTGGTCTCACCTTCATTCCATATAAAATTATGGAATGCATCATCAGGAGTAAACTGCAGGATTATCTGTACAGGAGCAGCTTAGTAAACAGTCATCAACATGCATTCAGAAGAGGAAGATCCCACCTGACCAACCTCTTCGATTTCTTTGAGGAGGTTGACACCCCAAGTGGACTGTGGAAAACCTTATGACATGGTTTATCTTGACTTCCAAAATGCATCTGACAAAGATCCACACAAAAAGCTATTAGTGAAACTCAAAGCTGTGGGGTTTCAGGATAAACACTGGATAAGAAACTGGCTAAAGGGCAGAAAACAATCAGCAGTCATTACCAGGTGTAGGAGGGAGGGGAGTACAGAGTGAGATGCCCCAGGGCTTGGTGTTGGGACCAATACTGTTCCTAATTTACATAAATGACCTGGATTCAGGAATTCAATGCAAAGTGGTCAAATTTGCAGATGAAACCAAACTATGTGGGGCACTGGAATTGGAGAAGGGAGCTCAGAAATGACGGGATGAATTGGATAAAATTTCTGTGGGCGAACATTGGTAGGTGACATTTACTGTAGATATGTGCAAAACATAGTGCACATAGGACCAAAAAATTAGGCAGAAACAGCTAAATCATGAAGCTGAAAGAGTCCCAGCAGTCTTAGTAGACTCAATGCTAAACATGTCCAACGAATGCAGAGCAGCAATCAACAAGTCAATAAAATGTTAAACTCAATAGCCAAAAGATCGGAAATAAGTCAGAGGAACTTGCAATCAGACTGCACAGTACTCTGGGGAGGATGAACTTTGAATACATTGCCCCGTTCTTGTCTCTGACACACAAGGGAAATATTCAAGCGCTGGAGGCAGTGCAGAGAAGAACCATGAGGCTCATCCCTTGTGTCAAATGTCTGTTTTGTGAAGAAAGACTGGAGAAATTTGGGCTTTTTAGCCTAGAAAGGTGGCATCTGAGAGGGGGTCTTATAGAGGTGTACAAGATAGTAAAGGAATTAGGAAAAGTAAATGCCGAATACCTAAATTAAATTGCAAAAGTAGACAAGAGAACACAGGTTGAAATTAGTAAAAAATAAATTTTAGACTGATATCAGGAAATTCTTCACACAGTGAGCAACATATGGAATAGACATCAAAGATGTAAAACCCTGAAGGCATTCAAGAAACAATTGGATGCTACAATGGGAAGACTTTAGGATCTTTGGATGAATTTAGATGGGGTGAATCACCTTCCTGATCCATAACTATCTCGTGATCTAACAGATTTTTAAAACAATTAAAGGTTTGAGGGGAGAAATAATGAAAGATTGTTTCCACTGGTTAGCGAAAGGTAAAAAGTGGGCAGATTATTACTAGAAGAATGAAGAAGGAAATTAGAAAATATGTTTTTCCCACACAGAGAGTTATTAGACCATAAAATGCTTTAACATGAGTGTCTATTAAGATAAAGACCATGCATCATTTACATAGGACAATGTGAAAAGGAAGAATAAGATGATATTGAGAAAGGACAGGGAAATCAGATTAGAGTAAATAGTTCCACTTGAAGAGTTAGCATTGGTGAAGGCACAATGGGCCAAATGGCCTCATTCTGCATTGTAATTTTTATAATTCTATGAAATTGCCCAAACTAATTTCACATAGTATCCTTACAGCCAGCAGAACAGGACACTTTCATCTTGTTGAACTTGATTCAAACCACGTCCCAGATGAAAAGACGCTGTGCTAACCCACTGTGCTGCTCAATGCCCTGAGCATGAATACTTTCCTGGAAGCATGAAATGTTAAGTTTAGTTTCTTAGTTTAGAAATAACAGTTTGTCAGAATTGACAATTAAAATCAGTTTTTAGTGCTATCCATATTCTTCATTATAGGTACATCAAAATGACAACAATATACATGGGAAAAGTTTGTGTCATTTTACAACACTTAGTCTAGAACTAAGAATGGTGCAGTGAAGATTCACAATAGCTACATGTCTAAAATACAGACCTAATGTGCAGTAGAACAACAATGATTGCTATTGTACCGAATTTGGTGCTGTAAATTCACAATCCAAGGACTCAGACGGTACAATGGCAGGAGTTACATGGTTCTTAAAAAATACTCAGATCATTGTTGGTCAGATATTGTGGCACTAATGGTACGGAACGTTGGTCTTGCAAGGACTGAAATTTCACGGGCTAGCTGGGCCCAAAGGATTCCTTCTCATACATCTGACCGAGGCCATACTGCTTAGGATTAGGCTTCTGTCCAGCCTGGCATATTACGCATAACCGGGGGAATGAGAACTGCTAATTAGTTGAAAAGTCATCTTTTGGATACTTTCTTATAAAAGATGAAAAATAACCACAATTAATTCACAAAATCAATCTTGCTGGCTGATCCACTGCTTTTGCTAATCAAATCCAAATTTAGTTTAGCATGTGTAGTATATATTACAACAACATGACACTGCAAATTTTAAATTAAATCATTACAGATTAAAAGGCAATATTCTTCACTGCATCACTTGCTTTGTGTTTAAATAAAAATTGTAATTGCAGGTCAAATTTTTTAAAATAAAAGATTAAAAAAATGTTTTAATCAGATTCATAACTGTACTGAATCCAATCTAAACTACAGGTCTCTATTGTGTACTTGGGCAAGAGTTTTCACTTTGGTTCTTTAATTACCAAATTACTTTGTACAAAGCAAGGATCAGACTGGAAACATAACCAAGCTTCAACGCATCGGGAGATAAGCTGTTCTGAAATACTTGAGCCTCTTCCAAGAATTACTGCTTTAAAGGACTGAATTGGTTTGTACCTTGAACCCCAGCTCTACGAGGTCATGTCGTTTTAAGGCAGCATGAGTACATGTCATGGCAATGATCTTTGCTTCTTTCACCAATAAATATTTTGATCTGTCCAGCCCACTGCGCAGCAGCTCAAAGGCTCGAAATTCCTACAGAAATTACCAAGAAAACACATTAAAAAAAAATTCGTGAATATTTGTCTTAAACCGTGCTTCTGTACCGAAGCAAAGCTATGACTATATATAAAAAGGATAGCAGACTTTGAAGTTTATCTATAGGACAGTGAATTAAAATGGTTTATGTTCAATACACTCTGTAATTCTTGATACCAATCACAAATCGTACAGGAAATTCACTTTTTGCAGATATTAGAAAATAAGCTCATTCTAAAAACTTAAAAGGATTTAAATTTAAGATAAGCAAATTGAGATCACCTATGCATCATTTAGACTCTCCTGGAAAGGGAGAGCCACTATTCAGAGAATGAAACAGGGAGAACTTATCTGATATCTAATTTCTGGACATGAGGAGCATTGGTGCTGCCTTTTAGTCAGATTCAGCAAGCTAAACCTTTTCTGATGCCTTGAGGCACAAAAACATTTATCTCAGAAAATCCCATATAATGATTACAATAATAGTAATTGCAACACAGAAGGTTGAAACTATCTCTTCTAATCCAATTTCCTTGTCTTTTCCCAGTGGTCCTTTTATTTTCTTCCTTTTCTTACATAAGAACGTAAGAAATAGGAGCAGGAGATATGGCCCCTCGAGCCTGCTCCGTTATTCAGTCAGATCATGGCTGATCTTCGACCTCAACTCCACTTTCCTGCCCGATCCCCAATATACTTACACAAATACACTTTAAATGATGTTCTGGTCTTGGCCTCAATAGCCATGTGTGTTAAAACATTCCATGTTACATTAATCTTATTAGTTCATGAGTTGTTTTGAAAAATTTAAGTCCAAATATGCTTTTCCATACCTTCAAGATTCCCTACAGCCCTATTTCCATATTCCTCTGTAAAAACTGTGCAAAACACTTAAACATCTCTACCATTCTGTCAGTCAAGAGATGCCCTGTTTTTCTGCTCCACTTGGTCCCACCCCTTCTTTGACTATCCTTTTACTTCTTACATTCTTATAAAAGTCGTCGCTATTTTCCTTTATGCTGACCACCAGTTTTCTCTTGTACCCCTTAATCTTCTAATCTCCCTTAAATACATTTTATATTTCTCACTTTCCTTCTGTATTATCCCCCAATATTTACCACATCTTTTTTTAATAACCCTATTTTTCTCTAGGACTTCAGAACACTGGACACTTCGGTGCTGCACTGTTGGAGCTGCCATCTTTTGAATGAGATGTTAAACCAAGGCCGTGTCTGCTTGATCAGCTAAACGTTAAGCTACCATTACGTTACTTGAAGAACAACAAGCTCTCCTGGTGTCATGCTCAACATTCTTCGCTCAAGCAGACAACCAAAAATAGATGATCTGGTAATTCATCTCAATTGGTGTTTGTGGGACTTTGCTGTGTGCAAATTGATTGTTGCGTTACCTGCACAACAATAGCAACTTCAAAAATAATCCATTGGCTGTGAAGTCTTTGGGAAAGCCTGAAGTCATGATAAGGCACTTTATAATGCACATTCTTTCTTTCTAACCTCTCTCTTTATTCATAGAACTTTTCCTTTGATGTACCCCCTTTACTCTGAGTTGGAATGTATTTAATCCACACCTTACCCTACTTACATTTAAATATCTTCCACAGGTCCGCTGTTTAATCTGCCATTTTTCCAACCAATTAATGTAGGATCCATTTCCATTCACCACAAAGAAATTTGCTAATTTCTGGTCCTTTGACTCCTCTCTTTGCTCAATGTAAACCTGATTAGGTTTTGATCGTGACTTTCCCAAGTACTGTCCCATCATCTCACTACTTACTTGTCCTGCTTTGTTACTCAGAATCAGATCTAATACAGCATCCTTCTTTGTTGCGCACCCAACAAGGAATATGGAAACAATCCTGGACCAGAAACCACTGTCTTATCTCAAGCTACTTTAGGATAGTTGAAGTTCCCCATAATTGCAACTCTCTTACTACTGCAAACCTCTCTAAATTGCTTATAAATATCATCCTTGATTCCTTTCCCATTGTCTGGTAGTCTATAATGTACTCACAAAATGGTAACAGATTCCTTATTTCTTAGCAACACATAGAAGGTCTGAGCATCACCATCAACAAAAACTTTTCTCTCTATGGCTGTAATCATGTTTTTAACTAAGAGCATCCTTCCTCCTTTTTTCTTTCTCTGTGTCTCCTGAAAATGTTATATCTAGGAATGTTTAGTTCTGCTTGCCCCTGTTGAAACCAAGTTTGCATCATGGGTTAGGTACATCAGTTCTCTTTCAGGTACTCCAAATAATGCAACTCTGAATTTGTCTACTGCGCCACTGTACAAATCGCTGGTCTGTCACTAGCCATTGCAATTCTACAAACTATACATAAATAGACCATTTGAAGGTCTTGGATTAAGAGTAGGGAACACGATACGCCAGTATTCACTGCAAATTGGCAATTAGAGCCATTTCCCTATGTGATATAGACAAGAACATCCTATGGTGATTCACGTATTCACTTTGTTTCATTTCCAAGAATGTACGTGTGGAAATATAAAATGCCATATTATACACTTGTGTTTTTCAAGCTGGTGTCGAAATTTCAGTGCAACACTGGGAGCTGCCATATCAGTTCCAGCCAAGCAATACCCCGTTTATGCTGCCTGGCTAGAATTCTAATTCTCCTGCCCAGGTGTGAGTTCTGCACAGGTCTGGGTACATACATGTGTAGAGCTCCTCTCCTATAATTAATTTAAATTTGAAAATGTAGCCTAAATAATTGTGTTAAAATAAACAAAAGGCACTTTAGCACCAAATAATAATGTTTTGTGTTCCTCCTCTCTTCTCGCCTTCATCACTGTGAATCGTGTCTCTTTATAGTAGGTTTGCACATTTTAAATCTGTTCAGAATTTTCAACAGTATGTAATTGATAAATATTCCTTCAAAGAATATAACAGGCTCAGCATACTAAGCATAAACTTGCAACAGCAGCATGGTCGTGATTTTAAATTATGAATTATGGACTGCAAGCATGATTTTACCTGAAAATTATGGCGTGCTTAAGAAATAATCAGTATCAGCCCATGGGTATAAGAAAGGAGTGGACACTAAACAAACAAAGAGATCAGTCACTTTTTTGGGTGAGGGGCGCCCAGTTCCAAAATCCCTGGTCTCTGTGTTGTAGCTAATGCCATTTTTGAGGTTAGAGTCAGTAAAACAAAAGAGATGACATTTTCCAATCATTATATATTTAATGATAAAGCAGGCAATAAATCTTGGAATTATATTCAGTTATCAACTTGAAAATGGCACAAGACTTTTTACTATTCTTAAAAATGTAACCTACCTCCAGCTGCGTAAATATTTTGTTGATATGCCTGAAACAACCTTCAGCTATTTCCATATCTTCTTCGTACGACTGACCTTTAAAAATAGGCTGGGGTGCATTTGCAAAGTATTTATGGAATGGAAAATGCTCAGACACTGTTGTAATATCACCAGACTTTCCACTTTTGGCCTTTACTTTGCTGAGATATTCTTCCCAGCGTGACATCACCTGAATGAAAAAAAAACATGTACAGATATTCTTATATAGTAAGTATTAAGAATAAACCTGAGCTTCATATTACTTATATGATAATAATTCTCAGATTTAAACATCATAAAAGTAAAATAAAATTCTTCTTATTTTAAATATTAAATTGTAAATCTACCATTAAGATTATGGTGCAGTTGGGTGGTGTGCTTCTGAGATGCTGGCTTGTACTTATATTTTCCTTAGACACAACCGTCCGAATTTTTAAATAGAGGCAAGGAACATATGCAGAATGAGGTGAAAGAAAAAAAGTTAGGAGAGTCATCCTGGATCAGTGTGAGGTAACTCCCAACTGTTAAAGTAATAGTAAAAACCCTGGAATAAGAGGGAGGGGTGGCGGGAAGGGAGAAGGGGGAGGGGAAGGGAGAGGGAGAGGAAGGGATATATAAATATAAGACAGAGTATGCATGAGAGCGGGATGAGAGATCACGAGCGTGTGTGTGAAAGAGAAAGAAAGAATAGACAGAAATTTATATACAGTTTACACGGATCTGTACACATCAGTTGTACTGTTCATTTTGCACTGGTCGTCTTGTTGTCTCCAGTGGGAGAAAATTTGCATCTAGTTATCTAACTGTCATCATTCAGGACACTCCAAACAGTACTGTAAAGGAGCTGTTGTTTGTGCATGTTCAACTCAGTATTTCCACTTTGCAGATGTCTTATCCTAATCTCTAATGCAACACATTGTGGTTGCAAGATGCCTATTTTCTGTTGGTTCTAGTATCATGGGGTCGAATTGATCAGTATAACAGAATTGAAATGTACTAAATATAATATAAGCAGAGCTGTAAGTACTGTTTAAGACTAATAAATCAATTTATACCCACAATGTGTAATCAAAACAGAAAACTATATTCAGTGAACAACAAACCATATGCAAATGTAATGTTCAATAAGTTCAGTATGTTTGTATCTTGGATTCATTTTCACATGGATTAACTTGAAAGAAGTTATCCTGCAGACATTAAATGGTGCGTAGAAATGCTAATTTAGATTTTAAAAAATACATTTTTACAAGTGCTGGATCAACTTCAAAAAGACAAAATAAATGAAGCTGTGATATCACAGCTTGCTGGCATATACAGGTTTGAACTTGTTCGCTGAGTATAGTTGGAATTGAGAGCCTTAGGATAACAGGTCCTGCATCAGCTCCAGTTGGATTTTTCTCAACTATGAGAAATCCAAAATTTCTCAAAATTATTATAGCATTTTGAAAGGAAGCTTGGACTAGCTATTTTTTAAAGGGTAGATATGAAGACAGTACTTTGTACTGATGGTTCAACAGAGGAGTAAACTAAATACTTCTTGTGAAGGTCTTTGCGGTCCATGGTCACGAGCCAGTTCCCTGGGATTGAATAATGCTCGATATCTTTTTGAATATTTTTTCTCCTGTGCACGAAACTGCTCAAAGCCTCTAGGTCTAGGATGGGCCAAATTCTCAAGTCTTTTACAGAGAGAATGAAGGCACAAGAATAAAACCCTGCATTTTAATGGTCCAAGAAAACCATTTTATGGCCCAAGGGAGAAGATTCTTTACTTCTGAGATAAAGCTTCCTCAACAGATGGACTCTCTGATCTTCCCAAGATTATTCCCCAAATTGCAACAAAATTTTGTAAGCGATTCCCCAATCACAAATTCAAAGCAAAGTACATCATCTATTATCTGCTGCTATCTATTGAACCTTTGGAAAGATAGATATAAATAAAATCACTGCTAGGCATACCATAGCAGAAACCGAAACACAAGGGGCTGTTGTTTGGCTCATTGCTGGTTTCCATACTTGGGCCTTTTCAACCCAAGTATGCAAAAACCCTTGCTGCATTGAAAAGGACCTTGTTTTCTTTAGTTTCTTAACAGCAACTAAAGTGAACAGGCCCTTTAGTTTCTCAACAAGAACTAAAGTGAATAAGGTCCATTTCAGAACAACAATGGTTCTCCTTCATCCTTAGGGTACCCCTGCCATGGGACTTCATATCCACCCCATCTACCACCAGATCACTATTGTTGCAGTACATATGATCTACATGATGCAACTCACCAAAATCACCTTCAACAGCACTGGACTCCCTTGTGATTTCTACCATCAAAAAAGAGCAGCAATGTCCTAGTGACACCATCACCTCCAAGTTCCCCTCCAAGTCACATAATGTCCTTAGTTGGATATATATCGTCATTCCCTTATCATCGCTGGGTCAGAATTCTGCAATTCGCTACCTAAAATCATCGTGGGAAGCACCGTCACCACAAGGACTGCAGCGGTTCGAGGAGAAGGCCGACCACCACCTTCTCAGGACAACTAGGGATGGGTAATAAAACGCAGCCTTGCCAGTGTCGCCCACATCCCAAGAACAAATATTTTAAAAAGCGACTATCTTCATTTCTAAGGTGCCCTTAGAGAATGTGCAACGCAACATCCTTTATCAAGAGGATGTAAGCAAAAGTCTGTTTTCAGGAATGATTTCTTGACCGATAATCCTTCCGAGGAAGCTGCAGTCCTGAATCTGTGCAATTTGGTGTTAACCTATCAGAGACAAAGGGGATGAGAACAAAGGAATCTGCGTGGTGTTGACCAGCTGGTGCCATGCAACGTCCTTGGCCCAACCATAGTCAGCTGCTTCATCAATAACCTTTTCTCCAACATAAGGTCACAAGTGGGGCTATTAACTGATGATTCCAGTGGTCAGCTCCATTCAAAACTCCTCAGATAATGAAGCAGCTCATGTCAGCCTACAGTAGAAACTGGACAACATCCTGGTTTGGGTTGACACATGGCAGTTAGCATTCATGCCACATAAATGCCAGACGATGACCATCTCAAACAAGACCCAACCACCTCCCCTGGCCTTCAATGGCACTGCCAACAAGTCACCCACTATCAACATCCTGAGGTTACCGCTGATCAGAAGCTTAACTGGACCAGCCATATCAATAAGGTAGCTCAAAAGCAGAGAAGAGGCCGGGCGCTCTGTGACAAGTAGTTCATTTACAAGTCAGGAGTGTGATGAAGCGCAACATCATCCAGGGCAGAGCAGTTTGCTTGATCGGTGCCCCTGCCACGGGACTCAATATCCATTTCTGCCATCACTGGCACACTGTAGTGGTAGTATATACGATCTACAGGATTTACTGTAGCAACTCACCAAGGTTACTTCGACACACCTCCTAGCCCCACGACCTCCACCAATGAAGAGCAGCAATGATCATGGGAAGACTATCTCCTCCAAGTTTTCTTCTTAAGTTATATACCATCTTTTTCCTTCATTGTCAATGAATCAAAATTAAGCAATTTCTTACCTAACACCATCGCTGAACCACCACAGCAAAAGGACTGCAATGGTTCAGAAAAGGCTCACCAACACCGTCTCAGGGCAACGAGGGATGGGCACTAAATGTAGCATTGCCAGCATTGCCCATATCCTGAGAAGAAATTTTTAAAAAATACCAGAGGATTGAGTCAGGGCTTCAGACATCCCCAGGTTAATATGTAGATTGGAAGCCAGACTCTGATTGAAATATTGGTTACAGCTTCCTTACCAAAAACACACCTGTCCCTCCCTACCAAGGGGCCATTTTAAGTAATGAACTGGTTGAGACTGTGAGTTGCAAGGGATTCCCAGATCTAAGCGTTGACCCAGAAAGGAATTTAGAACCAAACCCGGTTGAGGCTTGGCAAAGTGCAATCCAAGGAGCACTTAATATGTTCTTCAGTGAATGTACTGTCCAACGCCAGAGTATTTGTGCTCAGATTATGAGCTGTGCTCTCAGACTCCACATGTAAAACATGTAGGATAAAAGAATACAATTCTTCCTTGATCACTTTTCACAGCCAACCTTTTTAAAAGCTGGGAACATACAATACATATTTCAAAATTATGCAACATGAGAGCATAACTGACAATTTTTTTGATGAATGTCTGTTGGTGGAAAGGGCTGATGACAACAGGTGCAAATACTCACATTTTGGCTCTGGTTCTGACTAAAGCAATCATTAGAGATGATGGAGGCTCTGCTTTGAATGAGTATGACACTGGGTAGAACATGCTTGCCTTAAATGAAGAATTAGTTGCAAGAAAGAAAGGAATAAAAGGGATAATGTCCTTGAGATTTCCCCTACTTAGATGAAAATCCATTGCTTTGTGTCTAAATAAAACACTCAAAGCCAAATGCAACCTACCATTGCCACCACCACAAGTCATCAAAGCAAACTTTTGAGGCGTATAATTGTTACTATAATATTAACAGAAACAATCAAACTGAAAACGATCAAATGCTCCCACGCCTACGTAGCAGTAAATTTGGATACACAGTTATTTTTCCACACTACAAATGTCTTACCTGATAGAGGTAAAAATGTCCAGCTGTTTCACAAGTGTATGACACATCTCCAGGAACCCCCAGACTCTCTTGCAATCGTCCTACTTCACGCAACAACTCTAGCCTCCGAGCCAACACGTAATTTACACGACCATACCTAGAAAACAAATTGCAAACAAACCCGGTTGCAGATCCTAGACATTTTATGGTCCACACATAAATTAAAACCCAACATACTTACATTACAATCAAGTTCATGTGGAACTATTTGCACTGTATTACAATTCATGATTAAATGGTGAAATTGGCCATATTTTATTCGAGAAAATATATTTCTTTTTCAAAATTTTAGACTGGAAAATATAGAATCTTTAAAAAGTCCATAAAATCAGAAGTTAGTCATGCATCACCATAAAAATCATGGCTTTTATTATGCGAAAGCAATTCCTTCTAATGCATCAGCATGGCTCAGATGGTTTTACTCTTGCGTGTAGATTCAAACCACATTCTATGATATAAGCACATAATCAAGGCTGACACTCCAGTGTATTACTGAGAGAATGCTGCATTGTTACAGGCATCATCCTTCAGATGGGAAATTAAACCTGAGGCCCCATCTGCCTGCTCCAATGAAACAAATGGACACTAAAGATCTATGGCACATTTCAAAGCAAAACAAGAGTTCTCCTGGTGTCCTGGCCAGCATTCTTCCCTCAGCCATTACCACCACAAATAGATTAGCCGGTAATTCTGCTAATTATTGCATGTGGAATATTGCTATATGCAAAATGGCTACCATGTTTGTCTTCATAACAGTCACTTCAAAAGTAATTCATTGTATGTGAAGTGCTTTGAGACATTCCTTGGAGATGTGACAACATGGTATATAAATGCATCATTTTACTATTGTTTTGCATCTATAACAAAGTATGATGTCTGGAGTGTGACATTTGTTCATGCTAGATATAATATTTTTACTGGGCCGGATTTTGCTGTAAAAATAATGGTGAGGCTAACAGCGCTCACCGTTATTCATGTGCAATTTGGACAGTAACTTCCGGTGACCGCACATAAGCAGTTAAACGCGGAAATCCAGAAGTTTCTGTATGAGATGCTCCTCCAAATGCTGTGCAAAAACAACATCTCATTGTCTGGCTCCCCATTCAAATGTATTGAATGGTGTAAAGTTCATGTACTTACCTGATAGATACGAACTAAACTTCCCAAAAAGTTAAGTCAAGTCATTTCAAGTCTCAGTACCACTTTAACGGTGTGGTAAGTCTTAATCACTGCCAAACAACATTTCTGGCACTGAAAATTAACTTTTACATGTGTGGAGACTCATTCCTTCAGATTTTAATTATTGCTAGGCACTAAAAATAAATGTAAATACTTTTATTTTACTTTTTCTTTCTGTCTCTTGATTCAATCTTTCTCTTTATTTTGCTTTCTGTACCTGATTTGACATTGAATTCACTATTCTAACTTATACTTCCTGGTTCTGACTGCGCTGTTATTAATTATGCTTCAATCTGATTGGCTAAGGAGATACACGGCTGCTTGCTCTGCTCACACGGGTCTCTGATGCCCTGTAGAGGGAGTTGTGCTATTTGGATTTCTAATTTTCAGGCACTTGCCCATAGACTTTCTATGAGCTTTTGCACGGCAAGTGCAAGTCTAACAAAATGGCCGTTCACAGTAAAATCCGGCCCAATATATTAAAAGTAGATCTCCTGTGCTATTGCTAATAGTAACTCAAAATAAGTTGCTTTATGCTATGTAATATGCAATATTATCAAGGTCATTGATTTACAATGATTGAAAAGTCAAACTGCACCATTACGGATTACTGTAGGAGTGCTAATGATATTTGAGCTTAATTCTATGATTATATTTGTGTGGCAACTTCAGAAAGGGAGAGTCTCTCTCTCTCTCTCTGTTTGGCTCTTTTCAGGCCAGCACAGAGGACATCTACAGTGTCAGCTAGTTTGTTGCCAATAAATGTAATAAGGTGGTCACAGATGCATTATTCAGCAGGGCCTATGACTTCATAATTTTTTCCCCAACAAACAGCGCCCATGTGAGAAAGCAACACAATTCTACAGAACTGCTGGCTTTCCAAGAGACCATGGGCTCGATGTTACCAGGCCTGCGGGTTTCCGGCGGGTTGGGTTTCGGGAGCGTGGCCAACATGCTCGGTGAAATTAGTGGGTTGCCCGCGCGATCGTAGCAGGCAACACACTAATAGGAATCAATTACCTGCTCCTCCGGGGTCCACGCTGCTGGTCTGCGCGTCGGGCGGGCTGCGCATGTGCAGTACGATCTGTCAGCTGGAGGCTCTCTAGTTAAAGGGGCAGTCCTCCACTGACAGATGCTGCAACCAATGGAACAAATTTCAGCATGGAGCAGCCCAGGGGAAGGCTGCTCCCAGTTTAATGATGCCTCACCCCAGGTATCATCAGATGGGGTGAGGAGGAGGGCGAAGACAGAGATCTTTCACCCGGCGGGCGGGAGGAAGCGGCCAGCCTCTGCCACCAAGAAGGCCTGGCTCGAGGTGGCAGAGGGGGTCACCTGCGCAACCAACATATCGCCCACCTGCATACAGTGCAGGAGGCGCTGCAATGACCTCAGTAGGTCAGCCACAGTGAGAAAAACGAAGTCTTTCCCCTACACTCCATAAGCCACAACACTGACCCAACCCCACATCTCCTTTGGCACCGCCAACACTACTCTGGCACATCACCCCTCATACCCACTCAAACCCCATCCTCATCTTACCTCCACCTACTCACCTCGCCAGTACTCATCCTGCCACTAACACGCGACCCAATCCTCATACAATCTCATGGCTCTATCCCATACTCACCCTCTCGTGCATCTCCCTCACGGCCAGCCTCACTCAACCTGCCACAGGGCATGCATCACATATGTGCAGTAGGCAGCGTAAGGCAAATGTTTCGTGAGCATGAAGGGGGTGCACAAGGGTGTCGGAGGGTTTGCCATGGGTGTTACCTATATTGAATTTCAGAGCTACAAACAGCACACATTATATTGGCACCACCACTGCCATGTCTCCACGCATCCTGTCTGTTGTGTCCAATAATGCCCGCTCCTGGGTGTCACTATGAGGACCCACCACTGATGCCACCCATCGTGTTACTGCAGAGTAGGTGCAGGTGTATTTGCAGGGCTCTTCTGCGCAGACCACTGAGAGACATCGGCGGTGTAGCCGGCTGCACCCTGGAAGGATGCGGAGGAGAAGTTGTGGAGGGCAGTGGTGACTTTGGCAGCGACAGGTAAGCACTTGGTGCTGGGGCCAGCCAGGAGCAGCTTGGCATGAAAGAGCCTGCAGATCTCCACGACTACATGTCGAGCGAATCTGCGCCTCCCTGTGCACTGCTGCTCGGAGAGGTCCGGGGAGCTTCGCCTCGGTCTGTGGACCATGTGGCGAGGGTAGTGCCCTCTGCGATGCGTCTCTCTCTGCGGTAGCCCTCCCTCCTGCTGTGCAGGTGGGCGTGCAACAACACCGTGTTGGGGGGCTCCACGTCTCTGCGGCGGACCGCGTGGACTGCGAGGCTGCTGGGGCTGGTCATGCTGTTCGTCCTCCGAGGGTGTCCACGCACCACCCATCTGGCAGGTGTTGGTCTGAGGGGTTGTGCAGGGTAGGTGGGTGATTCCTCGGACTGGGGCTGCGGTTTCGTGTCGGTCTGTCCTCTGGCTTGGCGGGGGGTGGTGGGGGGCAGGGGTTGCCCTATGTGACGCGGTGGCCTCCTGCGTGGGTGAGGGCTCTCCCCCGTGGAGTGCACCTTGGCAGCTGCCACAGGCTGCTGGCTGCAACACGCCTGGTTGGAGAGAGACTGTTTCCCCCAGTGTGTGAAACAGTCTGCAATGCAGGTAAAATCTCACACTTCCTCTTTTGACAGCTGATTCAGCTCATTAACTGACCTCAACAAGCAAGGTAAGTACTCTCAAGTGGAACCCCGCTGGCTTTAATTGCCTGCGGGATTCCCACCAGCGGGGGCCACGCACGCAGCCCCGCACGTCATCGGGGAACCCGGAAGTGGTCGGGATCGCGGCACGATCCGGTCACGTGACCTCATATCGGGATTTTTGGGGCCCCCCCGCTGGAAACCCGCAGGAAACCCGACCCTAAAATCGAGCCCCATGAATTAACTGCCTATAACCAGGTTTCCGCTCAGGTCCTTGCTGTTTCCAATGACAGAAAAAGCAGTTTTTAATCTCAATATGGACATGATATGTAATCACCTGCACAGCATCATGCAGGACATCAGCTTTCCAAAGTTGTCACACTGCCTTCATTATTTGAATGGGAATAAAGAGTGGAAGGATCACATCAGAGAGACTAAGGCTATGCTATGCAACCATGGCTCACAACACCCAGGCACTAATGAAGGACAGCAGAGCGCAGATTATTGAACCAGAAGTATCAAACACGCCACTGGTATCTTGAAAGCAGTGCTTCACAAGTTAGACCCAATTGGGGACAATCTTACAGTACAAGTTTCAAGAATAATCATCTGTAGCATCATCCATAACTTCACCCTTAAAAGAGGCGTAAGCAAGCAGCTCAATGACCAGAATGGCAAAGCCATAGAAGAGTAAAAGGATGAAAATGCCAATGAAAAATTAGCAATGGTACCAGCAATGCAGCAAGGAAGGCTCAAGCGACAGGCACTAATTACAGATGGCTTCCAATGAATGCTTCTGAAACACCAGTTCTTAAAAGGGGCAAACCATATCTACCAAATAACCATAGCCAAAAACCATCTTGTCCTGTTTTTATACTGGAACAGAATAGATAGTTCTGTTGATGGCTTGTTTGAAGAACTTAAGAACATAAGAAATAGGAGCAAGAGTAGGCCATAAGGCCCCTCGAACCTGCTCCGCCATTCAATAAGATCATAGTTGATCTTCAACTTCAACTCCACTTTCCTGCCCGATCTTCATATCCCTTGATTCCCCTAGAGTCCAAAAATCTATCTCAACCTTGAATATACTCAACGACTCAGCATCCAAGCCCTCTGGGTAGAGAATTTCAAAGACTCACAACTCTCTGAGTGAAGAAATTCCTCCCCATTTCAGTCTTAAATGGCCGAACCCATATCCTGCGACTATGCCCTCTAGTTCTAGACTCTCCAGCGAGGGGAAACAACCTCTCAGCATCCCTGTTAAGCCCCCTCAGAATCTTGTATGTTTCAATGAGATCTTCTAAACGCCAGAGAGTATACGCCCATTCTACTCAACGTCTCCTCACAGGATAACCCTCTCATCCCAGGAATTAATCTAGTGAACCTTCACTGCACCGTCTCTAAGGCAAGTATATCCTTCCTTAGATAAGGAGATCAAAACGGTATGCAGCTCTCCAAATGAGGTTTCACCAAAGCCCTGTACAACTGCACTACGACTTCCTTACTCTTGTACTACAACCCCCTATAAAGGCCAACATGCCTTTTTCCCCTCCACAGGACATTTAATCTACAATTCTTCACATGAATAACATAATGGAAATCATAAATAGACTTTTTTTTATAAATACATATAAAAAACAAAATAATAACCAATGAAGATAACTGAAACAGCAAGTAATCAAGAATTGGATCCATAATACAAGTTAAACTTTTGAGAGTGCAGATAAAAAGTTTTATTCCAGTTTATATAACAGGGGTTTCAGCAAAGTCTGCAATATAAGAACTTCCTTACCCATTTGCACCAAGTTACTTTGAAGGCCATTTTCCTAAAATTAGACATTGATTTCAAGAAAACATTTTATGTAGTCTTTATTGCATGGCTTTGCAGGTATATACCCCAATGCTTTTTCTTCCTATTCTTCTCGTTCAAACTTAATGGACGGAGTGGAGTGTAATAATAGGATGGAGAAAAAATTGGGGAAAATTCTAATCTGACAAATTTATACTGCATATATGTCAGTATAAATGTCAGATTATAATTTCCCCATCTTATTGTTACACTCCACCCAGTTTCTCACCTGCTAAAATCCTTCTCAGTCTCCAGCTCCTCCTCTCCATGACCCAGACGGAGAAGGTGACGTTCATCAATGTCCAGAGCCATGATCTTCTCAAACAGCTGATTCAATGCCTGTAGATTGACAGTAACAGAAGACTCAGTATTTAGAAATGAGAATAACTTTTGAAAATACTTTGAACACTTGCTGCAGTGCATGAAAAAGAACTTATTTTGGTAGCACTTCCATCCAACATGTAATGTCAGCCTGGCTAAAGAAGGATTGTCAACTCTGAATTGAACATTTCTAATTATTTCTCTGGAGCAAATCTGTCAAATGTTAAATGTTTTGCATCAATTTATCACTAGTTCAAAATTTGAAAATGATATATCTTATAGGATAAAGTGTATGATAAGTAATGTTTTTACAGATATGCAGGTTCATCTTGGGAGTTATCAACTTTCTTCTATATTATTTAACACACAACAGAAAAGATTGAAGCAATGAGTGGAATGTAACCTTCCGGGAGGTAGATTTCTCTTTCCAAGTAGAATTTTTCTTCTCATTTCCTCCATTTTAAATGGTTTCTTTTTTGCTCCATTTCTGTCATGTTAAGAATTAATAAGATTCCCTCTTAAAGTGGTTCACCCACTCCATTGTTTCATTTTCTTTTTGGGAGGTCTGTTGGATTTATTTTTGTTGTTTTCAGTTTGTCAACTTTTTTCTCCCTCCTTCATTTTGGACTAGATTGTTTCTCTCAGAAATTCTGTCAGGTTTCCTCAAGTTTCAGTACAGTTCAGATAATGCAAGGGATTTCAAAGAGGTACTGCTAAAAATGAGCCAGTGGCTACAATGAAACTTCACTTCAACACAGGTGAAAAAGGAAATTGCACACATTTCTGCATCATGACTTATGTAATCATCACACAAAACAGAAATGCTAATTAGCCATCAGCGAGTTCTGCAGTGTGAACAGAAGTGTATAAGTATAAATGGGCCACTAATTTCAAAGAACTGTTCAGTACATGATCAGGAAAGGTCATATTGATTTAAAAAAAAGTATTTTTACAGCATTGGGCAGTGTTCAACATTTTAGATATTGAAACATTCAAACTGCCTAGCTAAACTACAAGTTTGGAAAATACAGGAAATACAGCAAGCTGTGCGGCATACTGCCACGTCCTGTTTGTGATCTATTTTTGGATCCAGTCCAGACTGACAAAGTCTCTTTTCATTCTTGGTCATAAAGGTCGTACATAAATGCAGGCTTAATCTGGGTCCTACTGGGAATTTGCCCAATCCACATAAACAGATCAGATTTGGCACAAAACAACAACCTCACTTACAAAAGCCGTAAGGATGGCTGACTTAAAATAAAAATCACCATGCTTATGCAGCTGGGGGTACTCTTCTGAAATTAGGGTTAGGCATGTTGTTTGGGCAGAACAGAACGCACTTTACTGTGTGCATGGTTGTGCTATTCCTGACCAAGGAGTGCTCCATACTGACACAGTAGTCAAAATGGAAAAAGTGCACATTATGTGCGCATTCATGAGCTAAGTTAAAAATGGGTGATTTTTTAATAAATCATGTTAAACCCATGACAAACTACAAATGAAAATTCCTTTTCTCAAGGGATAATTCACCTTTTCAGGGCATTCCACACAACATTTCTTCAGCAACTACAGTCTTACTAAGGCCTGTGCTACATATAAGTGAACATTAAAATATCTCAATCGGACGGAATATGATCCAAACTAGCACATAAGTTGTAGTTACTTATTGTGGATGTACCTGGTTAGAATGGGTCACAATGAGAGTCCTCTGCTCTGGGAAGTTGTGATACAGGTTAGAAATGATCTGTACGGCCACATCAGTTTTTCCTGTACCAGGTGGTCCTACCACCTATAATATAGAAACATAGTAATAAAGAAAGGGAAGAACTGCAGTAACATTAAACCCAACCCACAAACACTTGCTAAAATTAGGAAAAAAAATCTGAGGAAGTGAAAGCTAAAAGATTCCAAGATTTCTTACCATTGTTAGGCCTGGTTGCATGCCAGCCCGAATCGCTTCTATCTGTGTAGTTGTGAATTGAATTGTGTTCCTGCAATTAAAAAACAAGTTTGGATATACATGAGCAACATGTGTATATGAGCAATATACTTATAAGCAACATGTGTATTTCAATCATGAGGAAAAAACAAATATTTTGATTTACTAGATGATCGCCCAAAATTCAGGGGCTCACAGCTCCCTTGATTACCTCATCATGTACATTTCAGGACCTCCCACATCAAGATAACCTTTCATCGTAAAATATAGTCTTGCCTCCCACTCGCAGCCGTTCCTTGGTTATCTCATTGCTCCATTCTTTACTAATGCTATCACTGTTGCTAACAAAACCTATTTTTAAACCTAACTGTCTGAAATGTTTCCTTCCACCCTGATAGCTTAGACTTCTTAATACAGTTGACTGCTGATAAGGTGAATTCCACTTGTCCAAAGTAGTGTCTGACCTTAAGCAGGGGTGTGATCTTGTCCCTGAGGACTGTCATAGTATTCACTAGGAGTTTATTGACTACCTATACATAACCTGACGTGTGGCTGCATATCATCACATATCGTCACACTCTGGCGTCAGTTGAACAAGTTGAATCGGTGCCTACAATTATTGGAACAGGAGAGTCAGGACCATGTTCGAAAGGAAAGGAGCTAGTAACATATCGTCCTGTTGGAACCTGTTACTGGTGCTGAAAACCACTTCAAATTAATGTGGGACACAATATTTTTCTGACAAAAGTATCAAGTAACAGGCTTATAGAAATACTCCCAAGACCATACAAGTCATAATATTCTGAAGTGCATATCCTATATTCTTTTTTAAAAATGCTTCAATGAGCAGCAAAGATGCTACAAGCCTAAAGTTAAAAACAATCCCATGTGGCAATAGCTAGACTCCAAGAATGGAAAAGATGACCATGTTCTTCAGGTGAGATGTTAAACCAATGCCCCATCTATTGGTGGTCATTAAAGATCACATGGTACTATTCGAGGAACAGCAAGGAATTCTCGTGCCCCGTCCAAAATTTTACCCTTAACCAACAGACTATCTGATCATTCATCTTACTATGTTTTGTAGGACCGACTTGTGCACAAAATAACTGCTTAATATACCCACATAATAGTAACTGCACAATGTAGTTCTTTCAATGTGAAGCGTTTTACATTTTTGCGAGATGTGATAAGGCACTGTATAATTGCAGTTCTTTCTTTTCTATTACTTTCTTCTATTTTAATCTAACCAAGGCACCCTTCTGATACCAATGTATTCTTCTCCTTGCCACAATCATTTCCCTATTATTTCCAAATTTCACATCTGTGCTGCTTCAGAGCAGAAAGTTTAATCAACGTCAAGACCTGTTGAGTGAGCATGTGCCCATGCTTAAAATTACCATTCTAATGTGCCTTCCTCACTGACCCTAATTCAGATGCTGACAATTCTCCCTTGACCAACTCCTGGAAACAGGGCTGGGAGGGAGCTGAGCATCCAGTGCCTGCACAGATCAGAAATAGGGTCACAGCCAAGTAACCGGACACAAACTTGGAAGCAGAGCAGAAGTGGAGACCAAAAGGAAGAAGAGCCAAGAGAAAAAGCAGAACAATTGTAGCCGGAAGATCGGGAATCTGATTAAAAGAGGTGGGATAAGAGTAAATGGAGCATCAGAATGAGGACATGATGAAAAGAAACCACACAGTAAGGACCAAAGCAAGGGAATGAGGTTAGGAACTGCTGAAAAAAACAATGAATTGGTGGCTGCAGGTGAGCCAGCTGCCATTACTGTATAAAATGAAACCTGCCAAATTCTCATCCATGCTGCCCTGTTTTTAACAGCGTTAAACAAAAGTCCTGTCAATTAAAAAAGGAGCAATTAGATGGGTCACATGGTTATCAGCCATTGAAATTGCTAGAAAACATCACTGACATTTGAAACATCACTTGATCACGATTAGCCAATGAGATTTTTTAGAAAATAACACTGAGAAAATTCAGGTTATTACTATTGGTCAATGAGATTGCTCAAAGACGGATAAACACCAATTTTATTGTAAACAACATTCAGAGTTAAGGCCACTACACACCCTGCACAGGTGTGCTCCAACTTCACAGGACATTCACCCCTATCAAAAGCACTTTTATTTGTTAAAATATGCATTATGTTCCACAATTGCAGTTGTCACTGAAGCATTTTTTAAAAAGTTGGATCTAAAATGGAGAAGGGCACTAATTTATAAAATGGCATTCTGCAGGGAAACAGAGAGATGATAAAATAAGTCCCTTTAATCCATTTGATGGCTGGAAGAGCCAGTTTGCAGTTGATAATGTGTATAGCTCAACAAACTGGAACATAGCTGACCCTATTCTCTCACATTTTCAAGCCATTAGGAAATCCAATATAATGCTTGAAATAGTCTGGGGACATTATAATAAAGAAGCTGCAATTTCTAACTGCAAGCCCAGGTGTGGAGTCTAAACATTTCCATTTGTTTGTTTACTTCAAAACAAGATGGCTGTAACAACAACAGCATGCATTTATATAGTGCCTTTAATGTAGTAAAATGTCCCAAGGTGCTTCACAGGAGCATTATCAAACAAAATTTGGCACCAAGCCAAATAAGGAGGCATTAGGACAGGTCACCAAAAGCTTGGTCAAAGAAGTAGGCGTTAAGGAGCATCTTAAAGGAGAGGTTTAGGGAGGGAATTTTAGAGCTTGGGGCCAAGGCAACTGAAAGCATGACCGCCAATGGTGGAGCAATGAAAATCGGGGATGCGTAAGAAGCCAGAATTGGAGGAGCGCAAAGATCTTGGAGGGTTTTAGGACTGGTGGAGGTTACAGAGATAGGGAGGGGCAAGGCCATGGAGGGATTTGAAAACAAGGATGAGAATTTTAAAATCATAACATGATTAACAGAAAAAGTCCCATGGCAATTTGATGCAAAGGTGAAGAAGAACATTAATGGAAAAAAAAAATCGCATACGTCAAATGATGAGATTCTTAACAGAGTGGAGGAACGGAGAGATTTAGGCTAGCAGGTTGACAGATCTTTAAAAGGTGGAGGTGCAGGTAGAAAATGCCAGAAAGAGCAGATGGGATTTTGGGTTTTATACATAGGGTCATTAGATGTAAAAGCAAGGAAAATATGTTGAATTTGTACAAGAAATTGGTTAGACCACAGGAATATTGTGTGAAGTTCTGAGCACTCTGTTGAAGGAAGGTTATTGGAGTCATGAGAAGGGTAAAGATAAGATTCAATGGACTGTTACAGGGAATAATAATTATAAAGACAGGCTCAAAAAATTAAGATTTCTCTCACTGGAATAGAGAAGGTTAAGGGGTATCTAATGGAGATGGTCAAAATTACGACAGGTTTTGAGATGATAAATAGTGAAAGATTGTTTTCACTGGTGACAAGTCAGTATCAAGAGGACATAAATTCAGGTTCATTACAAAAGGGGAAAAAATTACAAAGAAATGTTTTCACACTGTGGGTTATTAGGACTTGGAATCTTTTTTAAACCAAAGGTGTTTATTGGGGGAGAGACTATAACATCATTTAAAATGAAATTGGATAGATATTTGAAAAAAATATAAAAATACACAGGGAAAGGGCAGGGAAATGAGACTACAGTTGATACCTTCAATTGAAAAGCTGGCACAGGCACAGTGGGCCAAATGGCATCCTTCTGTGCAAATGGCATTTGCAAATTATTGAACATGGATAGCAGGATTCATTAAATGTAACTGGTTAGAAACCAAAATAGCCCAGTTGAGTCAGCACAAGTACAAGTGCAAGCTAAATTGGTGTTGACTATTGGAAATAGGGAAAATTGACATCATTTTCTTAATGCTACTAACCATCGTGCTCTGCTGGCTATGTTGTGTATTTTTCTGAGTATGCAGCTTATTTTGCTGAATTGTGAACTGTTAGCCTTTGACGAGTGTCTGACCCTTGTCACCCTCATTGTAAGGCAAGGCAGCTACGCGATAAAAGAGGAACAATAGTCCAAAGATAGCGATAAGACCGGGCCATGACAAGATAGCTAGACGAGTGCAGTCAAACAAACTGGCCACCTTGAAAAACAACCTTGCAAAGTGTCTTGTGGTTAAATGAGTAATGTTAAACAAGCTGACTTGAATTCTTTGAAAAACAACTTTGTTAATCTATAAGGGTCTTATGAATGTTGTTCCAGAGATGGTGAGAGTTTCCTGCCGGGGGAACATAAAAACCCAACATTTTTTGAGCTCAGCGCAGAGGAATCAGCGAAGACCGTCTAACCGTTGAAAGGACACTTAGCTGTCTGAAGATGACACCGCTGTCAGAAGAACAAGTGACTATCAGACTACCTCACTGTTGGAAAACTTGAAGCAACCACGTCGCCAACTTAATTACAACCTCTGCCCAGAGATCCAACAGAGTAATAGGGCTCGATTTTAGGGTCGGGTTTCCAGCGGGGGGGCCCCGAAAATCCCGATATGAGGTCACGTGACCGGATCACGCCGCGATCCCGACCACTTCCAGGTTCTCCGATGACGTGCGGGGCTGCGTGCGTGGCCCCCGCTGGTGGGAATCCCGCAGGCAATTAAAGCCAGCGGGGTTCCACTTGAGAGTACTTACCTTGCTTGTTGAGGTCAGTTAATGAGCTGAATCAGCTGTCAAAAGAGGAAGTGTGGGATTTCACCTGCATCGCACCGTGTTTCCCACACTGGGGGAAACAGTCTCTCTCCAACCAGGCGTGTTGCAGCCAGCAGCCTGTGGCAGGTGCCAAGGTGCACCCCACGGGGGAGAGCCCTCACCCACGCAGGAGGCCACCGCGTCACATAGGGCAACCCCTGCCCCCCACCACCCCCCGCCAAGCCAGAGGACAGACCGACACGAAACTGCAGCCCCAGTCCGAGGAACCACCCACCTACCCTGCACAACCCCTCAGACCAACAACGGCCAGATGGGTGGTGCGTGGACACCCTCGGAGGACGAACAGCATGACCAGCCCCAGCAGCCTCGCAGTCCACGCCGTCCGCCGCAGAGACGTGGAGCCCCCCAACACGGGGTTGTTGCACGCCCACCTGCACAGCAGGAGGGAGGGCTACCGCAGAGAGAGACGCATCGCAGAGGGCACTACCCTTGCCACAGGGTCCACAGACCGAGGCGAAGCTCCCCGGACCTCTCCGAGCAGCACTGCACACGGAGGCGCAGATTCGCTCGACATGTAGTCATGGAGATCTGCAGCCTCTTTCGTGCCGAGCTGCTCCTGCCTGGCCCCAGCAACAAGTGCTTACCTGTCGCTGCCAAAGTCACCACTGCCCTCCACAACTTCTCCTCCGCATCCTTCCAGGGTGCAGCCGGCTACACCGCCGATGTCTCTCAGTGGTCTGCGCGGAAGAGCCCTGCAAATACACCTGCACCTACTCTGCAGTAACACGATGGGTGGCATCAGTGGTGGGTCCTCATAGTGATACCCAGGAGCGGGCATTATTGGACACAACAGACAGTATTCGCGGAGACATGGCAGTGGTGGTGCCAATATAATGTGTGCTGTTTGTTGCTCTGAAATTCAATATAGGTACCACCCATGGCAAACCCTCCGACACCCTTGTGCACCCCCTTCATGCTCACGAAACATTTGCCTTACGCTGCCTACTGCACATATGTGATGCATGCCCTGTGGCTGCAGCACAGGTGGTGGCAGGTTGAGTGAGGCTGGCCGTGAGGGAGATGCACGAGAGGGTGAGTATGGAATAGAGCCATGAGATTGTATGAGGATTGGGTCGCGTGTTAGTGGCAGGATGAGTACTGGCGAGGTGAGTAGGTGGAGGTAAGATGAGGATGGGGTTTGAGTGGGTATGAGGGGTGATGTGACAGAGTAGTGTTGGCGGTGCCGAAGGAGATGTGGGGTTGGGGCAGTGTTGTGGCAGATGGAGTGTAGGGGATAGACTTCGTGTTCTCACTGTGGCTGACCTACTGAGGTCATTGCAGCGCCTCCTGCACTGTATGCAGGTGGGCGATATGTTGGTTGCGCAGGTGACCCCCTCTGCCACCTCGAGGCAGGCCTTCTTGGTGGCAGAGGCTGGCCGCTTCCTCCCGCCCGTCGGGTGGAAGATCTCTGTCTTCGCCCTCCTCCTCACCCCATCTGATGATACCTGGGGTGAGGCATCATTAAACTGGGAGCAGCCTTCCCCCTGGGCTGCTCCATGCTGAAATTTGTTCCATTGGTTGCAGCATCTGTCAGTGGAGGACTGCCCCTTTAACTAGAGAGCCTCCAGCTGACAAATCGTACTGCGAATGCGCAGCCCGCCCGACGCGCAGACCAGCAGCGTGGACCCCGGAGGAGCAGGTAATTGATTCCTATTAGTGTGTTGCCTGCTACGATCGCGCGGGCAACCCACTAATTTCACCGAGCGTGTTGACCACGCTCCCGAAACCCAACCCGCCGGAAACCCGCAGGCCTGGTAAAATCGAGCCCATAGTGTTTTGATCTTTGTGTCTAAATATGATACCTTTACATGTTTGATTTGACTATTAATGAGACATTGATTTTTTTAAAAATTCGTTCACGGGATGTGGGCGTCGCTGGCGAGGCCAGCATTTATTGCCCATCCCGAATTGCCCTCGAGAAGGTGGTGGTGAGCCGCCTTCTTGAACCGCTGCAGTCCGTGTGGTGAAGGTTCTCCCACAGTGCTGTTAGGAAGGGAGTTCCAGGATTTTGACCCAGCGACAATGAAGGAACGGCAATATATTTCCAAGTCGGGATGGTGTGTGACTTGGAGGGGAACGTGCAGGTAGTGTTGTTCCCATGTGCCTGCTGCTCTTGTCCTTCTAGGTGGTAGAGGTCGCGGGTTTGGGAGGTGCTGTCGAAGAAGCCTTGGCGAGTTGCTGCAGTGCATCCTGTGGATGGTACACACTGCAGCCACAGTGCGCCGGTGGTGAAGGGAGTGAATGTTTAGTGTGGTGGATGGGGTGCCAATCAAGCGGGCTGCTTTATCTTGGATGGTGTCGAGCTTCTTGAGTGTTGTTGGAGCTGCACTCATCCAAGCAAGTGGAGAGTATTCCATCACACTCTTGACTTGTGCCTTGTAGATGGTGGAAAGGCTTTGGGGAGTCAGGAGGTGAGTCACTCGCCGCAGAATACCCAGCCTCTGACCTGCTCTCGTAGCCACAGTATTTATATGGCTGGTCCAGTTAAGTTTCTGGTCAATGGTGACCCCCAGGATGTTGATGGTGGGGGATTCGGTGATGGTAATGCCGTTGAATGTCAGGGGGAGGTGGTTCGACTCTCTCTTGTTTACAAATTGGCATCATGTCCAAATCTATTACAAATTGGCAAGCTAGCCAGGAGGTTACTAATCAATGTTTCGTGTTGACATAAAATCAAACACTTAAAGGAAAAAAGTGCTTAAAAATCTCAGACTTAAGTTGATCGCAAAAGACATGAATTGTTCAAATTCCGGAAGTGAGGTTTAGTATAAGTGATCATGGCAAGTGTCCGCGAAATGTTAGAAAAGAAACTGAAAAAGGAACTAAGATGTTCTGAGGAACCCTTAGAATTAATCTCCAAAATAGTGGAGAAGGATGAGGCTTATGAGACGGCCATAGAATGGGTCGAGGATCAAGTTCGAAATAAAAAGATGAAGGTGAGAATTGGTAAAAGGACCCGTATGTGGACGGCCAACTTGTGTGCATTTATGAGTGAGGAACGTGTTAAACAGTTAAAAGAAGAAAATGGGAATCAGTTAGAGGAAACTAAGGGACAGTCAGATAAAAAAAGTCAGGGATATTAACAGTCAGATGAAAAAGACAGGGAAATTAAGAGACAGTCAGATGAAAAAACGTCTGACTGATGTCATGGCTATGCTGGAAAGTTTGCAGTTGGTGGCTAAAACTGCGACAGCACAGGGACTACAGAGTCAGAAAATATTACAAGAGAGAGATAGACTTACAGAAAAAAAAAGAGAAAACTAGAGTCGGAACTCGCCAACTGTAGAGGGGCTTTAAAAGGGAGATTACGTGTCGATCCATGAATTCGGTAGACTATACACGGTGTAAGTTAATGATTCAGGAGTTACGGGGCAAATTGGGCCGAAAAGGAGCTGTGGTGGCGGCTGTAATGTAAGGAGCCATAGGAGGAACAGAAGGTTGTAATGACAGTTGTTTCCAATGTCAAAGAATGGGTCATTACACCGTAGACTGCCAGAGTAACGTAGCACCCCCTGGCAGAGAAACAATGAGGGAAATCAGACCATGACTCTCCAAAAACCTGGAGGGGTCGAACAAAAATTAGATAAATTAATAACCCTCCTAACTACCCAACAACAGAAACAGATACAACAGTTCCAAGAATAGTTGAGAGTTAAAAGAGATAGTATATGTACAATGACCCAAGCAGGTGGTGATGGAGACGAGGGAAGGGTTGGCAGAGGAGAATGCAAACTATCGCTCCCCAGACAACACAATGACACAAGGAGCCAGTGATGAGAATAAAGTAGATTATGAAGGCTTAGGTGAGGACTGCGAAATGGAAGTCGCAGAAGTCAAACAATCATTTAAGCAAACCCAAAATGTGTTAGAGAGTCAAAGACCAGAAGGGAGAGAGGCAGTTGTAGAGGTTCTAGAAAGTGAACCAAAAAAGAGACTAGAGCTCCTGGCTGGTTCCCCAGTAACACCTTTCCATTCACTATACCCAATCTTTCCAGCAACGGAGGAGAAGGAGAAAACTTTTAAACAAGAGAGCCAATACAAGCCTGATACATGGTTTTTCCCACGTGAGATTTTAAATCGTAACAAAATTATAGAATCATAGAATCATAGAAGTTACAACATGGAAACAGGCCCTTCGGCCCAACATGTCCATGTCGCCCAGTTTATACCACTAAGCTAGTCCCAATTGCCTGCACTTGGCCCATATCCCTCGATACCCATCTTCCCCATGTAACTGTCCAAATGCTTTTTAAAAGACAAAATTGTACCCGCCTCTACTACTGCCTCTGGCAGCTCGTTCCAGACACTCACCACCCTTTGAGTGAAACAATTGCCCCTCTGGATCCTTTTGTATCTCTCCCCTCTCACCTTAAATCTGTGCCCCCTCGTTATAGACTCCCCTACCTTTGGGAAAAGATTTTGACTATCTACCTTATCTATGCCCCTCATTATTTTATAGACTTCTATAAGATCACCCCTTAACCTCCTACTCTCCAGGGAATAAAGTCCCAGTCTGTCTAACCTCTCCCTGTAAGTCAAACCATCAAGTCCCGGTAGCATCCTAGTAAATCTTTTCTGCACTCTTTCTAGTTTAATAATATCCTTTCTATAATAGGGTGACCAGAACTGTACACAGTATTCCAAGTGTGGCCTTACTAATGTCCTGTACAACTTCAACAAGACATCCCAACTCCTGCATTCAATGTTCTGACCAATGAAACCAAGCATGCTGAATGCCTTCTTCACCACCCTATCCACCTGTGACTCCACTTTCAAGGAGCTATGAATCTGTACTCCTAGATCTCTTTGTTCTATAACTCTCCCCAACGCCCTACCATTAACGGAGTAGGTCCTGGCCCGATTCGATCTACCAAAATGCATCACCTCACATTTATCTAAATTAAACTCCATCTGCCATTTATCGGCCCACTGGCCCAATTTATCAAGATCCCGTTGCAATCCTAGATAACCTTCTTCACTGTCCACAATGCCACCAATCTTGGTGTCATCTGCAAACTTACTAACCATGCCTCCTAAATTCTCATCCAAATCATTAATATAAATAACAAATAACAGCGGACCCAGCACCGATCCCTGAGGCACACCGCTGGACACAGGCATCCAGTTTGAAAAACAACCCTCGACAACCACCCTCTGTCTTCTGTCGTCAAGCCAATTTTGTATCCAATTGGCTACCTCACCTTGGATCCCATGAGATTTAACCTTATGTAACAACCTACCATGCGGTACCTTGTCAAATGCTTTGCTGAAGTCCATGTAGACCACGTCTACTGCACAGCCCTCATCTATCTTCTTGGTTACCCCTTCAAAAAACTCAATCAAATTCGTGAGACATGAGTCAAGTAGGAAACAGCAGAGGAGAAATAAAAGGATAGATGATTAAAATCAGGGGGAAAAGGTGAAAAGGGAAGATTCCATCGCTCCTACTGTTACAAGCTACTGGATTTTTCTTTAGTTTTTAGTGTGTTGCACTCTGCAGCATGCAGGCTGCAGCTGGCTCCATTTCTTCTTTTTTCACAAAACTGAAGCAGCGTTCACTCTTTGTAGTGCCGGTTGTTTAATATAAGCATTTCAAATCATTGTGTTTTCTAAGCATAGTGTCACTGTACAATGTACAAGTCATCAAAAGTGTTTGGAGAATTATTATACAGTTACAGGACTATGTCCTATTTTATGTATGTGAGATTTGAGATCTAAATAGATTGTTTTCTTTTCAATTCGGCAAAGTTTCTTTAAATTTAGTTGAAACCTGCCCGAGTCTGAAGCTGCTGTGATGAAACTGGCTCCGTCTTCTTTTCAGTCAGTACTGCAAAGAAGTTTTCAAATCACGTTGCCTTACACCGAGTTAGTTCCACATTTGGGACGACTTTAACCCTGTGGGTCTACAGCTGTCCAATGGGGGAAAAGTTAGTCGTCACAGAGCACAAAGCGTCCAAGACAACAGACAGTTAAGACATCAGGTCAAGATTGTGTAGTGTTCTACTCCAAGTCTCCAAAGAAACTGGAGGCGGAAGAAATAATTCTTTGTGCTTTCTCCACAGATGAAGCGCAATGGAAAATGTGGTATTAATTACATTTATTATTGGGGAGTGCAATATGACAGGGACTTAGAAACTGTAAAATATGCCCCAAGTGAATAACGTCCAATTTACGGTACTGTTGTAAATGGCCACGAGACATGCAGATAAAATGGAAATGAGAGGTAGAGAATGATAGATACCATAACGGGGGTATTCTGAACAAGAATGTCAAACTGGAATTGGGTAAATGTTGAGACTATAAAGAAGCATGCATGTCATTATGAACATGCGCGGGCCAAACTGGTCGATGCACCAATCCTAAACGCAATCAATGAGCTAGCACAGGAAGAACAATATACCGACTATAAGATGCACAATATTGCCAAGTTTTTCATTCAGACGCAGGGTAAAATAAATGAGATGATATACAAGGGAAACGAGCGAGCAAAGGGAATAGACAGGCAACCATTTGTACGGCATACAGCGCATATGTGCTTTCGTTTATTGATCAAACACTCAGATTTTTGATGTGAGGTGAAGTCCCGAATATGTTAAGGGACCACGACCTTGTCCGTTGGTATTCTAAGGGAAATGGTGAAACAAATGTGAGGCTTGAAGTGCCACCTGTATCAACAATCCACAATCAGGGGTTCACTACTATTCACCCAATGAGCCAAGTTAGGGATAAGAACAAACCTAGATTTTTACCCTATCCTCACCCATCGTGGATGTTATGACCCAAGTATTTACTGAATGCAGAACCACATTCTGTAGGATATTTAGAGGGAGAAGTGTACAAGCAAAGGGTAAACTCGCCTAAGTTAACAGTGTATGACAGGAAAACTGCATCACAGAAGGTGCCCAATTTGGACTGTTGTGTCAAGCAGGGGAACCAATACCTAGTCCGATGTGGATGTTTCCCTGCACGCATGCCTGAGTGGAGACGTGATCTAAAATTGAAACCAATGTAATTAAAACTTTAAAATGGGAGGTGCAGGAAAAGATGTGTGAATGAACTTGTAGTGACACAAATATAAGAAGCCTGTTATAATTTGCAGTTAGAGATTATTCCTGCTCTGTTAAATTTTTCCTTCTCTATCTTTTGTCTTCTGATTTATGTAATTGAACATATGTAGATTTTTTAATCACACTAAGAGAAATGGTACACAGTTTTACTAAGTGCAATCGGGAAGAGATTTAGGTGAACTCACATAGAGACAATGGGAAAATGATAAAACAATGCACGAGCAATTAGAGGGATTACTTAAAGGAATGAATAGGCCTATGTTATATCAACAAGGAGAGTCCCTGGTTTTAATAAAAGGACTGGCAGAGACAGGTTAGGGATATTGGCAATCATTCAGAATAACTAAGACTAAGGAATTGATCTTAAAAGCAGTTATGTATGGAGGGTTTTTACAATATTCAGATTCAAAAGGGGGTTAAATGCTATAGAAAACAATTGGATCCCAAATTTTACATTGGACAAACAAATGAAAATCTAGAAAACAGATGGGAATATAGATTGGAGTAAGCTGCAGAGACTTGGATTGGTGTATTACGCTAAGAAGCTTTGCAAGCAAAGTGACATTGCTTTGCGACTGATTCCTGTGGTAGTGGCAACACCATTGCTATCTGCTGATGTAAAACCGAAGAAAGTATTTAAAAAGTGGAATCGATGGGCTTGTTGGATGATGATATACATAAGGAATTTGTAAATTATCCGAAGATCAAAGATATCAGTAAAGGGGAAAAGAAGGGTTCTGGATTACACCAGACACTTCATGCTGTTTCAGGAAAAGTGGATCCTGGTTGTGCAGATGTTATGCTTTACAAAGTGCATTGCTAGCTTGTGGTTTCACTCTGGATGAAGACTCCCCTAATTGTACTATTGAATTTGAAAAGGACCAACGTTATTTTTTCGGAGAGAGGAAGGTATTGTGTTACAACTAACAAGAAGCACTACACAAAGGGTCTTGTGGTTAAATGAGTAATGTTAAAACAAGCTGACTATCTTGAATTCTTTGAAAAACAACTTTGTTAATCTATAAGGGTCTTATAAATGTTGTTCCATATATGGTGAGAGTTTCCTGACAGGAGACATAAAAACCCAACGTTTTTTTGAGCTCAGGGCAGGGGAATCAGTGAAGACCATCTGACAGTAGAAAGAACACTTAACTGTCTGAAGACGACACCGCTGTCAGAAGACTACCTCACTGTCGAAAAACTTGAAATGACCAAGTCGCCAACGTAATTACGACCTCTGCCCAGAGATTAAATGGAATAATATTGTTTTGATCTTTGTTGTCTAAATATTTAATACCTTTATATGTTTGATTTGACTATTAATAAATGAGACATTGATTACCAATTGGTGTCACGTCCAAATCTGTTACATTGGATAGGACGCTACTTTGCCTTTACCTCTTGGGCTGATTGTATGGGTACGGTCCTCTGTTCGGAATCACATGAGGTTCAACAATTAAAGGTTGAGTCTCTTCCATCCCTTCTTCATCATTCTCCCCTTTTCTTTTTTTTCCTTTTCCACACTGTACTGGGAATGTGATCCTAAAGTTCAGGGATTAAAAAGTGCTCAAATTGGTCATCACAAAATTATTTCAGATTTTTCTCATTAACTCGAACATTTATCTTTGTGCCATTAACATTATTCTATTAAAAACATTCAGCATTATGACTTTATGCTGCACAACTCCTCTTCATACAAGGCGACACTGCAAGTCTGCAAAGAAAGCTTGATAACTGGCACCAAACAATTTATCGCAGAATGCTCAGAAGATATTAGTATTTACAGGTATGAAAGGTGAAAGAATGTTATTTTTATGTAAAGGTTGCGCACATGTCAATTTATATCATTGTATTGTTACCTGAAGGGAGGTTTCTGTAGAGCTGGGTTTTCAACTGTAGTTTTAATAGTACACCGAGGAAAACTAGCTTTCAGGTGATCAATAGAGAGGAAGGTGTCATTAAAGTCCAGTGTGGCAATCTGATTTGGCATTTTAGAATAATGAGCACTTCCTGGATCTCCATATCCAAGGATAATGTCATGAAGCCAGTCAGGGACTACACACTCTGTGTTCATTAGATTCCGGATAGTCTCTAGCACTGCCTGGGGATGAAATTTAAAAAGAAAAGTCACTCCAAATGAAAGCTACTGCAGTGAAGTATTATAAAAATAAAGAAAAATTTTAATTAAAGGTGAGTTCCATACAAAATCTCTGCTGCTTCTAACCATCAATTCAACATGCAAAGGGCAACTGGGAGGTGCCAGTAAGTGTACAGCTACCATTACAACATTTAGGGATTGAGTGTCAATTCCTCAGATCATACTTACTGTAATAGGCACACAGTTTTTTTTAAATTAAAAAACATCTTAGGGTCAGTAATTGAAGAGAAAAGAGTTAGGCTGCATTTAAACTGAAGCGGCCTGCTCTGATAACTATTTCAGAGCAAATCTTTAGTATAATGTTCTGTTATTTGAACAAAATAAACAGCAGAATCAAACCTTTCAGAGGCCACTAGTTTTCAATTTGATTTAAGAAAAGTATTTTAATTGCAAACATGCATTCCATATGTAAAATCACTGTTTAACGTCAACATTAAAGCAGCTAATTTTGGGCCATTTGTGAACAGGTATATCATAACTTTAAATTTCAGGTCCTATGTATAAAGGTTAATGTATTTTTTTGAATATACACAATTACACATACATATTGCTAATTTACTCTGGAGACTACAAAGTGTATTCCACTGTGAAATTAAGAGGCTTTAAATTCGAATCGGTCTGTGTGACTTCTCTGTGTGTTTAGTAATTGTCAATGTTTTTCTCTGCTTTTCTATTCTGATTAGGAAAAAAAACTCAGCTCCTCTTTGTTATCTCCCCTTCCCAGAATGCAATAGTTTAAATTCTATTTTTGGTGGGGCGGGGGGTGGGGGTGCAGGTTGCAAAGTGTACTGGTGCTAAAACACACTGTGTGCTACAGTGGGATAGGTAACACTGTGTGCCTACTATTCCCTACATGGTAAGTTCACAAGCTCAGCTATGCTGTTACAAGGAAATATTAAGCAGTAGCCAAGTACTTTCTTTCAGGGAGGAAGGGTAGTCAGTGACTGAGTTACCAAGATACGCATGTGCCTCTCAGGTCAGCAAGCATGAGATCACCCCAAACTGGGATCATCTCTAATTATATTTTCAGGTAGAAAATGGTGCAAAATATTTTTTCTTATTCATTCTCATGATGTGGGCACTTCATTGGCAAGGCCAGCATTTATTGCTCATCTCTAGTTGCCCTGAGAAACCCCGTTGTGCTGGACCTTCTTCTTGAACCGCTAATGGTTTGATACAACTGAGTGGCTTGCCAGGCCAGTCACGAGACAACCGCATTAGTACGGAACTGGAGTCACATATTGGCCAGACCGGGTAATGGCAGCAAGTTTCCTTCCCAAAAGGACATCAGTGAACCAATTGGGTTTTTACGACAATCTGACAGATTCATGGTGTCTTTTACTGTTAGCAGCTTTTTATTCATAGATTTTTTAAAACCGAATTCAAATTCTCCAACTGTCATGGTGGGATTTGAACTCATGTTTTCTGGATTATTAGTCTAGTAACATTTCCACTACACTACTGGACTGGATTTACATTTGTGATTACGACAGTTAAAACAAATAAGCAATGAGAAATTAATTCATATTGTAAAGTTCATCTAACAATTCATTTCACTAAAGCGATAAAGTCAATTATTATTTTACTGCCTGCTTTATAGATTTTCTGTTGTATTTGGATTGCATATAAATTACTGTATGGGACTTCTACTTAACAACAACCATTCTTGCTGCTTACAATGACTATTAGTTTGTTAAAAGTGTACAGCAGAAAATTGTATTTCTACAAGTTACATTAAGCTCACCTTAAAATTATTTTCTTTAGGTTTTCTTCTCATGATAATATTGAAGGTCTCGTAGACATCTTCGGCTCCATTCTGAATGGAATAGCTCATGTCCTGCTGATATTGGTTAGGATCCAGCCATACTCTGTAGGTTCGTGAGTCTCCCTTCAACTTTGGTTTAGGTTCAGGACCTGTGAAAGGAAAAAAAAGTAACCAGTGTAAGTTTCATTAGGAACACAGTAATGTACTCTCAGTGTTTAAAGTACATATACTTGCTCAGCTTGGGTAACCACTAACCCAATAGCCCTTTCACATCGTCAGGAAATCGCAAAGTGCTTCACAGCCAATGAAGTACTTTTGAAGTGTAGTCATTGCTTTTTTTTAGGCAAACACAGCAGCTAATTCACGTGCAGCAAGGTCCAACAAACAGGAGATGAATGACTAGGTAATATCTTATAGCGATGTTGGAGGGATGATTGTTGGCCAGTACACCAGGAGAAACACCCTGCTCGTCTGAGTAGTGTCATGGGATCTTTTACGTCTATCTGAAAGACAGCACCTCCAACAATGTAGCACTCCCCCAGAACTGCACTGAAATACCAAGCTAGATTCTGTGCTCAAGTCCTGGAGTGGGGTTTGAACCCAGAACCCTCTGACTCAGAGGTGAGAATGCTATCAACTGAACCAAAACAATGTAAAACATATTATTCGTGCTTAAGATACATATAGTACTATAGGCCCCCAAACAGTCAGGGGGAGATAGAGGAACAGATATGTAGGCAAATCTCAGAAAATTGTGCAAATAATAGGGTAATAATAGTGGGGGATTTCAACTTCACCAATATTAACTGGGATACTCAGAGTGTAAAAGGCTTAGAGGGTACAAAATTCTTAACGTGCATCCAGGAGAGCTTTTTGAGCCAGCATGTAGAAAGTCCTACAAGAGAGGGGGCGGTACTGGACTTAATTCTAGGGAATGTGGCCGGCCAAGTGGAAGAAGTGCTAGTAGGTGAGCACTTTGGTGACAGTGACCATAATTCGGTGAGATTTAAGGTGGTCATGGAAAAGGACAGGGAGGGGCCGGAAATAAAGGTTCTAAATTGGGGGAAGGCCGATTTTAATAGGATAAGGCAGGATCTGGCCAAAATGGACTGGGATCAGCTGCTTGTAGGAAAATCCGCATCGGAGCAATGGGAGTCTTTCAGAAGGGAGATTGAGACCATACAATGGCAACATGTTCCCATAAAGGTCAAGGGTGGTTCCAAGAACTCCAAGGAACCTTGGATGTCAGGGGATATACGAGAATGGATTAGGAAAAAAAAGGAGGGCTTTTGGCAGATACAAAAGGCTAAAGACGGAGGAAGCCCTAGAGGAGTACAAAAAGTGCAGGGGGATACTTAAAAAAGAAATTAGGAGATCAAGGAGGGGCCATGAAATAACACTGGCGAGCAAAATAAAGGAAAATCCTAAGATGTTTTATAAGTATATTAAGGGTAAGAGGATGACTAGGGAAAAAATAGGGCCCATTAGGGACAAAAATGGCAATCTGTGTGTGGAGCCGGCAGATGTAGGAGGGGTTCTAAATGAATTTTTGCATCTGTTTTCACTGTGGAGAAGGACGATGTAGACATAGAAATACGGCAGGGGGACTGTGATATACTCGAACATATTAACATCGAGCGGGAGGAGGTATTGGCGGTTTTAGCAGGCCTAAAAATGGATAAATCCCCAGGCCCGGACGAAATGTATCCCAGGCGACTGAGTGAGGCAAAGGAGGAGATTGCGGGGGCTCTAACGCATATATTCAGAACCTCTCTGGCCACAGGGGATGTGCCAGAGGACTGGAGAACCGCTAATGTAGTACCATTATTCAAGAAGGGGAGTAGGGAAAAACCGGGGAACTACAGGCCAGTGAGCCTAACATCAGTGGTAGGAAAATTATTGGAAAAAATTCTGAAGGACAAAATTAGTCTCCACTTGGAGAAGCAAGGATTAATCAGGGATAGTCAACATGGCTTTGTCAAGGGAAGATCATGTCTGACTAATTTGATTGAATTTTTTGAGGGGGTGACTAGGCGTGTGGATGAGGGTAACGCAGTGGATGTGGTATACATGGATTTCAGTAAGGCCTTCGATAAAGTCCCGCACAGGAGACTGGTCAAGAAGGTACGAGCCCATGGAATCCAGGGTGCCTTGGCACTTTGGATACAAAACTGGCTTAGTGGCAGAAGGCAGAGGGTGATGGTCGAAGGTTGTTTTTGTGACTGGAAGCCTGTGGCCAGTGGGGTACCACAGGGATCGGTGCTGGGTCCCTTGCTGTTTGTGGTCTACATTAATGACTTGGATATGAATGTAAAAGGTATGATCAGTAAGTTCGCTGATGATACAAAAATTGGTAGGGTGGTAAATAGCGAGGAGGATAGCCTCAGTCTGCAGGACGATATAGATGGGTTGGTCAGATGGGCGGAACAGTGGCAAATGGAATTTAACCCGGAAAAGTGCGAGGTGATGCACTTTGGAGGGACTAACAAGGCAAGGGAATACACAATGAATGGGAGGACCCTAGGCAAGACAGAGGGTCAGAGGGATCTTGGTGTGCAAGTTCACAGATCCCTGAAGGAGGCGGAACAGGTAGATAAGGTGGTAAAGGCATATGGGATACTTGCCTTTATTAGCCGAGGCATAGAATATAAGAGCAAGGAGGTTATGATGGAGCTGTATAAAACACTGGTTAGGCCACAGCTGGAGTACTGTGTGCAGTTCTGGTCGCCACACTACAGGAAGGATGTGATCGCTTTGGAGAGGGTGCAGAGGAGATTCACCAGGATGTTACCAGGGCTGGAGCGCTTCAGCTATGATGAGAGACTGGGAAGATTGGGTTTGTTTTCCTTGGAGCAGAGGAGGCTGAGGGGGGACATGATTGAGGTGTACAAAATTATGAGGGGCACAGATAGGATGGATACTAAGGAGCTTTTTCCCTTCGTTGAGGGTTCTATAACAAGGGGGCATAGATTCAAGGTAAAAGGCGGGAGGTTTAGAGGGGATTTGAGAAAGAACTTTTTCACCCAGAGGGTGGTTGGAGTCTGGAACTCACTGCCTGAAAGGGTTGTGGAGGCAGGAACCCTCACAACATTCAAGAAGCATTTGGATGAGCACTTGAAATGCCATAGCATACAAGGCTACGGACCAAATGCTGGAATATGGGATTAGATTAGACAGGGCTTGATGGCCGGCGCGGACACGATGGGCCGAAGGGCCTCTATCCGTGCTGTATAACTCTATGACTCTATATATGCTCAATTTTTTAAAAACATATTAGCCCACCTTATTCTGCAATCAAGATCATAAAACTATACCTTCTTCAATGACCCGTCCCTTCTCATCCAGCATGCCTTGAATTTCACATCCTCGCACGAACAAGAGCCCAGACTGCTCTGCAAATGGTTGCTTTCGATCAAACTTTGTGCCATAAGCCAACACTGGTCGAACAGTTATAAGGAAGCATACATCATGTTTGCGAAGAGCTACAGGATTGAAAAAGCAACAGATAAACCCAAAAATAGACATACAACTCTGCTGTTTTATTTCCCTAAACAGAAACCTTGTGGAAGAGTTATAAGATTTATTCTATTCAACTTAAAAAGTTTTAGTAGTACAAGTCTGCCCAAAACCAGGTTAGATGTATCTACACATATTCAAGCAAGGTATTTTTAGTTAAATGAGTAGAACTAATCTTTGATGCCATTCAGCACAGCATAATTCCAGGTTCTCTCTTTTTTATTTCTGTGGGCGATTCAAATAAATTTTTCAGTATCCGGAATTGCCTTCTGATTCATGATTTATTTTCCATGTTACGTTTGGAAAAGAGAAGTTACAATACTCTACATACTCTCTGCAATACAGGAAACAAAACTGACAAATTAATTCAAGTGCTTGGAGTTACCTTCCCATTCCCTTCGGATTTGATTTCGAACGTTCAAGTTGATGGATACGTCTGCACGGACTCTTGCTGGCCAGTTCTCACCAATGTTGGGTTTTGCTACTTCGACGATAGAGAAAGTGACAATAGGCTGTGCCATTCTTGCCCAGCCACCAAATACAACTCCTCCATACTCCCCCTGCCTATGAAGTTATTGAACAAATTAATGATCCAACCAAAATGTACTAAGTCAATTATCTGACATGAGTCATAACAAAATATGCCCACAGAAATATTCTACAGTTTAAAGTGACACAAATGCTTTTATGAAATTGTTTTCAATAACAATGGATACAAAAATGGCTTAAGAAACTGTTGTGATCCAAGATTTATTTTAGAATATCCATGTAACCATGTACTTTAAAAGGTTAATAATGACAAAAATAACAATTATTTTTAATATCAGTAGTGAAAGATTTGAAAACATTTTTTAAAATTGTGATCCATTGAGAAGTGCTGGCACAGAAAGTTTCTAAACAAATAATACATATTAGTAGAGGTGGTTTATTTAAATTAATTTTAAACACTGGAATAGTTGTAGAAGGAAAGATAAAAATTTACTTTCATTGCACTCCAGCCAGAGCAATGTTTACAAAAGGTGAAATATTAATCAAATGAGTTGCAAAGGTTTTGTAAACATAGAGGAAATAAAAGCTTCAACAGCTTAAGAATGTTTTTAAGTGAATCTGGTGAGGTTTCCATTCTGGATCGGACGGGACAGCGTAACTCCATCCGCAGCAAAGCGGACTGGGCAGTGTAACTCCCCTCACTGCAGAGTGGACTGACAGAATATCCCACACGTACATGATGGACGGGCTCTCCAAAATGGGGTTTGGGGAGGGAATCTGCAATTGGATCCAACTGCTCTACACAAACATCAGTAGCACAGTTTCAATCAACGGGTGGGAATCAGAAAGCTTTCCGATCAAATCTGGAGTCAGGCAGGGCTGTCCTCTCTCCTCCGTCTTGTTCGTGCGTTGCATCGAACCCTTTGCCGAGTCCATCAGGAGGGATGCGAGCATAAGAGGGGTGACGATCCCAGGCAGCAGATACACTCAGGTCAAGGCCTCCCTGTACATGGATGACGTCGCCGTCTTTTGCTCGGATCAGCTGTCGGTCCGCAGATTGATGAGCATCTGCGACCAGTTCGAACTGGCCTCGGGGGCCAGGGTAAATCATAGCAAGAGCGAGGCCATGTTCTTTGGGAACTGGACCGACCGATCCTTTGTCCCCTTCGTCATCAGGTCGGATTACCTGAAGGTGCTAGGGATCTGGTACGGGGGGGGGGCCAGGGCGTGCACCAAAAACTGGGAGGAGCGTATTGCCAAGGTTAAGCAGAAACTGGGACTGTGGGACCAAAGATCCCTCTCAATCGTGGGCAAAAACCTAGTCATCAGGTGCGAGGTGCTCTCGGAGTTGCTGTACATGGCGCAGATCTGGCCCATACCTCGCTCCTGCGCCGCGACAGTCACCTGAGCCATCTTCCACTTCATCTGGAGATCAAAAATGGACCGTGTCCACAGGGACACAATGTACAAATCTCCAGAGAAAGGGGGGAAAGGCGTGCCCAACGTGGCCCTCATCCTGATGGCCACCTTTGTGTGCGACTGCATCAAGCTGTGCATAGACCCTCGGTACGCAAACACAAAGTGTCACTACGTGCTGAGGTTCTACCTGTCCCTGGTGTTGAGAAGGATGGGCCTGGCCACACTGCCACGGAATGCTCCGTCCAGTTGGACTGTTCCGCCATACCTGTCCTTTGTGGAAAAGTTTGTGCAGAAAAACACATTTGACCACAAGGTGATCAGCAAGTGGTCCGAACGTAACGTCCTCGAGACCCTGCGGGAAAAGGAGATGGTGGATCCTGTTGGTTGGTTCCCCGAGCAGACTGTCAATGTCATTTGGCAGAATGCCTCATCGCCAGAGCTTTCAAACAAGCACCAAGACCTAGTTTGGCTGGTAGTGAGAAGGGCCCTTCCTGTCAGATCCTTCATGCACTCCCGGACTCTCAGCACCACCACGCACTGTCCCCGAGGAGGCTGTGGGGGAGACGAGACCGTCACCCATCTCCTTTTGGAACGTGCCTTTGCAAAGAAGGTCTGGAGAGAGATGCAGTGGTATCTGTCCGGGTTCGTGCCGAGCAGTTCCGTAACACAGGATTCTGTGCTCTACGGGCTGTTCCCGGGGACGCACACTGAGATGGACATCAACTGCTGCTGGAAGACCATCACCTCAGTGAAAGACGCCCTTTGGTCTGCCCGAAACTTGCTGGTCTTCCAGTGCAAGGAGCAGTCCTCGACAGAGTGTTGCAGACTGGCACATTCCAAGGTCCAGGACTACGTGCTCAGGGACGCATTGAGGATGGGTGCGGCCGCAGTAAAGGCTCTGTGGGGAAAGGCAACCGTTTAGAGCCTTCCCGCCACTGTATACCGAGGGGCTGAAATCAGGGAAAAACCCCTCGGGCAGAATGTAAAATTCAAATTGATGTAATGAAATATAATGTACCTGTAATGAATCTGTAATGAATCACTTGTATTGATTGTGATGCAATGAGGCACCCTAGAGTGTCATGAACTGTAATTATGTCCAATGTGTTCATTGAACTGTACTTGATGTAACCTGCAAATTGTATAATCTGTATTGTGTACGTTTGGAATGAGATATGACAACTGTATTGTATGTATTTTTGCAAATTTTATGAAGAAAGTATATTTTTTGAAAAAAAAACTCCCCCCACTGCAGAGTGGACTGGGCAGTGTAACTCCACCCACTGCAGAGTGGACTGGGCAGTGTAACTCCACCCACTGCAGAGTGGACTGGGCAGTGTAACTCCACCCACTGCAGAGTGGACTGGGCAGTGTAACTCCACCCACTGCAGAGTGGACTGGGCAGTGTAACTCCACCCACTGCAGAGTGGACTGGGCAGTGTAACTCCACCCACTGCAGAGTGGACTGGGCAGTGTAACTCCACCTGTTACGGAATGGACTGGGTTGTGTAACTCCTCCCACTCGAGTTGACTAGGCAGTGTCACTCCACTCGCTGCGGAGTGGACTGGGCCATGTAATTCCACCCATTCGAGTGGACTGGGCAGTGTAACATCGGTGTCATCAGTTAATGAGAGGAATCTCACTTCTGGACTATGATTTGCTATTTTTAAAATGTTAAATAGACAAATTATGTTGGACAAATGTAGGTGCACATTTAGATTAAAAAGAATGCATCCTATAGACATAAAATGGAAAGTTTTAAACAAATTTTAAAATATACTTTCATTTCTGGCATTTTAATAATTTATAACAACCATGAAACCTACATTGGACAGAAATTTTGATTTAAGTCAGAAAAAAATGTATTTATAAACAGAATGGTACAACCATGCACATTACTACCCACCATGGCTTAAGTCTGCTGATCGCATCCTCCACATCTTGTCTAATCTCATATGTGGACTCCAGACGAAAGAGATTAAAATTCCTCAGTAGGTAGTCATGAAGTGTCAAGAACTGCAAATTCAGTTTAGGTAACGCAAGGCAGCCTGGTGTAAAAAAAAATATACAGAATCTGTCCTGCAAAGCAGAGGTTGTCAAACCAAACAGATTCCAGCATTGTCTTAAAAAACTGTCCACAAACCTAAATATATATCATACCTTCTCCAGAGTAATATTCTGTTGGTACAATGTTTTCATCCCAGATGATTTTTTCTGTGGGGTAAAGGGGCATCTCATTTAACTGTTGAATTTGGGATGTTCGTCGTTCGTGTCGGGACACCTGTTAAAATAATGAAAAACAATTTTAAATGAATACCAACTTCCTGCTTTAAAAAATGTCCCAATATTATGTTAACCAATGCCCTTTTCATTTCAATACCTACCAACATCTCTAAAAGAAATTCCTTCTCATAACAAGTATTCTCTCCTTCAGGCAGGGTGGACAAAAGACAAAGGTAGGATGCCACTTGATGGAGTGTGGTGGAGCTGCAAATGGAAAATAAGATTAATTTAGCATTTTATTTCTACATACAGGTCTTCACATAAGTTGTCCTCCAAGTTTTCAGATGAACAAAGAAATGAGAAATAGGATGAAGTTGAAACTCAATAAATTCTTTCGCAATGTTAGTTGAACTGGACAGTGGTTAAAATGTAGAACTTGCTCCCACATTGGAGTAGTTGGGGCAAATAGCATAGATGCATTTTCGGGGAAGCGAAATAAGTACATGAGGGAAAAAGGAACAGAAGGATATGTTGATAGGGTGAGATGAAGTAAGGTCGGAGGAGGCTCATGTGGAGCATAAACGCTGGCATAGACCTGTTGGGCCGAATGGCCTGTTTCTGTGCTGTAAATACTATGTAATACTTTGTGAACTCAACTTGTACAGAAACAGTACAGGACACAGAGGAAAAAAGAAATCACTTACCCAAGTGATCCAAAGTGCTTTACTAGAGATTCTCGAGTATCAACAGCTGACACATTAGACAAAGCAAAATCATGTAGTTCTGGAAAGTGAGCAAACGCTGCTCTCTGCAATGAAAATCAGTGACAATCCCTTCAAATTTATAATCAGAATATCTATTGAATATCTAACATACCACTGATCAAGTAACAGTGAGAAGCAAAATTCTTCACAAGTCAGGGGGTTAAGATTTTTATACGTGTTAAACTGGAGACACGGTCTTCTTTGAAATTTCCAGTGCAAATTTGAGTTCATTAGAAATTGTTAATGTAATTAACAAGTTGAAAATATGAAAATCTCTGGATAGCTTCATATATTGTTTGTCTCCCCTGACACCGAGAAAAGAACTATGTCTCAGCCACAGCTAACTGAAGTTAATTTTAAATTCAACATTATGATATCTAAAGTCAAGTCAATAAAAAAAAACTATAGAATTTTACTATATGAAGCATATTGGAGCTCTGATTCCAACCCAGGAGATTCTAAATAAAGGTCCTGAATTTAAACATGCTTAACAGAGAGGGTTGATGAGGGCAATGCGGTTGATGACTTTCAAAAGGCGTTTGATAAAGTGCCACATAATAGGCTGGTCAGCAAACTTGAAGTCCATGGAATAAAAGGGGTAGTGGCAGCATGGATACGAAATTGACTAAGTGACTGGAAACAGTCGTGGTGAACGGTTGTTTTCGGACTGGAGGGAGGTGTACTGTGGTGTTCCCCAGGGGTCAGTACTAGGACCACTGCTTTTTTTGATATATATTAATGACTTGGACTTGGGTGTACAGGGCACAATTTCAAAATTTGCAGATGGCACAAAACCTGGAAGTGTAGTAAACAGTGAGGAGGATGGTAATAGACTTCAAGAGGACATAGACAGGCTGGTGGAATGGGCGGACACATGGCAGATGAAATTTAACGCAGAGAAGACCGAAGTGACACATTTTAGCAGGAAGAATGAAGAGAGGCAATATAAACTAAATGGTACAATTCTAAAGGGATGCAGGAACAGAGAGACCTGGGGTGTACATGCACAAATCTTTGAAGGTGGCAGGACAGGTCGAGAAAGCAGTTAAAAAAACATGCGGGATCCTGGGCTTTATAAATGGAGGGAAAGAGTACAAATGCAAGGAAGTTACGTTAAACCTTTTTAAAACATTGGTTTGGCCACAGCTGGAGTATTGTGTTCAATTCTGGGCACCGCACTTTCGGAAGGATGTGAAGGCCTTAGAGAGGGTACAGAAAAGATTTACTGGAATGATTCCAGGGATGAGGGACTTCAGTTATGTGGATAGTCTGGAGAAACTGGGGTTGTTCTCCTTAGAGCAGAGAAGGTTAAGAGGAGATTTGATAGAAGTGTACAAAATCATGAAGGGTTTAGATAAAGTAAATAAAAAGAAACTGTTCTCATTGGTGAAAGGGTCAAGAACCAGAGGACACAGATTTAAGGTAATTGGCAAAAGAACCAAAGGTCATAGAGTCATAGAGTTATACAGCACGGATAGAGGCCCTTCGGCCCATCGTGTCCGCGCCGGCCATCAGCCCTGTCTACTCTAATCCCATATTCCAGCATTTGGTCCGTAGCCTTGTATGCTATGGCATTTCAAGTGCTCATCCAAATGCTTCTTGAATGTTGTGAGGGTTCCTGCCTCCACAACCCTTTCGGGCAGTGAGTTCCAGACTCCAACCACCCTCCGGGTGAAAAAGTTCTTTCTCAAATCCCCTCTAAACCTCCCGCCTTTTACCTTGAATCTATGTCCCCTTGTTATAGAACCCTCAACGAAGGGAAAAAGCTCCTTAGTATCCATCCTATCTGTGCCCCTCATAATTTTGTACACCTCAATCATGTCCCCCCTCAGCCTCCTCTGCTCCAAGGAAAACAAACCCAATCTTCCCAGTCTCTCTTCATAGCTGAAGCGCTCCAGCCCTGGTAACATCCTGGTGAATCTCCTCTGCACCCTCTCCAAAGCGATCACATCCTTCCTGTAGTGTGGCGACCAGAACTGCACACAGTACTCCAGCTGTGGCCTAACCAGTGTTTTATACAGCTCCATCATAACCTCCTTGCTCTTATATTCTATGCCTCGGCTAATAAAGGCAAGTATCCCATATGCCTTCTTTACCACCTTATCTACCTGTTCCGCCGCCTTCAGGGATCTGTGAACTTGCACACCAAGATCCCTCTGACCCTCTGTCTTGCCTTGGGTCCTCCCATTCATTGTGTATTCCCTTGCCTTGTTAGTCCCTCCAAAGTGCATCACCTCGCACTTTTCCGGGTTAAATTCCATTTGCCACTGTTCCGCCCATCTGACCAACCCATCTATATCGTCCTGCAGACTGAGGCTATCCTCCTCGCTATTTACCACCCTACCAATTTTTGTATCATCAAAGGTGACATGAGGAAAATTTTTTTTACATGACGAGTGGTTATGATTTGGAATACGCTGCCTGAAAGCGTAGTGGAAGCAAATTCAAATCGTGGCTTTCAAACGGAATTGGATAAATAGTTGAAGGGAAAAAAATTGCAGGGCTACGGGAAAGAACGGGGGAATGGGACTAACTGGCATGGGCTCAATGGGCCGAATAGCCTCTTTCTGTGCTGTAGCCATTTTATGATTCTATTTAAGCAGAACCTTTTGTAATAATAAGTGCTGTGGCAGAAACATTCGGTAAAGTATGCTTAATTTTTTTCTTCAGTTTTATATTTTTTGGTTCTCCTTACAAACCTACATCCTAAACAGATGCAACATTTTGTAAGGAAATGCTGAATTAAGTCTCTTTTAAGGAAGCTTTTGAAAGGAATTATAATTCGTACTACTTTTACTCAAAACACTATTTTATACCTTTGACCACAAAGGAAATATAGAAGTCTCTGCAAGGCAAAATATTAAAGTGGTGCTTAAAATTGAAAGAAGCACTGCTGGTCAAAATAGGGAGCAGTCAACTCATTTAGTGCTTCAGTTTATCTCATATAGGTCAGACAAATATATATTATAATATGTGACTTTTGGTTTGCTCAGAAATACCTATTTTCCAAATGGCCTGGCCTCAATGAAAACACCAGTTGCTGAATAAAAGTAGATGTTTTACTCACACCTGGCTGATTTCTGTAAATGTACAGGAGAGGGCTTTGTCTACTAAAAAAATGGCTACAGAAACAAGTGTACCCATATGGTTTCAAAGTGGCAAATTAAAGTGCTGTCTCCTCGCATGACACAAGCACAGATTTATTTATCAAACGGTGGTATGTGAGGCAAACAAATTTATTTATTACGTAGCTGCTAATGGTTATTTTCCATGAAAGAATGAATGGAAGGACCCAAGAAGTAACAGAAGAAAGAAGTGGCAAATCACTAATCCACAACGGATGACAGAAACATCTACAGCTTATGGAACAGATTTTATCAATGTGAAGAAATACTGCATCAAATTAAGACAGCAGAAGAATTTATTAGAACTAGTTAAAGAAACTTTGTGTAAAAATTTAATTTCAAATTTATTATCCTTATTCCAACAATTCATAACAAAATTTGGATTCAATTTTATAACTCATCTGGCACTAGTCTACTACTTTGTTACTCTATTCTGAAATAGGGATTAGGTTGTAGTGGGTGGGAATGTGAAACCACTGCATTCTTGTGCTAACTAACTTCTTTACTTCATTTTGGGATGCGGGGGCAGAGGCAGACAAGTTAAAAACTTATATTTTACAAATTATTGGTAACAAAAAAAACCCCACCACATTAGCAATTCTACCTGCTAAAATTAACTTCCACAGACTATTTGTTTAATTAGGGCAAAATAAATAAGTTTGAATATCACAAGTTACTGAAGTAGTAGGACATGCATTCACACACAATTCCTAATATGGTGACTTCCTGATCTTGATCATGCTTAGTGCTTCCTCACAAAGGGATGTAAAAACAGAGTGAGCCACCCTGATCACTCTCTCATTCCTTCCTTGTCATTACCAAGAACGGTATAGACAAAAGCTAATATTGAGGGACTCATTTCTTCCCCCGACAGGTAATGCACAATGTCACAAAATGTCCATGTCATTTCTGAGTGTTCATTTTATATTTTAAGCACAACTTTAATATATCTGGCATGGAAGAGCCAGGAGAGATGAGTTGTTACGATCTGGTATATACTGCCTGAAAGGGTGATGGAAGCAGATTCTATAGTAACTTTCAAAAGGGAACTGGATATATACTTGAAAAGGGAAAATCTGCAGGGCTATTGGGAAAGCACAGGGGAATGGGACTATTTGGATAGCTCTTACAAAGAGCCGGCACAAGTACGATGGGCTGAATGGCCTCCTTCTGTATTGTATGATTGTGTGTGTCGGGTAGGGGGAAGAGAAGGGGAAAGAATATTACTTGAGTTTCAATTTAATGACAAAACCAGATGTCTGATGTACAATACTTCAAAACTAGCAGTCATTTAATTTTCTAACTCAACAATGGCTGAAGGAGTTTAAACAATGCATGTTTGAAATTCAAAGCTTTGCTACAGGATATGATTTTGGCACGAGTTCATTAATCTTGGTAAAGATGTAGGACTGGATTGAGATTGCTGTATATTCTGAGAACCAGGAAAGACCTCTTGGAAAATTGCCTAACTGGAAAGAGTTTGTGTTTCATAGACAAGAATGGAAATTTTTATTTTCCCCCGAAGAAAAATATCTCAAGTAAACCAATTGAGTACCAAAGTTTAATTATGTGCAGGATTTTTTTTTCTTTCAAGCTACAAAACGTAGCAAAGAATAACAAAACATCAACATTCAATGCACAAAAAAAAACTGCCTGGAAATCAGTAACTAGCTTTTGGACAAGAAGGCAAAAAAAAGCACAAACAGGTATATGTTCCTATTTATGCTTTTTGAAGGATAGGCTGAATTTGTTATAAATTTTACTGTCATGAATTTTTCTTGCTATAAAGGTTAAAGTTGAATCTTGATGCATGTTTAAGTATTTTACTCACTACATAACAGCATAAGTAACTGGTAATATCTTACCATTCTTGGATTGTAAACAGCTTAAATGAGTGAAAAAAAATTACATTTTGTAAGTGAACACTATCTTGCAATGAAGACCCCACAAAAGAAAGCTTTGCTGTATGTTACCTGGAGAGAGGTGATGCGATCATAATGGATTGTAGTCATCTCATTCTCAGTCAGAGCATTTCCAGTCTGATCATTAATTTCAAAACCGGTGTAAAACTTCATCATATCCAGCAGCTGCAAATAAGCAGATAGAAAATTTGGATAAGTCGAAGGCCTTACACTATTCCAACAAACCTAGCAGTGACTCTCACAGGATTCAAATTCAAAGCTAAACTTCCAAGAATTTGAATTTCAATTAGATCTAATGCATGGTCACAGACCTAAGAGTAAAGGCCAAAAACAAGCCAGTCATGTGTCAGCCCAAGGTGATTTGCACAAAAGCTACACATTAGAATTTTTTATGATTGAACATATAAAAACTTTGTTTACCACTTTTCTTGCCTAGTCCTGCCATTTGAATTGTGGAGTTAATGAATTACCATTGAACTAAACCACAGACATTCATATATTTTAAAGCAAATTCCCAGTGTGGCTTTCTGTAATAGGTCACTAATTTGAAATAATTATGCATGATTCAGTTACCCAGGACAATAACAATGAAGGCACTCACTTTATATTCTGAAATTATGGGCTTCTGCCCTTCAATCTAATAGATTCTCTAATAAATTAGAAATTTTATTTATTCGCAGCTGGACATAGTGGAAAGGTACATAACAAGCAGACCCTTTCACCTTTGGGGAAAATGGAGCTGCCGAGGACCTAAACAAACACTGGATCTGTGGTCATTAATTGAGCACAGGATCCAGCTCAGTTGTGATGTCCCATGTGGTTGAAGAGCCTGCAGACTCCCACTGCCTAAGCCAGAGGGGCATAAGCTTTTGTCTTTGTGGGCCACATAGCTGTGTACTATGGAGGGCAGGAGGGGGAGGACACATATAAAGTTTAAATCCATGTTCCCACTAATTGTACATATCTCAAGATGCTGATCTTGATCTTTTGATTTAGGTTTGAACACACAATGAGGCAACAGCACTAGAAACAACTCTTTCCAAACCTCCAGGCTCACAAAATTTAAACAGGCCAAACCAGTTAATAATAAATATAAGCACAAATAGGGCTTAGTTGCCTCAGCTTCAAAGGCTGCATGTGATCCACGGACCACAGGTTGGACAATCCTGGTCTAAGCTCACAGATGAATAATGGCCACTTGCGTAAGGTACTAGAAGAGGCAATATCCTAGAGGGTACAAGTGGAACTATAGCTCAGCAGTTGAAGGGTGGGAAAACATCCAACAAAAAAGTGTGTAAATCATAAACCTGAAAGTACTAAATGATCCTTTCTTTGGAAAATATTTTACTTTTAGGTGTCATCATTCTTCAGCCAAGAGGAATGGTAGGCAATGCCTCTGCTAATGCTAATCTCTCCAAAGAGTGGATAAAAAAGCCTCCACTTAACATTTCCTTCCAACAGTACAGCTCACAGTGGGAACTCACAATCTAAGGTTATCACAATGCAATCCCACAACCCGCCTCTCCGCATCACAGCAGACTAGAGCATGAATGCACTGGATCCCTGTGCTGCTAGGATTTCAAAAGGCTTTATGGAAAATTATCAGCATATATTTATCTCCTACTGTAAGTAAAAGCAGCAGTATATGGTTGTTGCCATGTCTCACCTGGCAGAAAAGCCGTCCCTCCTTCTCCCTCTGGACCAGATTAGATAGATAGCAGTGAGTGACTAGATGAGAATCATCCAGTACGGTGCTGAACCAACGTCGAGTTGGAAGCAGTGCCTTTAAGAAAATACATATGGTGAAAATTAAAAGATCTTGCTTCATTTCAACTAAAAAATTTGATTTTTTAATACACTTTAACCATCAATAAAAAGATCCCATTTTGTAATTCCAAACTGAACCGTACATATTTAACCAAATACTCAATTCAGGCTCAGCCTGTTAAACTTTTGGCAAACATAGCAGATTATCTTGATTTATTAAAGGAGACCACTTTAGAATTTATATACACATCTGCCATGTCGATATAGAAACTACTTACCTCCAAATCTATCATTAGTTCGATAAATCTCTCACAATAATGAACCATATCCATACTGACCGGCCCTACATACAAGTGAAAAAACAGATAATGTAATAATGCAAAATGTGGATCCACATCAATCACTTCAGATGTTCATACAGTTCTCCTTTTTGAGGGACACTTGCTTGTAAGAGTAGCTACATACCTAGGATAACCATTGTGCTTATAGGTTTAATTGGGGGCTTGGAGGGAGATGGGGTAAGAGGAGTAAAAACAAAAAAAAAATGACAGCTAATGGAACAAGATACATTAGGAAGGTCTTTTGCACAAGATGATTTCCTGAATGTGAGAGAGTTATGAGAAGTCTAACAAGTGGCAGCAAAAACTCACTCACAATAAAATAACATAGATCTTTAAAAGTTGGGAGTGCAGATAGAAAGTCATCAAAAGGTAATTGGGATTTGAGTTTTATATATGTGGGGACACTAAATATAAGAGCAAGGATGTGATGTTGAATTTGTATGAGACAATGGTTAGACCACAGTTGGAATATCATTTGCAGTTCTGGGCATCCCATGACTGGAAGGATATTAGAGCCATGGAAAGAGTACAGTGAGGATTCATTAGAATGATGCCAAGAATGAGAGATTCCAGTTATGAAGAAAACCTTGAAAAACAATTTTTTTTCACTGGAACAGAGAAGGTTAAAGGGAGGAGGAGGGGTCTAACTAAAGTTTCAAAATTATGAAAGACGTCGAAGGGGTAAATAGTGAGACTGTTTCCACTGGTTGCTGAATGAGGATCTTCACTAGAATAAAAGAAGGATGTCAGAAGAAACTTGTTCTCACAGAGATTTATTAGTCCACTGAATGGTGTACCACAAGTGGCTACTGAGATAGACTGTAATATCATTTAAAAAGCAATTGGATAAGTATTTGAAAAGGATGAACACAATAAGGTATGAGGGGCAGGGAAAAGGGATTACAGCAGATAGCTGCAGTTGAAGAACTAGCCTTAACACAAATACAATGGGCCAAAGTGCTTCCATGTGTGCTGTCAATTCGAAGATTTCTAACACCATTACAGGAATGTTCACCGTCAGAACTTTAATGTTGATTGCTATGAAATAATAAATTTGATTTTAAAGTAAATCTGTAAATGATATCTCTAAGTCTGTATGGAATAAACCTTTAATAAAATCTTCATTCTATACTGAAGGCTACTGAAATATCATCTTCCTTCATCCAGGGGACACAAAGTTACAGCATCCTCTAGTGGCAAAAACGTATGATGTATCCTCAAGAGTTTCAAATCAATCACCTATATATATATATGTATGTCATTTTCTCCTTCACCATACTGTTGGTATCATACAAGCAAAGACATTTGCTGCAGACTAACTTAACTGAAACAAAATAAAACTTTTATTAGATTAAACTAAGAAATTTCAGTGTAAATCAGTTCTATTTTGAATTTTACAACCCTGTATATAAATTAAAAGTGAATGTTTTAGTATAGATAGAATTAAAGCAGATAATTTAATGGAACAGTTAATTGTCAATAAAATGAATCCTAGCAATCTGACATTTGAGATATTTGTCTGCACAGACAAATTATCTGTACAGAACTAAGGTCGAGTTGGACTTCTGCCCAACATCGGACAAGGTGCTGACTCCACTGTTAAGTGTAAGGTCAGCCAACCTACATAGGAAGAGGTGTGCAGGCTGTGTAAATAGGCCTCGGATATGCTAGAGGTGGAAGAAAAAGCACAGGGGCAGGAGCTGAGCCCCAGATGGGCCATGACAGGGCTGTGGAATAGTTGGGGGAGGGGAGGAGTGGGCAGGAAAATATGCGAAGGTGAGGCAGAGACCTGTAAAACCTGCTACTGTTTAAGGGGCTATGCCAACACTGGAGGGAACATGCAACAAGAATGGCAGTCAGACTGAAAGGACAAGTAGCAAACAAGAGCCAGACTTGCACATCCTTGTAGCAGAGATACAGTGGAGGCATTATCTAGGGCATGGAGGGGGGTCACAGACCCTTCAGGAATGTGATGCACACTTTCTGAAGAGAGGTGGCTATTGATGTAAGTGCATAGTAAGAGCTGTGTGACAGAAAGAGGGGAAGCAAAAGACTTTCAGAAACTGCTGAAAGGCAGTTTGCAGAATCATTTCTTAGTTGCACAGTTACAAAAAGATTTTTCTAATTGCTTCAGTCAAAGCTGATCTTTCAGACAAAGTCTGTGGACATTCAAAGCCTGTGAACTCAACCACCTCCTGAATTACCAAGTTGCAATGGTAACTTACCCTTCTTTTCTGCAGGTTTAACTTAAATCAGGTGCAATTCTGGGGTAAAAGGCAGAATTTCTGGCACAGCAGGTTTTGCCCTGATGATCCTGTCTTTTACACACATTCGCCACTTTGGAAGCGGGCACCTCTTCTGCCATCAGCCAATTGTACTACTATTTGTTGTGCAACTGACTTGTGCCCCAAATTTCAGTCCCCTGCACCAGAACTACAACACTTTTGCAAAAAAAAAAATCAGTATTTCAGACCCACTGTGTTTATGGGGGAGGAGCCAAGAGAGGTAATACAAAGGTGCTCGAGCAGTTACCTGAAAGAGGAATACTTTTTAATACGCCGAGGAATTTGCTGATCAGACAAGAAAGGAATCGCTTTTCTTGATTTGCCCTTTAGGTTAAGAAACAAAGATAATGTTGATATACCATTTTCTGTGCAACATAAAGTAACTTCCCAAAGCAGTATGTTCCCACAAAAAAAAACTCAAAGCAAACTCCAGTGAAGAATACAAAATATCTGAGGATACAGTAGCCATGTTTTTATCAAGCAACATGAATTAAATAGACAACTGCAAAGGCTATACTGATCTCAACATTGTAGAATGGATAGTCCGTTACTTGCAGCTTGAGATTACAACAAACTTACTGTTCTGTAGATTTTTCATCCATTTTCTCTTCCTTTTTTTTAATTAGATTCCAGAATTTCTTCAGCTTTGGTGTCTTTTTCAGTTCGTGTTCAAGTCTTGACTGATAAAATACAGATTTAATGTTAACCCACAGTTTAACAATCAGTGACACCCTAGTCAGGGATCTTGTCCTAGTCCCATATTTTAATGAGGTAAGTGCATAATTATACCAAATACATGACTATGTTTTTGGAGCAATGGAATAGTTTTTGCTGAAAGATAATAAATGAACCTCAAGGAAACTTCTCAGCAAAAGTACATGTCACTAATCTGTATTCATTCTTTTATATATACCTTGAATGGTCACTGAACTTACCGAAAGCAGACAGATCCACATTGGAAGAGAGATTAGCCGCTGCACCTGTTCTCGAATTAGATCCACTTCCTGTTAGAGGATAATAAGGTATTTCACAGGCTGAAATCACGTTCACAAACAATACTGTTTACACTAATGGAATCAATGCTTTATAGGCAAATTCATTGCCAAATAAATGCTAATCTTACTGCAATATTATGAGTCCCAACTCCAAAAAAAATTACATTAGGAAATATGAATGGGGAACAAGGTCAGTCCAATCCTACCTTTGCAACATCTCCTTTAAAACTCAATTATATTATACAATAAGATCTTGCCCAAGAAAAAGGAGCAGTTTAATTGATATTAGGGAATGGAAATCTTCACAAATACTCCCTCCAAAGCTTTTTACATTACTTAACTATGGTCAAATTGGTTAACATGGTTCTCAATTCTTATCTCCCAAATAATAGGCAACCATAGAAAATATGTTTAAAGTTTAACATGCTCAGCTGAGGCCCTCTTGTGGCACAGTATAGTATTTCTCACACTCAAAACTTCACGACTCTTGAACAAAGGGGATCAAAAATGCAAATCTTTATTCTGAAGGTATCTTTTGTGTGTTTTGCAGAGTTGCATTTGACATATTGAGAACTATTATGAATTTTACAAAATTTTCTCAGATAAAACAAAGATCAGAATTACATAAAACATAAGTGAAATCAAAGTTTGAGTAGTTTGGAACCATATCTTTCACTGACACAGTACACAAAGGGCAAGATGAGGAAAAACAAATCAGTCAATTTCTAATCATATGGTCCCATCTCCCAAAAGTCAGGAGACTAATTGGGTCATTTCTGTTTTGCATTTATACAATCTAGAAACAAAACCAACTAAAAACCCCCATACAAAGTATTGTGATAAGGTGACCTGAAGAGGTTCCATTTTTTTTAAGTTCATAACTTCCAAAACTACTTACCAAGCTGTTGAAGCAGTGATCAAGAAAGACCAGGAGGACAGTCCGTTCCCGCAATGAAAGATTTTTATTTTCTTCAGCAAGAGATGCAGTCAAAATACACTTGAAAAAATAAGGAAATTGTTCGGGCTTCTGTGTAAACGTCTAAAATAAAAAGGGCGCAAAAACAAACACATTTCCTTAAATCAAACCACAAAAGGGAATGAACCATGTGAACAATATCTACTATTAACATAAATAAGTATATGCACTACATCAGTGTAAAAGTCACGCCTGCCATGCTCGCAGATTATAGAAAGCTTCCAAGAGCAGCTGTTGCCCTGGATTTTATGGCTATGATCAGATGCAGTTTTCAAAAGGTGATATTTGCCACAATTATTTTCTAAATGTTTGCCATTTTGAATAAAGTAGGATCGAAATTTCATAAATATTCAGGAGCCATCGCTGTAGTTGAGATTTTTATTTTGTTTTTATCTTTTTACATATGCTGCTAGAATTCAGTTCACATGTACTACCTTCACTTTTCACATGAAAATATACTAAATGCAAAGAGACTAAATATCAGACTACCATTCATTTATATGGACTGAGATGAAGCAAATTGTTGAACAACCTTACACTAAATTCTGCAATTCAGCCCTGCAATAATGGCAGAACACTCTCAATCTTTTGAACAGTGAGACTAAGTGCTGCAAGGCACACTGTATCAATAATCAGCTTAATGTACTCTACAATATGGTATATGCTGCTTGCAAAATACTTCAGGGTTACAATTTGGTTTGTTTGTGAAAGCACCAAGATGCACTTATATGGGACTGCTGTGTAGCAAATTAAAGTGACAAATAGAGATGCACTGTATTACATTTCCATGACTGCTGGTTATCAATAGCAGTTAAGTTGCCAGTTTGCTGCAGTCAGCCAAGCAATACAGTAATATACAGATTTTATTTAAAAAAGTGATCAGCAGCAATTTTGAATTCCAGGAAGAGGACTTACATGGGCTTTATTTTTTTTAACCTGGGTTTTAATCTTAGAAGTTTCAGCATTCATATTAAGCGGAATCAAAACGATAAAATCAAAATTAGAGTCATAACTTCCTGACTCACTGCCAGTTTTGAAATAATGGACAGAGAATACAAGTCACAGATCTACTGGACAAAACCATGAGTACATTATGACACCAAGTTGAAGAAATATCATGCCTAAAGGGTCAGAGACATGCATATATACAAACACAAACTTTAGGTAAAAAAAGTTAGTAAAATCAGGACAAACTGCAGGTAATGTAATGCAATGTGTACTTCCATCACAGAGTAAGCGACTTTATCTGAATCCATCAAAAAAATACATTCGTACTGTGCAGAATTCAAGTGGTTTGTACTGGATGTAAAAAACAACATGGCTGTGATTCCAAGTACTATTGTTATTGGCTACTGTGGCCTTGAATATGGCAGTGCGGCTGTCAAAGGAACTTCCTCCTTTAGCACCTAATTTTATGATGTGCATGGACAAAGGGGAAAATGCAATTTTCAGATTGAATGTCAAGTCATTCTAGGACAGCCTTTAGAAATGAATTGTAAAACTCAACATGAAAAGTATTATCCCATGGACAGAACAATAAATTTAAAAAATCTTCTGTATGTGCAATATTTGTTGGAAAAATAAAAAAAATAACTGCATCCATGTTAAGTTCATGTGTGGATTAAATTGTGTGAACAGCAGCTGTTCTCAACTGTGTGCATAGCAATGGTTCTCACAATACAGCCCAGGAGTCATTCCCCATTTCTCCTTGACCAGTGATCCTTAGCATACTTGCTGCTCCATGTGGCTTGGGGCCTTCATTCACAACCTACTCAACAGTGAAATGTTGAGTGAGCTGGGATTTAGTGCAGTCCCCTCTTTTTAATCTTTTTCTCCAACAAAGGCAAGGGAGTGTTCATGTAGCAAACGATAAGAGCCTATTAAAATCAAACTATTTTTTTTATTCGTTCATGGGATGTGGGCGTCGCTGGCGAGGCCAGCATTTATTGCCCATCCCTAATTGCCCTCGAGAAGGTGGTGGTGAGCCGCCTTCTTGAACCGCTGCAGTCCGTGTGGTGACGGTTCTCCCACAGTGCTGTTAGGAAGGGAGTTCCAGGATTTTGACCCAGCGACAATGAAGGAACGGCGATATATTTCCAAGTCAGGATGGTGTGTGACTTGGAGGGGAACGTGCAGGTGGTGTTGTTCCCATGTGCCTGCTGCTCTTGTCCTTCTAGGTGGTAGAGGTCGCGGGTTTGGGAGGCGATTAGTCCTATAGTTTTATATCTTTCTATTACTGGGTGGGGGTAGGGGGAGTGGCACTGCCAGGACACCACTTTGCAACAATTCACAATGAAACCAACTTTAGGGGAAGTCACAGGCATAGACCTGCGTACCCTTACTCTTGGTGCAGCATCCCTGGGAGATACCCCCTCAGGCCTCGACGCCGATTACACCTTTTAGTAAAAGGTTAAGAAGCAACACTGATCTACACAAACAAACAGACAACTGGAAGCCTCTTACCTCCCAAGCAGGAACATTTTCTCGAAACTTTTCATTCACCATACAGCAAATGGACATCAGGTAGGCATTGCTGGACACTGCTGGAGAATAGTTTAGCCAGAGATAGTTCTCCAGATACTGGCTATCAATGTCACAAAAAAATATACAAAGTAACTTGGAGGCATAACATTCATTAAAAATCATGTTTCAAAAATGTTTCTCTTTTTAAAAAAAAATCCCAAACCATTAAACAAAAACATTTACCTGAATTCAAGCAGCATAATTTTTCTAATTGCAAACCTGAAAAGTAGAAACAGTATTTAATTGTTGTTTGCATATATTTGTGAATACCACATTAAAACAATGTTGCTTTAGCCCCACTATTAAGATTAAAGAGATGGTGTACAAAGTGTTTGGCTCAAATTCCCTAAGTACCCAAATGGACATTGAAACACAATAAACATACTTGCAAAAAAAAACATTCTTCACTTTGTGCAGCACAAAAATTATAAAAAAGCCTTTGTAGTTTTGATAAGTTTAATTTCTCTTCCTTTTGTTTAAGGAAAATGCAGGAAAGTGGGCAAGAATTTAACTCATTAAATCCTTTGTTTCTTTCCCTTCCATATTCAAATAATGATACTGAATTAAATCTCATTTTCAAGACTAACACTTAATACATTTTAAATGCAAATAGTACAAGTACTAAAAAAAAGTTTAGATTTGGTTAGAAAACAGACGACACGTTTAAATTAGGCTTTTCAATACATAAAACTGGATTCTAGTTAAAGACAGAGATATGTATGTTTACTCTTATGCTTAGATCCTTGCTATATAATTGAAAATGAAAGGGCACGTGGTGCACTTTTGTTGTCTTGCCTCAAATTCTTATGTTGAATTGCAATGCTGTTACTCATCTTATATTTACTTTGGATCAATTCTCTCCCCCACCACCTTATCTATTCAATAACAGTGTACAATGTGCACATTTATTTCAATTTCCCAACAGCAGATCTTTTATGGAGGGATTGCTCTTAAAAAAAGTCCACTGGCACTTTGTAGCAATAAACAGAATTTGCAGTGGAAAATTGACAGGTGCCAAAAATATTCCTCTCCTGGTAAGACCAACATAATGATCATGCAGAGCATTTTTAGAATTCTGGGGTTCTTTAGTACAAAGTAATAAGTAAGTTGCAGAAGGAAAAGACCCTGCCTTAAAACTGGATCACACAGAAAAGGGTGTAACTTACTTTGTCTTTACAATTTCTTTCTGATACACATCTTCAATGATCTGTTGTGGAATAGAAAAAAAACCAAACAACACCAGAATGAGTCAATTTATTTCCAATATAAAGACTGATCATTTTTGGGTGGTGTGTGGAGTTGGGGCAGGGGAACAAATTTAATGAACAGTTCAATTGCCACGTGGTCCAGTTAGGTTTAGAATATATTACAACAAAGTAATGGAAAGGGGATTGTGCTTTTGTTGGACCATTTAATCTGTATCAAAATGTACTGTATTGAGACTTTCATTGCAAGCTCTAGTTATACAATAATCTCTAGTTAAGTAACTCTGCAGTTGAAAAATATTTTCCATATCATAAATTGATGAGCTTTCTATATATTTCTGGTGATGAATTAATTGCATTTTGTTGGTGCGACCACATTTAACAAAGTTCTGTACAGTGCAAATGCTTTGAACATCAGAAAACTAAACCTGATTTACCTTAGAATCAAATGTCATCTTTTTCTTCACGTGAGGTGCCCAATATCTATTTGATAGCTGAAAATATGAAGATAGAGATTGTAAACACTTCCAAAGCATTGCATCAGTGCAAACTGGTATGGTGGATCTATGCAAGTTTATACCATAACTCTTGACTGTAAAGTCAGACAGCATATTATCTGACACATCCACTGGATTAAAAATAAATATATCCCCCATATTGTTACCTGCATCACATTTAATAATGATGACCTCAGCCACTCACCCACCATGAAACTATTTACCCCATTAATAAAAGAGCATTTCTGGACTAAATTAAACATAAATAGGGAACTTGATATTTAGGTGTTAAAAACAATGTTTATCCCACGTGAAAGAAACAAGCACAGCTTATACGGGCATACCATTTGTGAGATCAATCCTGTTTATAATGTTAAAAATGAGTATCTTCTATATATAGAATTCTACAGGTGTCATGCATGACAGAATCTGGTACAGACATCTGAGTCTCTTATCTGTTCAAAAAGACTACTGTCACAAATTATATTACAAATAAAACCCTTGTGAAATAGATCTGATTAATGTTTTTCAGACATGAACACGAAAGACGATACTGAAACACTACTGCTTCATCTGCATATCACACACACATGCAAAGCCTCACCTGAGTAACATACTCGGCATTTATCTGAGATACAGTGGGTGCCACCATTTTCTTGCCTTGAGGTACAGTCTCCATCTTCTGATTAATCCGCTAGATGTTCGAGAGTCAGAACTGGGAAAAACATATAGGCTATCAGAATTTGTTTTTGTAAATTTGTAAACATTGGTCCCCTAGAGGCTGAGACGGAAGAAATTATAATGGGGAAATCAGGAAATGCCAGCTGCGTTAAACAAATATTTTGTATCTGTCTTCACAGTAGAAGACATAAAAAGCATACCAGAAATAGTGGGGAACCAAGGGGCTAATTAGAGTGAGGAACTTAAAATAATTATCAGTAGAGAAAAAGTACTTGAGAAACTAATGGGACTAAAATCCGATAAATCCCCAGGACCTGATGGCCTACATCCTAGGGTTCTAAAAGAGGTGGCTGCAGAGACAATGGATGCATTGGTTATGATCGTCCAAAATTCCCTAGATTCCAGAATGGACCCAGTGGATTGAAAGGTAGCAAATTCCCCACATTATACTCCATCTGCCCTTCTTGCCCACTCACGTAACCTATCTATATCCCTTTGCAGATTTAAGAAAGGAGGGAGAGAGAAAACAGGGAACTACAGGCCAGTTAGCCTGACATCAGTCATCAGGAAAATGCTGGAATCCATTATTAAGGAAGTGGTAACAGGGCACTTAGAACATCATAATGTGATTAGGCAGAGTCAACATGGTTTTATGAAAGGGAAATCATGTTTGATAAATTTATTAAGAGTTTTTTGAGGATGTAACTAGCAGGGTAGATAAAGGGGAACCAGCGGATGTAGTATATTTGGATTTTCAAAAGGCATTCGATAAGGTGCCACATAAAAGGTTGTTACACAAGATAAGGGCTCATGGAGTTAGGGGTAACATATTAGCATGGATAGAGGATTGGTTAACGGATAGAAAACAGAAAGTAGGGATAAACAGGTCATTCTCAGGTAGGCAGGCTGTGACTAGTGGGGTACCGCAAGGATTGGTGCTTGGGCCTCAGCTATTTACAATTTATACAAATAACTTGGATGAAGGGACCGAGTGTAATGTATCCAAGTTTGCTGACGATACAAAGCTAGGTGGGAAAGTAAGCTGTGAGGAGGACACAAAGTCTGCAAAGGGATATAGACAGGTTACGTGAGTGGGCAAGAAGGTGGCAGATTGAGTATAATGTGGGGAAATGTGAGGTCATTCACTTTGGGTAGGAAGAATTTAAAAAATATTCATTTTTTCTATGATGAGAAACTATTAAATGTTGGTGTCCAGAGAGACTTGGGTGTCCTGGTACAAGAAACACCACAAGTTAGCATGCAGGTACAGCAGGCAATTAGGAAAACAAATGGCATGATGGGCTCTATTGCAAGGGGGTTGGAGTACAAAAGTAAAGAAGTCTTACTACAATTGTACAGGGCTTTGGTGAGACCTCACCTGGAATACTGCGTACAGTTTTGGTCTCCTTATCTAAGGATGTACTTGCCTTAGAGGTGGTGCAACGAAGGTTCACTAGATTATTTCCTGGGATGAGAGAGTTGTCCGATGAGGAGAGGTTGAGCAGAATAGGCCTATACTCTCTGCATTTTAGAAGAATGAGAGGTGATCTCATTGAAACATATAAGATTCTGAGGGGGCTTGACAGGGTAGATGCTGAGAGGTTGTTTCCTCTGGTTGGAGAGTTGAGAACTAGAGAGCATAGTCGCAGGATATGGGGTCGGTCATTTAAGACTAAAATGAGGAGGAATTTCTTCACTCAGAGGGTTGTGGATCTTTGGAATTCTCTATCCCAGAGGGCTGTGGATGCTGAGTTGTCAAGGCTGAGATAGATAGGTTTTTGGACTCTAAGGGAATCATGTGATACAGGGATCGGGCAGGAAAGTGGAGTTGAGGTTGAAGATCAGCCATGATCTTATTGAATGGCGGAGCAGGCTTGACGGGCCGTATGGCCTATTCCTGCTCCTATTTCTTATGTTCTTATGTCCCTTCAATTTAAATAAGGATCTGTAAAATTAAGTGAATCTTTAGCATACTATCGTCCTAGATAAATAAGAGAGTAATTTTCCATTTTTGTTTTTAAGAACTTAGAGAATGATCAAACGTATCAGCATCACTTTGATATATAAAAATGTTTCAAATTCATTTTTTTGACTGGTACAACCTTACAATATACAGAGTAATTGTTTCCAAAATTAATTTAAACATTTGGAAATATGCTTCAACTCAAATTTTATTAAAAATTAATTAGACAATACTATCACACAGTGGAGTAGACTGGAGAAATTAATTTTTCAGTTTCTTTTAAATATACAACCTAATTTCATTATGAATTTCACATTAAGAGTTAGCAATATGACTATTTACAATGTATGGACCATTTCCAACTTGCTGCTGAAGATCACAATTGTCATTTAAATTAACAGTGTACCCACCACCCTTTCACTATAGTTTAGCACCTACAAGAATACTGAAGCAAACAAAATTTTAGTAAAACATGAGACCAACAGTGTGCAGCTAAACAATAGCGACACAAGCACTGCAGTATGCACACAAGAAAGTATATTTATAAACAGGAAATGCTAAATTTTTGAAAACAATGATCTTTCCCAAATCATGTAGCATGAAATAAAATGGCCTGATTGCAAGAAATAAATAAGAATTCGTTAATTTTCATATGGGCTCCAGACTCCCAACAAAATATTGTTTTATAGATCAGCTATTCCTTTAGTTTACAATTCAAACTTAGCATCAGTGACTGTCTCACAACTACAAAGTTTACTTAAACCCAGCTAGAAGGTCCAAAAAGTATTTCTTAAAGAAATTAAAATCTTAAAAAGTCTTCCTGTAAAAGTGTTTAACCTTTTATGTGTTTCAAAATCACAGTGGCAACAACGTTACATCATAACTCACTGCCACAACACTTACACATGAAACTATAGTAGCAAAAACAATGCTTACCCCACACAAAAATTGCTCCCTTAGCCCTCAAGACTGCGATATTCAGACATCTAACTCCACATTCAAAACTACTTTCAACAGATGAAAACATTAATACTGTAGGGAACCACAGCCACTATTGCAGAAACCTAAACTAAAACCTTCCCCAATATTCGGTGTTGATGTGGGGAGGACAAGGAGACAATCCCTGTGGTTCTAGGATACATAAATAAATGCTTGTCACACTTTTACATGAATACTACATTTTTAAAAACATTTATATAATTTATTGAACATTTTGAAATATTTTGTGCATCTTCCAGCCAGATAAAAGTAAACCTTGTAGATTATAGGCAGCTGTCACCTTTTACCAAGTGCAAATCTGGACAGGGACAGAGACAGCAAAAACTGTACAGACACAAAGGAGAGGAAATAATTAAATGAACAAGACTTCAGGGGCACGGGCCGGACCCCCGGCCTCCGGCCCAGCACAGCCAATATCAATAAATCGGATATACGAATGCGCTCCCTGTAAGCGGGCGATGAGAATAGATAGTTTTCTACAGCAGTATGTCCTAGAGGCAACAAGGGGGAAAGTCACACTAGATTTAGTAATGAACCAGATTTAGTTAACAGCTTAACTGTGCGTGAACATCTATCCAATAGTGATCATAACATGATCGAGTTCAAGGTAGTGTTTGAAAGGGAAAAAAGTGAATCAGCTGCTAAGATTCTAGACTTGGGTAAGGCCGACTTCAATGGGATGAGACAGAGACTGTCCACAGTAAACTGGGCAAATCTGTTAATGGGTAAAACAACTGATGATCAGTGGGAAATGTTTAAAGAAACATTTAACGTGATACAGAACCAGTTTATACCCCTGAGGGGCAAGAACTCTACTTGCCAAAAAAAACAGCCATGGACAACTAGAGGTAAGGGACAGTATAAGACATAAGAAAAGGGCATAAAAAAGGCAAAAAATGGCAGAGATCCTGGCGAATGGGAAAGATACAAAGATCAACAAAGGGTCACAAAACAGATAGTAAGAGCGACAAAAAGAGAGTATGAAAAGAAACTTGCAAGGGATATCAAAACCAATACGAAGAACTTTCATAGTTATATTAGGAAAAAGGGGGTGGTCAGGAGCAGTGTTGGCCCCTTAAAAACTGAAAGTGGGGATATTGTCATTGACAATGGGAAATGGCAGACATGTTGAATAATTACTTTGCATCAGTATTTACAGTAGAAAAAGAGGATAGCATGCTGGAAATCCCAAGAAAACTAATATTGAATCGGGAACAGGGACACAATAAAATTAACATAAGTAAAACAACAGTAATGAAGAAAATAATAGCGCTAAAGAGTGACAAATCGCCAGGGCCAGATGATTTCCATCACAGGGTTTTAAAGGAAGTAGGTGAGCACATTGCAGATGCCCGAACTATAATCTTTCAAAGTTCTCTAGATTCAGGAACCGTCCCTCTGGATTGGAAAATTGCATGTCACTCCGCTTTTTAAGAAAGGAGAGAGAGGGAAACCAGGGAATTATAAACCAGTTCGCCTAACATCTGTTGTGGGGAAAATGCTGGAGTCAATAATTAAGGATAGGGTGACTGAACACCTCGAAAATTTTCAGTTAATCAGAAAGAGCCAGCATGGATTTGTGAAAGGTAGGTCGTGCCTAACAAACCTGAATGAATTTTTTGAAGAGGTGACTAAAGTAGTGGACAGGGGAATGTCAATGGATGTTATTTATATGGACTTCCAGAAGGCATTTGATAAAGTCCCACATAAAAGACTGTTAGCTAAGATAGAAGTCCATGGAATCGAGGGAAAAGTACAGAGTTGGTTAGGAAGTTGGCTGAGCGAAAGGCGACAGAGAGTAGGGATAATGGGTAGGTACTCACATTAGCAGGATGTGACGAGTGGAGTCCCGCAGGGATCTGTCTTGGGGCTTCAATTATTCACAATATTTATTAATGACTTAGATGAAGGGATAGAAATTCTCATATCTAAATTTGCCGATGACACAAAGATTGGTGGCATTGTAAGCAGTATAGATGAAAACATAAAATTACAAAGGGATATTGATAGATTCAGTGAATGGGCAAAATTGTGGTAAATGGAATCCAATGTAGGCAAATGTGAGATCATCCACTTTGGACCAAAAAAGGATAGAACAGGGTACTTTCTAAATGGTAAAAAGTTAAAAACAGTGGCTGTCCAAAGGGACTTAGGGGTTCAGATACATAGATCATTGAAGTGTCATGAACAGGTGCAGAAAATAATCAAGAAGGCTAATGGAATGCTGGCCTTTATATCTAGAGGACTGGAGTACAAGGGGACAGAAGTTATGCTGCAGCTATACAAAACCCTGGTTAGACCGCACCTGGAGTACTGTGAGCAGTTCTGGGCACCGCACCTTCGGAAGGACATATTGGCCTTGGAGGGAGTGCAGCGTAGGTTTACTAGAATGATACCCGGACTTCAAGGGTTAAGTTACGAGGAGAGATTACACAAATTGGGGTTGTATTCTCTCGAGTTTCGAAGGTTAAGGGGTGATCTGATCGAAGTTTATAAGATATTAAGGGGAACAGATATGGTGGATAGAGAGAAACTATTTCCGCTGGTTGGGGATTTTAGGAGTAGGGGGCACAGTCTAAAAATTAGAGCCAGACCTTTCAGGAGCGAGATTAGAAAACATTTCTACACACAAAGGGTGGTAGGAGTTTGGAACTCTCTTCCGCAAATGGCAATTGATACTAGCTCAATTGCTAAATTTAAATGTGAGATAGATAGCTTTTTGGCAACCAAAGGTATTAAGGGATGTGGGCCAAAGGCAGGTATATGGAGTTAGATCACAGATCAGCCATGATCTTATCAAATGGCAGAGCAGGCATGAGGGGCTGAATGGCCTACTCCTGTACCTATATTTGGGGAGTTTCACAAACTGCTGCTGCCTGAACTTTAATTGAACAGAATCCCGGGGGGAGTGATTCCGACACCGGGGCCTGATGAACGGGCTCAGCCTCCGCACGTCAGGGGAAAGATTAAATAACGGTCGGCTTGTTGCGGGGTCGGTTGGTTCAGGGAGTATCTCGGCCGGGGAGAGGAAGGAGCGGCCCCTAACCCTGCCGGTCGGTCACTTACTTTCAATCCGCTGCGTCGGCCTCACTTTACAGCGCCACAATAACCATGCACTTCCGCTCCAGCTGCTCAACCCGTCCCCACAGAACATCAACCCAAACATTTAGTTCCTACCCAAGGGAGGGAAACAACTCTTCAGTGTAAACTGCACCCACAGGGTCGATAGACGCCTGGTTGATGCATGAACAAAATTAACCGCTTTATAACTGAACTTGTGATGCACTAGACGCTGCCGTACGTTTTTGCATATTAAGAACTTTTATAGAAAGGCTTTACCCTACATGTAAAACACCCTTTGTTTACTGATGCTAATTCCTTCTGATTGTACTGGCAGTTATGTTTTCCTAGGCTGTTTACACAATCCCACTGAAAACATCCGAGATCTAATAGATTTTAATATCTATAAATTATGCATTTTTGTGGTTCAAACTATAGCATCCTATCCTGTACATAAAATATTTCATCTTAGTAAAATTCAAGAGGTAGAGTTTCCGCTCATTTACGCCAGTAATGTCAGCTCAATCCGGGTGGAATCGGTTGGAACCAGCGCAAAAGATCAGGGAATGTTAAACGGAAGTGAGCTACACCCAAAACCATTTATGTTCGAATTTTCCGCGATCTTTTATGCTGGTTCAAGATTGAATTTGCTGGATCAGGCCCCGCCCACAACTGGCCACGCCCCCAGGTCGAGATTCCGCCAATTGCGCTGGTTTGGGAAGACTCCAAATTGCACTAATTTCCTTAGGCGCAGAGGCACCAGTAGGCACATTTTACAAGAAATATTTAATTTGCTAAGAAACTGACTAGTGTACACCAATTAAACTACTAAATGTTTCAATATAGTTTTTTTAAGTCATTTTCAGTGATTTTAAATCAGGTTACTCACAGGTGGAGGACTGGACACCCTTATTAAAAATGCTTAATTTTTTGTGATAAATCCATTTTTGGATGTATTGATAAAACTCGACCAGGTTAAAACTCTTAAATACCTCAAGGAATACTTTTTAATGGAAACAAAACAAAAAGAAATAATTACGTTCTATTACGCTGCCTGATTGTGCTGGTTCATGGAAGATTTTACATTTGTGATTATGCAAATGAATTTTAGCAGAAACCTGAACTGTAACCTAACCAGCAAATTTCAAGCGCATTTTGTGTGCAATTTCCTGATTAGCCAGCAGTATTACTGCAAAATGACTTCCTGCATCATAAAGCAGATATCTGAGAGGTAAGCCATTGGCTGCGCCATGAGCAAGGTCCCTGATTCATCAATGAGCTTGCTGTGCCATACCCGGATTGATTTTCCAGCAAATTTTGGCCTAAGTACAGTGTGAGATGAATGGAGAGTGCAAATCCCCAATTAATGGCGTTTGTCGTGCATTACCAACAAATTCCAGCTACTAATTTATGGTTAAAGCAGCTGCTCTGAGTCACTGATTTTCTTCAGTTATCATCAGAACAATCAAGCCACATCTGATAACTACAAGAAGCACTTTCAGCTAACCACCTATCTGAAACCACTTCACAGGATCTCATGGTAAACATAGATATGGAAAACCGTTCAGCCTATCTCACTTCATCCATCCAGAAAGACCCTACATTCTCCTCATTGCAGCATCAATCTTTTTTCTGAAATGATTCCAACATTTATGCTGGAAGTCCAGTCCATATGAAGAAGAATTTCCTGATATCAGCCTAAATTTACTTTTTACTAATTTGAACCTGTGTCCCTTTGACTATCTCTCACAATTTGCTTTGAAGTAATAGTCCAGATTTACCTATTCTATTATGTTTACTATATTATATAGGATCACCTCTCAGTCTCCTCCCTTCAAGTCTGAAAAGTTTAAGCTTCTCTAGGCTTTTCTAATAAAGTGGACCTATGACACCAGGAGTTGGCCTCTTGACTTCTCTCTGAACTGCCTCCAATGGTTTCATGTCTCCTTTGAGTCTTGGTGACGAGAACTGAACACGACACTCAATGTATGGTCTGACTATTACACTATACAGTATGAGTATGATTATGATTTTTATAAATGACTCGGAGTGTGGAATATTGCTCAAGGTGTCTAGGTTTGCCAATGATACTAAACCTGGTGCAGTGGCCAATAATGTTAATCAAGGTGCGATAATTCAATGAGACCTTGTCAGGCTACGTCACTGGGCAGAGAGGTAGCAGATGGAATTCAACATAAATAAGTGTAAAGTCATGAAATTAGGTAAAAGGAGACTGAATGTGCAGTACATGTTGAATGGCAATATGCTTAGGGTAACAAAGCAGGAGAGAGATCAGGGGGCTTTGGTGGCTAGGCTATTAAAACTACTGGTTCAATGGTTGCAGGTATAGCAAAAAAATTGTGGGATGTATAGCTAAGGGTGTGACATGAGTCTAAGGGAGTGATGTTGAAATTCTATCTGGCCTTGATGAGGCTACACCTGAAGTGCTGCATTCAGTTTTGGCCTCCATATTACAGATATAAAAACCTCACTGATGTTAGCACAATGAGTGATATCATTGAGCATCACCATGAACTCTTCACTTCAGAAAGGTCTAAAATTGCATGATTCATGAGTTCAAAATAAGTAAAATATGTCATGGGTGGGGGGGAATGGTGGTAGATGTTCATCCTCATTGCCCATCTGGCGGAGTGAATCACTCACCCTTTATGAAAATTAGGCCGGTTCTATAAACGGCAATGATCCGCTCCACCAGATACCCACCTAAGCAAAGATGAAAATCTACCCTGTGGTCTTGATGGAGCTTTAATTGATCTTGGTTCTTTGAATTAAAAAAAGGGAGGCAGGATGCTCTGTGGATGTTCACTCGGCCTCCATCCGAAGCAGCACTCACCTCAGCCTTCCTCCTCCACCAGTAGCATAAAAGCCTTCACTGCGCATTCCAGCAATAATGACTGAGGTAAGCAGAACAAAACTCTGGAGTGCCCGCTACCTTTAATACACTAAACAGAGGTCAATTAACAATCATTAGAGGAACCAGTGTCTTTTTTTTGGTCACCATAATCTTGTCCCCTTGTCTATTTTTTACATAATGTAAAGTTTAAATGATCTTTAAAAGGTCAAAGGTAGAGGAAATGTTACAGTTGTCACGACTTCTCAAAAATGTCAGTCTACCGCCTGTTTCTACAGCTCCTTCGAGCTATATTATAGGTCAGCAGCTCCGAGGGGAACCCTTCCACAGGACAAAGTGCACATGTGTCCATAAATAAAGTCTGAACACACTTAAGTGCATTTCCTGACTTCTGATTGGTCCTGTGGGACACTCATGGCAACTTGAGGACATCTAACTTATCGCCCCTTAGGAAGTGATGTCTGAGGTACCTTAGCAGGGTCACAGGCATTAATGTGAAATGTAAGCTTATTACTGCTGTTGGATTGTCAGCATTAATAAAACCACCAGTTCATGTGCTGACTTTTCACCCTGCTGTGCTTCCTCAGACTGCAACACAAGACCTAAAATAAAAGTTCTTTTCAAAATGGCTTAAAATAATTTATATATTCTTAACAAAAGAAAACAGCTAATAATAATAAATTGGAGTTGTACAGGAAATTGTAATTGAGGATTGTTGCATTGGTCATAGTTTTAGCTGAACTGTCCTTAATTCTTACCTAATGTCCACCTTCATGTCTACTATTAAATTACACCTCCTCCTTACGCATGCGCACACACACACAAAAGATTGCAATTCCTCAATAAAGAGCATTCATATTTTTGGAAATTGGGTTTATCTCTTAAGTTAGAAAGAAAGCCAAAGTTTGCAATTGAAAGAGCTAGATACAATTTTATAATTAATTCCCTTTGGAACTGCACAAATACATGTTTATAGGGATTCTCCAGCTCAGTCTATGGCTTAACTTCACATGGAAATGTAGCATAGTTTTGGGAGCCATGGATTTGAGCATACACCAGCAAATTTCATCTAAGTAAATCACACAAGTGATATATTTAAGAATTGACACACAATTTCTAGCTTGAAGAGCAAAATAGACAGTAAATATACTTGATATGAACAATTCCCTCCCCTTCCACCACATAAGTCAGCTCCAATAAATCCAAGCTTGTTTTTATTATATGATAGTTTTCCATGCAGGATATCCATGGCAAGCATCCTGTAAATTCACAGTATGTGGCATTCAGGTTTTATATTCAAAACAGGTTAAAGGTCAACAGCTAATTTATTTCATTTTGTAAGGGAGCTGTTGGAAATACCATCTGTGTTTCAAAGCTCCGCAAAATTATTCCACACATAAAAATATACTTACAGTCGCAAATACTAACATAAAAAGCACAGCTTGTATTGAATAAATATGTTGTCCACAAGTTTGTGGGTACTGGGGCCACTTTTGCAACAGTAGGTGACTGTACAGGATGGAGGGACTCCACGGAGAGATTTTTGGCAGAGCCCAAAAACTTGCTCAGCAAGGAGGTTGTGGGGAGGGGCAGTGAGGGGGTGGGATGCAGTGGTATCCAAATATTTGTTAGTATTTTGGGGAAGAGAGGAAACTCCATCATATTACGAGTGTGTCTTGCTGTAGTTGTACAGATTTCAGAATCTTCTTCTTCAGGCCTCTCCATTGCTATCAATGCAACTTATATATGCTGAACTAAGTTATTTTCAAAATTAAATATTTCATTCTTCCCCTTCTAAGACTTTTTTATAAGGCTTTGTTTACATTTTTGTTGCACTTTAAATGTCCATTAGGTTCTCCTATTTACATTATTTCCTCCATCTGCAGCCATCCATATTGTTTTGGTTGCTTACTTTTTTGATAAAAATGGGCTTCTACTGACATTTTCTTTCTCTGCATAATTTGAGGGTTCACTGAAGGTACCGTTTGGGCTCTCATGTAATATTAGGTGATATCCCATTCTTTCCAATTTGTCAGGTAATGTTACGTTGACAAAGCCACCTACAGGTTTGGAATTCTGAGACCACTCACATTTTTAATGTATTATAGATAAGATCCCCCCTCCCCACCAAGCTGAAGAATTCAAAGTGCCTGACCTAGCAACAGTTCATGGTTTTTAATGTTTTATCAACTGTTATTTGGCATACATTTCAGAAATTAGTAAAGGCCAGCATAAGGGTATAAATCTTGGCCAAGCTGTCAAAAAGAGGTGCTAGACAAAGAGAAAAACAGAGGGCAAGACATTTTAGGCTAATTTCATGTTTTGTAAGGTCTTGCATGCAGCAAGACCTGGACAACATCCAGGCTTGGGCTGATAAGTGGCAAGTAACATTCATGTCACACAGGTGCCAGGCAATGACCGTCTCCACCAAGAGAGAGTCCAACCACCTCCCCTTGACATTCACTGGCATCGCCAATCGCCAAATCCTCCACCATCAACATCCTGAGGGTTGCCATTGACCTAAACTCAACTGGACTAGTCACAGAAATACCATGGCTACTAGAACAGGTCAGAGGCTGGGTATTCTGCAGCGAGTGACTCACCTCCTGACTCCCCAAAGCCTCTTCACCACCTACAAGGGACAAGTCAGGGGTGTGATGGAATACACTCCAGTTGCCTGGATGTGTGCAGCTCCAACAACACTCAAGAAGCTCGACACCATCTAGGATAAACAAGTCCGCTTGATCGACAGCCTAGCCACCACCTCAAACATCCACTCCCTCCACCATCGGAGTACCCTAGCTGCAGTGTGTACTATCTATAGGATGCACTGCAGCAACTTATCAATGCTTCTTCAATAGCACCTCCCAAATTCGCGACCTCCACCACCTAGAAGAACAAGGTCAGCAGGTGCACAGGAACACCATCACCTCCAGGTTCCCCTCCAAGTCACATACCATCCTGACTTGGACATATATCGCCGTTCCTTCATCGTCACTGGGTCAAAATCCTGGAACTCCCTACCTAACAGCATTGTGGGAGTACCTTCACCACATGGAGTACAGCGATTCAAGAAGCAGGCTCGCTATCACCTCCTCAAGGGCAACTAGATGTGGGCAATTAAAGCTGGTCTTGCTAGTGACGACCACATCCCGAGAATGAATTTAAAAAAGATACTTTAAAATGAAAAATTATTTTAATAACACAGAAACAGGCAAAAAAAAAGATGATTTGAGTTACCTTTAGTTACACATGAAGGGCATCTTTGGAGCAGACTTAGGATTTTGAGAGAGTAGCAGCGAGTTAGTCCAAAGGGCTAGTAAACTGATCATGCCTCAGAAGGGAAATAGCTATCTTTAATATATTAAAAATCTTACATCTGCATGCACGTCCATTTAAAAAACCTTACTTCCTGTTGTCACATTTTTGTCACACTTTAATATCTTTTTTCATTATAAATGCCTATGTCCACATTTATAATGGAAACTCTCTCTGCTAACTTACCACATTTTAATTACACCCTCTTACCAGTGTAACACTAGTTTTGCATCTCCCACCTTCTCAGTTTCTACTGCAGAGAAACCCTTATGCTCCAACAAATTATACTTCTCTGCTTCTCAAACTGCCAGAAGTTTTGCTATTTGACTATAAATATAAAATCAATGTATGTATAAAAATAAGGTCAGAATTAATGTCTTTAAAATGAGACTGACTACTGAATTTCACCTTGGTCTGGTCCAATCGTATTATGCCTTCTAACCGCACTTCATCTGAAAACTACTCGGCTGTGACTCCTGTGTGCAATGCTGCAGGAAATCAACTAGTAAGAAAAAAAGGTGACAACATACACTTGACAACCATGGATCTTATTTTTGAAATCAGTGAGTGGGAGAGACATAAGTGTTATTGCAATGTCCCTTCCCTGTGCTCTATTTCTAGAACTGAACTCCATCAATCACTCTGAGTCTTACGTTAGAATACAGTGTAAGTGACATTCAGGAACAAAATTCTGATTTAAGGCGCAAACACATAGCCCTTTCTCATAATTAACCTGATTTAGGAATCACTGTTACTGTGAACCTCCTAGAAGCTGGTTCAGAGAAATGCCCGATAAGACTGAAAGCAATTGAGAAATGGTCACAGAGTCAAATAGAGGTACATTATATTGTTTAGTTGGTAGACAAGATTCAAAGTCTGCAGCTAGAGTGGCATTTTTAAAGCACGGTTGCAAAAGTAATGATGGACATGATGTGCTGAGACATCAATCATGCATTAATCTGTCATCTGCGCTGAAATTAAATGTACATTTGTAACTTTTTTTGATTATTAGTGGAAGTACAAAAGCCTAAATAGACTGGAGTGTTATACAGTAAAAACAAAACAATGTTGCAAAAATGCTATAGAAAACAACTTTTAGGATTATAAGAAACAGATCCTTTCAAAATAGTCAATAGTTAGGTCAGACTTTAGGAAATAGATATTGATTCCCCCATTCACAGACAGACAAAAGTAGGAACACCTGAGTAAAGTGTTCTTAGTTTTATATTCTATTGTCCTGGCAAAGCAAGCCATGATCCTATTGTCTTTCCTAATGTTCTTGATACACTACTTGTGGACCTTCAATGATTTATCAACTAGGTTTCTCTCCTGTTCCGTAACCTTTAGTGGGTATCCCTGCAATGTATACACATGCTTGGTGTTTCCTTAATACTTTACTATCCAAATTGAAGGGCATCTCCTACACACAGGCCCAGTCCCCTAAGTTATCTAAGTCAGCATGCAACCTATTTATTTGGTCTACATTCCCAACATCTGTTCACATTTTTAAGTCATCTGCAAATCTGGGGATTCAAATCATTCAAATCATTAATGAAGATGATGAACAACAATGGTCCCAACATGAAGCCCTGTGCGATTCCACTTATGGTTCTGTGCGGAACTATTCCCATTGATAACGACCCTCTGCCTATGAGCTAGCAACCAGATACCTATCCGGTGTTATAACTGACTGCCAATCCTAAACAAAGAAATCTTCCCCAGTAACAATGCGGCACTTTATGAAAGATTTTGTGGAAATCAAGGACATTTTAATGAACTTCTTTCATTGACTAATTTGGTCACTTCCTCAAAAAACTCAACCAGGTGAATGAGATAGGACCTCCATTTTCTATAGGCATGCTGGGATTTTGCAATAAGTATCGAACTCTTGAGAAATTATATACTTTATAGTGCCTTCCAGTATCTTCTTTACAACCAACATCAAATTAGCAGGCTTATACATCAAGGGTCTGATTTCTTCCCTTTTGTAAATAGTTATAGATTTTATAATAGTTATTAAGCTTAACTATAATGTATTGTATAATGTTTATCTCTCATTAACTGTGGCCCAGACTATTTCTCTCCTAAGGTTTCATATGGACTTGAATATGAACCAGCCCAACTGAGTAATACTTTCTGAAAAATGACCTGGACTAAACAAATGTAAGTAATTGTTAAATTCAAAACAAAAAGCTGCCAATCAAGTACACGTTTCAACAAATTGCACAAGATTTTTGTACTTGAATTGAATGGCATGACATCTCCCTTGAACATTTGGTTGAGATAAAATGACTAAAAGCTGTGACATTTGTGTGAAAATAAACTAAGGCATGTTTCACTGTGAATGAAGTTGGTTTTTAACTTCTTATGCTCCGTGACAGAATTAAAGAAACCAATAGCATGCTAAATGCTTTATTTTTTGTCATGCCCATTTGCCTGTTAATTTTTTGTAAACTGTATCTGTAAACACAAAAAAGAGCTAAGGAAGGTGCTAAAAGTTGCTGTACAGTCCTTCTCAATGGCCTCATTGTTTTCTTTCTAGTGTCGGCAGTAGTAGAAGCATACCTCTTAACCTGCAATGTGTTGGAAGAGCGGAATTCAGGACAGCATTTGGGGTAGGAGTGTAGTTTTCTGTAGAACCAAGAAGTCAGCTGATTTTGCCAGCTGGGGAGTATTGTGCAATGCTGCTATTTTTCTCACTGGCAGTGTTCAGTGTCAGGATGTCCCAATTAAAAAAGTGACCGCTGATAGATATTTGTATGAGGGCTGCAAAGACACTAACCTTATTTAGCATTTGTCCTAGATATGTGTGCAGCCAAGGGAAAAATGTCATTTTATTTCATTCTTTTTAAGTTTTCTGGTACTAACATTTCCAAAGTTTCAAATGTTTTATTCAAAAGCCTTCATTTGTCAACACAGGTCTTTCCTGAAATATTTCAAGGCAACATGCCTTAAACTTGTTAAGCTAGCACTATATGAATGCTTCTAATAAAACTGCTGGAGAAGAGAAATGTCATTTTTTAAGAGATCTAAATAGACTGATAACAGGGTTCTGAATATTGATCTACTTGAAGGATAACATTACTTTAAAGAAAAATATTATGTGCAACTTGTAAAATTCATGAAAATATTGTAGTTTTAGAGGTATGATTTAGGTTATCCTGAAAGGAAGCTCTTAGTCTGTATAGCAAGATTGCAAAAATGATTGTATTTTCCTGCAATCACAGTTATTATAGACTCAAAACTTCTAGCACCATTCTGTTACTTAACTAGACTGAACTATACTAGTCTTGTATTGGATGTGGAATTGCCAATGTTTACAATTATAGCCACATTCAGGTATCTCATTTTTCCATTTTGATGTCAGTTGTTAATGAAAATCCTTCCTTCACATAAACATAGTAATGAGTCACAAGAATATTGTGTAACTGAAATAAATAAATCAGTTTTCACCAAAACAGCGATTAATACTTCTGAGCTACATTAAACTGCATATCTTCGCATGAGTTCTCAAGATAAAACTGCTAAAGATTTACATTTAAGCACGAGCACTGCTACATAACATAGCAACAAAACAATAATAACAGTCCCCGTTGATAGGTCTGTCCCAATAATAAGGCCCTGTTCTGTCCTTAGAGCCTGATCCTCATTCTCTACATGAGTGGACTTCCTTAATTAATCGAGGCATCCTACTTTTGGGAATCACATTCTTCTTGAGTCTTTGCCTCTGTTCAGATCCTGGCTTTTTCTTGGAATTGGAGGAGAATTCCTTCCATTTTTCCATGACTTGTATCATTCAGGGAGTTACGCACTTGCCTTGATGGAGTTTGGGATGATGCAGGTTTCCTCGTCAAGGCAAGCAACTATAAAACTTCGAGATAATAAAGATGTTCATTCCCTAGTTAGGGCTGAGTTAGTTGATATTGGTTAAACAGCAGCAGGGGCACTATAAATGGCCTCAGCACCCCTGGTGTGGGATGGGAGAAATTGGTCATGGTTCCTGTTCCTGACCCTTGCTGGAAGTGCACGCGTGTGTGAGGACAGAATCAGACTTGGCTACTCACTGTCTAGGTTCACAGGTGAAAAACTGCCATTTGGGAAAATTACCAGAGAGCAGTCAGCAAGACCTTGGAATCGTACTCAGGCAAAGAGTCATTGTGTTCAGGAGAGGAGGAGGGGTGTGGAGAGAATTGGCAGGAAAAAAGGTCAAGTTTAAAATATTTTTAAAAAGGACAAAAATGTTTCACTGCGAACCTCCATCCATCATTTAATTTCTGCTTCACTGATCATTTAGAACATGTAAGGAAAGTCACATTAACTCTCACATCACAGCATCTAATTGTATTTTGAATAATCCCAATGTGTCTGCCTCTATTACTTGCTTATTAGATTATCCCAAACATTTAGCACTAAGTAAATACATTTTTTTATATCTGTCCAAAATTAAATTTTTACTAATTTCCATGTATGTCTCTGGTACTACTTTCTCGGCATACTTTGAAGTGACATTTTAGATTTACCTCATCATTTAATATTTTACATAGTTCAGTGATGTCCCCCCACCTTTTCAGACTGAGGAGATTAATGCCTACGCAGCAATAAAAGACCATACTCTGGCAAGGCATTCTGTCATCTTTTAGCTCTTTTGATTCTTTCAGCTGCCATTACTCTATGGGCAGTTTTAAAATATAATTTTGGACAGAATTCAGCCAGCGCTGTGGTTTTCCCTAGGTTAAAGTGTCCTGAAATAGGCATTGTAGCATGATGGGAACCATTCGGTATTCAATCATGTCACAAGCCTAGGTTTTCAGGACAGTTTAATTTATAAAACATAATTACAGTAAACAAGGCAACAAACACAAATAAGCAGTTCTTTAATCCTCACTACAAAACCGTAAGTTATTACTTATTCAGAATTTGTGGTACTTTCCATATCCGGACACAGAGGAAAGTAGATTGTTAACCCATTTTCATTTCAAGCTACCTTCAAGAAAACTACTCTCACATATGAATAGATTCCTAGAGGACTACTATCCATGAAACTATATACAACAAGAGTCAGTGCCTTCAGGAGAGGGGCATATCAAACTGGGAGATCTGCCATAGACTGTAGTCTTCTAGTAACTCACACAGTAGCCATTATTCATATTTGATGGTAACTTTCCTCATTCTGCTGCCAGGGAAGCAAGTTTTGACTTGCATAATTCTGTTCAAGTGCTCACAGTCCAAACAGACATTTAGAAAGTTGAACCCCTTTCTGTTCACAAATGCCTTGGGTTCTGGACAGGGGATCGAATGGCTACAATATGTGCAAACAATCATCTTTTATACTTGTGGGAAGTCAGGAATGCAATGGAATTGTATAACCCTTTCATTGTGCTATTGCTGGTTGTGGTAAAAATGATGCATCAGTCATCTCCTTGATGCATCTATAGACAGGAAAGTGGCTAACTTGCAGATGTCCCCAGCGCTGACCTGAAAGGACCTCGAAACATAGAAATTGAGGTCCTTTGTGCCCTTGACTGATGCTGACAGTACCAGTCAGATTCCAGATGTTGGCTGGAGGTCTTTCTGTAGCAGATGGCACAGCTCAGTCACTGCTTCCTTGTTAAATTGTAGCTTTCTAAGGGACAGTGCCTCGCTCAATCCTAGGTAGTCCTCCCTGGGATGGCATAGCAATGGGTGTAGACAATACACTGCTGGTGCCATCTGACCTTGACGGCCTGAGCCTCTTCACCTTCTGCTACCAAGTTCAGTGCCACAAGACCAGTCAATGCTCGATATATCGTGCGCCATCTATAGAAAAGGTTCTGTTGCAAACGGCTGCTCTTGCAAGACTCCGCCAGCGACATTACCAATTAAGAACAACCCTGCTACCGAAGGCGAGCGCTATCCCGCTCCCAATGCCCAGTTAGGGCACAAAACCGGCCTCCCATTCGCAGCAATATTGAGCGGGGCGGGCAGCGACCATAAACTTATAAACCGTGTCGGCCGACACGAATTCAGCCTTTGAACCTCTCCCCTGTTTGCGCTGTGCGGACTCGTCCGCCGTTGTTCTGGCAACAGTTGAACACAGTGTGAACATTAAAGAAGGTTCAGTCCTTGGAAAATTGGGACGGTGCAAAAAAAACCACTTCAATCTGCACCTTGAGGTGGGACCGTATTAACAGACCAGAAGTTGCAATTTTTAATAAATCTCTATAGTATCTGAAGCCTGGGACTGGAGAAGAGAACATTGTGTAAGGATTCGTGGGAAATGCTAATATAATATTTGCACATGTCTTGCTCTTGATGTAATTCACTAATTGCACTGGGGTGTGATTATGATCTTAGGTACAAATATGGATAAAGGAATTGAAGGGGACTGGAAACAGCACGCACGAATGGGCTGGGAGAGACTTCAAAAATACATCAGCAGCAGCAAGCAACTCAAGTCTGAATATATAGGTAACTCTCAGCTCCTTGGTTGATGCAACACAAGCTTTACAATGAAACTTGATCACAGGTGTAGATATAACTCGCTCACAGGTATATGCAACCTGGGCTCATTTTGAGGTTTGAGTGTGCTCAATATTTTTCATGTACGTTCAGCCAATTGCCCAAAATTACCAGGAGTGCTAAACTTTGTAGCAGTGTAATGATCACTGGCGAACCACCGACAGTGAATACCATGCAATATGCTGCCTTTTACAGGGCAACAATTGCAGCTGCCAAAAGTGCTTCCACTGTCAGGAACTGGATGAGTAGGGGCCATAAATTGGTGAGTTCACACATTCGTGAACCCCTGGATGATATGTGCAGTGTGCAACTTACTTTTTTTGCACAGAATGTGCCAGAACTTCATTAGATAATGAAATACAATCCAAATAGGGCATTATGAGGCAGCCCTTGGTTGTCCTAGTTTCCTGTCTAATTCCCACCCAGGAATTAAAGGCCAGCAACATTATTACTTGCTGGGAAGGGATCTCTTAAAGAGGCATTGTAATTTTTTCCCCCCATCAGACATTCAATTCCAAAAGATCTTGCTTTTAATGCAAGAGGATGAAGAAGAATGCAATGGAGTTCAGCGGGCACCGACTGCCCTCACCTGCTATTATACAACCAACTGAATCTGCACCTTTACCTGGCAATGACCAAGAGCAAGTGTCACTGCAGGCTCCAGGTCATCAAAGAGGCAGTTGCAGACCTGCACCATTGCTGCAAGGAGACTGACAGTCAACCTCTTTTACAGGGATAGTACTGCCAATGGCAGTCAAGATTACCCACCTCCCTCTATTGTTGTGCCTTTGCCTCCTTCCAGGCTGTCATAAGAATTATCTGCAGTATCAGACAACGCACAGAGGTATCAAACTGGTGGCAGATGCAATGCGCAGCAGGGAAGTAGTGTCATCTCCTTTCCCACTGAATATCAATAACAGCATACCATAACTGCCCAATTTCACCACATTATTGCATTTCACAAGGTACAGGGGGTAGCTGATAGCATCTATGTAGTCATCTGGACTGAATATTCTTGCTCTTTCTCTGATACCACCACTTCCTTGCACTGTATTCACAGAGTACTACCTCCTTAATCTTACTAAATGTATCCTGCAAGCAGCCTGCTATTGACCCAGAACAAGGCAGCACCTCACAGTACCCTGCATTCCTCTCTCCAATGCCGTGCTTGTAAATTTTGGGTATGAGGGACTCAGGGTACAGTAAGGTACTCGCTTGTTCTGGGCCACTGGCAGGCTGTTCTTCCAGGCCTACAATGCTAGAAAAGGATCACATATTACAACACTGGCACCTAGAGATAACTTTTTACAAACTTCCATTGCAAGACACTATGGGTGATGGTGTTATGGATGTGTGTCTGTGTGTGCATGAGAGAGAGAGAGAGAGAGAAGACCAATCATGAGAGCAGGATTGTACTGTTCCCGAGCTTTGGGGAGGCCTTCAGCTTCACCGTTCCCTATGCTCTTGACATTCTTATAACAACAACAACTTGCATTTATATAGCGCCTTTGATGTAAACAATTATCACAAGGCACTTTATGGACAGAAAACATTAAAAGGAATGGACACTGAGCTATGGTGGGAGTGTTAAGAGACATGACTGAAAGCTTGGCTGTAAAGATGGATTTTAAGAAGGTTTTTTAAAGGTTGAGAGAGAGGCTGAGGGGTTTAACAAGAGAGTTCCTAAAAGTCAAGCCAAAGCACTTGAAGATTCTGCCACCAATGATGGAGTGAAGGGGTGCACAGAAGTCCAGAGCAGGAGGATGGAAGGCTCTAGGATGGAAAGCAAGGTAGGAGGACGTTACAGAGGCAGGTTAGGGTGAGGCCATGGATGGATTTAAAGAAAAGAATGAGGATTTTAAATTCATGGTGCTGGGAGATAGGGAGCTAATGCAGGTCAGTGAGGATGGGAGTGATGTACAAGTGGGACCTAGTGCAGGACAAGATACTGATGGCTGAGTTTTGGACAAATTGGAATTTATGGCAGAGGAGGTGGTAAGGAGTATGTTGTAGAAATCGAGTCTGGATAAATGTTTTGGCTGTGATGGGGGTGAAGTAGAGGCAGAGGTGGGCAGTGATGTGGAGGTGGAAGTTAGCAGCTTTGGATAGGACGTGGGGTTTGAAACTCAGCGCTAGGCTGAACAGGATGCCAAGGTTTCATGTAGTCTGATTCAGCCTGAGTTCATGGCCAGGGATGCAATTGCAATCAGTGACAGGGGAGCAGCATTTATGGCAGTGACAGAAAACAGTGGCTTTGATTTTCCTGATGTTTAAGTTGGAGGAAATTTTGACTTGTAGATAACTTAAAGCAAGGATGCCTAGGGTAGTGTTACATCGAGTTAAGTCAAAACTACAGCACAGAAACAGGCCATTCGGCCCAACTGGTCTATGCCGGCATTTATGTTCCACATGAGCCACCTCCCTCCCTACTTCATCTAACCCTATCAGGGTTCCCTTCTATTCCCTTCTCTCTCATGTGCTTATCTAGTTTACCCTTAAATGCCTCAACTACTCCTTGTGGTAGCACGTTCCACATTCTTACCACTCTTTGAGTAATGAAGTTTCTCCTGAATTCCCTATTGCATTTATTAGTGACTATTTTATATTTATGATCTCTAGTTTTAGACTCCCCCACAAATGGAAACATTTTCTCCACGTCTACCCTATCAAACCCTATCATCTTAAAAAGCTCTATCAGGTCACCCCTCAGCCTTCTCTTTTCTAGAGAAAAGAGTCCCAGCCTGTTCAGCCTTTCCTGATAACGATGTGCTCTCAGTTCTGGTATCATCCTTGTGAATCTTTTTTGTATCCTCTCCAATGCCTCTATATCCTTTCTATAATATGGAGACCAGAACTGTGCACAGTACTCCAAGTGTGGTCTAACCAAGGTTCTATACAAGTTTAACATAATTTCTTTGCTTTCAATAAGCTCATCAAAGGGCTTGTAATTTTTGGGCACTCCACCAGTTCAGATCCATTCCCTTTTAATATAGGACAAATTCAGTAAAGCTGCACTACAAGAACAAAGTCTTGCTAAGCAGGTGCATAAGTTGGAGATAATATGGGCTATTCTCTGACCCACACACCTCTCCATCGAGGTTCAGCTGTGGGAATGCAGCCTCACTGAATTTGCCCATATGTACAACTTTGTCCTGCTAACAGAAAACTAGTCTTGAGATGCTGTGAAGAGCACTGCAGGCCTGAACCTTTTTGCCTCAGGCTCTTTTAGGCTGGCATCAGGGACATCAGCAACATGAATCAGTCTGCAGTCTACATATTACATAGAATTTACAGCACAGAAACAGACCGTTGGTCCCAACTGGTCTGTGCCGGTGTTTATGCTCCACACGAGCCTCCTCCCACTCTACTTCGTCTAACCCTATCAGCATATCCTTCTATTTCTTTCTCCCACATGTACTTATCTATCTTCCCCTTAAATGCATCTATGCTGTTCGCCTCAACTACTCCTTGTGGTAATGAGTTCCACATTCTAACCGCTCTCTGGGTAATATGTTTAACTAACTTGATTGAAGTCTTTGATAAAGTATCGGAGAGGGTCGATAAGGGTAGTGCTGTTGATGTTGTGCGTATGGACTTTCAAAAGGCACTTGATAAAGTCCCACATAATAGACTTGTTAGCAAAATTGAAGCGCATTAGATTAAAGGGACATTGGCAGCATGGATACAAAATTCGCTAGGGATAGAAAGCAGAGAGTAGTGGTGAACGCTTGTTTTTCAGGCTGGATGAAATATAAAGTGGTGTTCCCCAGGGGTCAGTATTAGGACCACTGCTCTTTTTGATATATATTAATGACCCGGACATGGGTATTGAGGGTATAATTTCAAAGTTTGTAGATGACACAAGACTTGGAAATGTAGTAAACAATGTGGAGGATAGTAACAGACTTCAGGAGAACATGGACAAACTGTTGAAATGGACAGACACATGGCAGATGAAATTTAACGCAGAGAAGCGCGAAGTGATGCACTTTGGTAGGAAGAATGAGGAGAGGCAATATAAACTAAATGGTACAATATTAAAGGGGGTGCAGGAACAGAGAGGCCTGGGGGTGCACATAAACAAATCTTTGAAGGTGGCAGGACAAGTTGAGAAGGCTGTTAAAAAAGTGTATGGGATCCTGGGCTTTATTAATAGAGGCATAGAGTACAAAAGCAAGGAAGTTATGCTAAACCTTTGTAAAACACTGGTTTGGCCTCAGCTGGAGTATTGTGTTCAATTCTGGGTACCAAACTTTAGGAAGGATGTCAAGACCTTAGAGAGGGTACAGAAGAGATTTACTGGAATGGTACCAGGGATGAGAAACTTCAGTTATGTGGAGAGACTGGAGAAGCTGGGGTTGTTCTCCTTAGAACAGAGAAGGTTAAGGGGAGATTTAGTAGAACAGTTTTGACAGAGTAAATAAGGAGAAACTGTTTCCAGTGGCAGAAGGGTCGGTGGCCAGAGGTCACAGATTTAAAGTGATTGGCAAAAGCGCCAGAGATGACGTGAGGAAACATTTTTTTTCTCAGCAAGTTGTTATGATCTGGAATCCACTGCCTGAAAGGGTGGTGGAAGCAGATTCAATAATACCTTTCAAAAGGGAATTGGATAAATACTTGAAGGGAAAAAATTTACAGGGCTATGGGGAAAGATCAGGGGAATGGGACTAATTGGATAGCTCGCTCAAAGAACTGGCCTAGGCATGATGGGCTGAATGGCCTCCTCCTCTGCCGTACCCACTATGGTATTATGATAAAGAAGTTTCTCCTGAATTGTTTATTGGATTTATTAGTGACTATCTTATATTTACGTCCCCTAGAAACTTCTTCTCTACGTCTACCCTATCAAACCCCTTCATAATTTGAAAGACCTGTATTAACCAGGTGACTGATGCATTGTTTGCAAGTGCAAACATTCACATAATTTTCCTCGTGGGCAAGAACCAACAGCAGGAGAGAGCCATAGGATTCTTTCAATTGGAAAGATTTCCCCAAGTCCAGGGCACACATATAGCCCTACCTGCACCTGCACATAATAGTGGACTGTACAAGAGCCGGGAGGACTACCACTCAATCCACGTGCACCTCATCAGGAACCACCTGCAAAGGATAATGCAAGTGAATGGCTGCTTCACTGGCACCAGCCATGATGCCGTCATTTCAAGGTAGTCCACTGTGCCTCCATTATTTGCTCCTGACCAAGAAGTGCAAGGTAGGAGACCAGGAATATCCCATGCAGCTGTGGCTCATGATCTTTCTGCACCATCCACGGATAGCAGCGGCGCACAGATTTAATGAGGTGCATGTCTCTACAGGAGTTGCCACTGATTCTATTGCTTTGACAGATCCTCTGGTACAGTTTCATGAATCATTCTGTGTGCTGCATGCTTCGTAACTTTGATCTTCAGTGAGGAGTCCACATGGATCAGCTGGAGCAAGAGGCCACACAACATCACCAGGGAGAGGTCATTAAAGAGTTGTAGGAACCAGAGGATCCAGCTGCACAAGGACCTTTGACATTTGGCAATGTCTCAAATGACACCTTCAGTTAATCACGGCATTTACTCCCTCCAGCTTTCCCGTGCCCTGGAATAAATCACCATCCTCTACATTTGCACAGTAAACCTAGTAATGTGACAGCCACAATACTCCTCTTAAATGTACATGTATTTCCAGAGACATACACATGAAACTGAACTCATTGCAACTCAAATGTGTTCAAATTATATCAAAAATGTGATGTATCTATGGTCTACAATAGGTCCCAGCTAAGGGCTGCCATTGTAATGAGGTAGAAGGACCCACCCACCTCATTTTCTTCCCTCATCACCGGAGGGTTCTCATATTAAGAACAGGCAGTAAAAACAACAGGACCTAAAGCAAGTCCCCTTTTTATTCTTGCACGGGGCAGGGATCAGTGCTGAAGGCCTTCTGGTTGCTATTTTTGGACAGCAGCCAGAAGACTTTGATGCCGGTGGCCATTCCTGCTGCTGCAAGTCTCTCAGGTCTACAGCAGCAATAATTTTTCCTTCTCTACTTCCAGGTGCTAGGTCCTGCCAGGGAGCAGGCCTGTGCCAAGGGAGCGTCTGACCTATGTAAATGACTTGAACCCAAGCATACAGCAGGCTCAGGTCATTGTAGGCAGGTCACACTTCAGGTGTACTCTGCCTGCCTGGCAGCCAAATGCAGAGGCAGATAAATTGGTCCCCATAACTCTCAAGGGCTGAACATAAAGACTGTATTAGTAAGTTAAATAAGTAACAAAAACAGACCAGCAGTTAACTAATCAACAGTTTAGAATTACCAGTGAGGCATTTTTGACAAATTAATCTACTTAGATTGAAAAATGTTACATTATTATCATTTTTTATGATATTGATTCATCTTAATCTGTCACAGTGATAATCTTCATCATAATTAGAAGCACCCATTGGTCCCACAGAGTCTCCTGACAATTCCAATGTACTGGCATTGATCTAAAAGCAGAGTGAAATGAAAGAATGCTAGCAAGAACAGATGTGCATTTTAGCCTTAACATGAATCTGGTTCTATCCTATGTAAATGCTTCATCCAATTTTGTACTAGGATTGACATCTATAATGTACTATTGTTCATCACCAAAATGACCATTGCTGGAGATGATGCAATTCAGGTGCTACAGTGTCATGAATGTCACCTAAAACAACTCAGATCAACCTTTTGGCTTGTAAGTGAGTCAGGAATGGAAATGAAGAGGTGGCATTCCCACAACTGTCTCAATTCAAAATAATGGAATAATTTCAGGAAAAACTGGCCAACACTGAAATCTCTGGCTCAGAATTCAGCCTTGGGTCGAAAATGTGAGTCTTCTGTAGGTATTTTGCTTGGAGAGTGAACAAAGACTACTGTAAAAAGACTACTGTAAAATGACTACTGTGTAACAAGGAAACCCTCAAGTAGAAGTGCACATGCAGACAAGAGTTATCAGTACAATGACATAAAATCACATGCTGGTGTCTTTGCTATACAGCTGTGAAAGCTAACATTTTGGAGTGTGATTTCTATTGAAGTGTAAAGAGGATGCAATGTACTGCTACCACTAGAGGCAACTGAGCTTCCAGAGCACAGGTTAATAGTTCAAACTTGATGGCGTACCTAACAGCTGGGTGTCAGTTTGTACCTGTCTGGAGCTGTAAAGAAGAAACAAACTCCGCTGTTATATACAAAAGGAATTTTTATACACTTATACAGACAATGACACTATGATTAAAATGCATTATCCCTCGACCTCTCTGCAGCTTTCAGTAAGGTTCCTCACATCCTCCTTCACCGCTCATCTATGTGGAAGATCATGACATCCCCTTGCATGATTCATTTCTACCTGTTAATAAGGCCAGTACATTTCCTTCAATTACTTCTCTCCCTGAAACCAGTTGGTCACCTCCAATGAGCTGCAACGTTCCCGCCTGGCCCCCTCCTATTACTTAACTATATGTTCTCTCCTCAGCAACATCATCTGTATGCATGGGGTCAGCTTTCATATATATGTGCCTAACAATACCTGGCTTTCCCTCTCTATCATCACCCTTGATTTCACAGCTGTCCCTGTGCTGTCTAATTGCCTGTTCAACATCAAGTCATGGATGAGCCAGAACTTTCTGAAAATCAATATTGGCAAGACTGAATCCATCCTGTTGGCTCCCATCAGAAACTCAACACTTTAGTCTATGATCTCATCCCTCTTACTGGATGCATGGCCAACAACATGCTACTTTGGTGTCCTGCTTGTCTTAAAAAATTGTTCCTATTTTCCATTAATTTTATCTATCCTGGCAGGAGTGAGGTCTGTTTTCTCATTGAACTCCCTTTCTAGGTTAGCATTTTAGAATTAACAGATCAAGCAAGTTTGAGGAAGAATTTTTAACATTCTGTACAAATGTCACGTAGTGTATTATGATATTTATCTATACTGATCTCCAGCTTTATTTTCTATTTTTCAATTCCTAACTCCCTTGAGGGAACAATAAAGACAACAATGCAATGTGGGTAAAATCAAAATCTGCCCTTCACACCCACGTTACTAATGACAGCGTGGTGCAGAAGAACCTCAGAACAATTCGCAACGTTAAAAAGACTCCTCTGTATCACATCCACAGAAAACATGATGTGAAGTACTGGTATGAGGAGCCAGGTGTTGGAATGGGCAGGTGACGCGATATCATCATTATCAGGTTATCTGAATATAGCTGTATTCCATTGAAAATGGAATCACAGGGAAAATACAGCATTGCCTCAGTCATCAACTGAAACAAAATAAGCCTTTCTCAGTTGGATTCAAATAAATACTCTTGCCCCTTTTTGCACCCAGTTCCAGCAACGAGTATTCCCACTCAAAGCTGCACCAAAACTGTCAGAATTGATTTCCTTGTGACTCTTAACAATCATCGGAGGAGGAGGAAGGGATAATTTACTACTTCTGTCTGAACTGAATCTGAACCCAGTAACTGGGACTGAAAAGGTCTTTTTCCATTGTGTATTTATAAAAGATGTGAATACATCTCTCACTGAAAACAACAGGGGTGAGAAAGGGAGGTAAAATCTAGTACAGTATTACTTGGGAAGTAGATCTTTTATGTGCATGGTACACACTCTTACTTTTAGTGAAGAAAAAGTAAAATGAAATCCACTGCTCTATGATACATATACTAAATGGACAAAAGTCTCAATTATAATATTGTAAAAATTGAAAATTAAAGAGCATGGACTGGATTTTCTTGTACTGCTTGCCCCCCCTCCCCCCCACCCACCCCCCGCCCCACCACAAGCAATGGTGACAAGGGGACAGGGCGCAGGTCCCCAGTAGATTGTTCTGGCGTCAGGCCAGCGACTGCTGCTTCCCGGGACTGCCAAGTGGAAGTAGGCCCCTGGCAGTGGCAGTAAGATCCCTGAGGTCTCCCAAATCTGGCTCTAACCCAGATTGTGGGTCTCCATCTCTTCAGAGGCATACAGGCCTGCCAATTCCCTGATCTTCGGGGCTTTTCTGCCATTCTAAATGCTGGGCTGCCTGCTGTGACCACCTAGTCACTGGGTGATTTTGTGACTGGTCACTGGCGGGCTCCCACTTGAATCCCTCAAGGTGCCTTCTATGGATGGGTGATGAAGCTTAACCCAAGAAACTGAGTCAGGTTTGCAGCAGTGTCTGAGGGGTGGGCAGAGGTCTATCGCTGTGAGGAGAATCCAGCTCCTTAAGTCACAGGCTGTTCTTTACATTAGAGCTGCTGTTACATTTTGACATTCTGCTATTCAGCTTATCTTTTGCACCATTTAAGTAATTTTCCAGAGAAGGAAATCACAAGTTGCCAACAAGAAACACTATCCACAAATTCTTGCCAGTTTTTGTGAAGTTGCTTTAATCGTGGACTGGAATTATCTTTTGTAGTTGTGGCACTGAATTAGTTATGACATTGATTAACAATGGGTCTTTCCTCAGGCAATGATATAAAGGTTCTTTCTTGAACAGGAGCCCAACTAGCCCTATCCAACACCCTCCTCTGTCTGGCTGAACTTGTTCTCACCTTGAACAATTTCTCTTTTAACTCCACTCATTTCCTCCAGATAAAAGGTATTGTTATGTGAACCCACACAGGGCCCAGTTATGCCTGTCTTTCTGTAGGAACATTCTTCATGTCAGCCCTTCCCTGACTTCCTCTTCTGTTGCACTGACAACTATGTTGGTGCTGATTTTTGCTTTTTTTCTGATCTGGAGAATTTCATTTACTATGTTTTCAATTTCCACCCATTCCTCACCTTCACTTGATCCATCTATGACTCATTGCTTCTCTTCCTGCACTTATTTTTCATCTTTCTTTGATGATGAGTTTTCCAGCGACATTTATTACAAGCCCATTGTTTCCACAAATACTTACAATATGCTTCTTCCCACCTGCTTCTTACATGGATTCCATATCTTTCTCCTATTTTCTCCATCTCCGTCACATCTGTTCTGATAACTCTACCATCTGCATCAGAGCTTCTGTAAAGTCCTTTTTCATTAGCTGAGGATTCCCCTCTGCATTGGTCCACAGGGCCTTTGAATGCATCCATCCCAATTCCCATGCCTATGTCCTAAACCTCTGACTTTCCTCTCACAACCATAAAAGAGTGCCCTGGTCCTCATCTTCCACCCCACAAGCCTCTGAATTTACCAGATCATCCTCCTCCATTTCTGCCACCTACAATATGATCCATAATCAAACCCATCTTGCTCTCGCTGCTCTTTGAAGGGTTTGTTTCACTCCACAATATCCAAGTTTTCTCTTCCACCACCCCGAATTTCAGCTACCCTCTCCCCAGCATCTTCCCATGCAACCACAGGACATGCAATGTCTTGTCTATTCATCTCTTCCTAGTCCATTGCTCAGAGCCCCAGCTCCTTCTCTGTGAGGCAAAAATTTATGTGTCCTTCTAATCCATGGCACTGTAGTTGCTGCTCACAATGCAGTCTCTACATTGGGGAAGTCAAACACTGAGGTTAACAAGGAGGGCACAGCAACTTTGCCAAATATCTCAGTTCTGACCACAAGTGTGATCCCAAACTCCATGTGGCTCACTATGTTAATTCCCCCTTCCATTACCATTCTAGTCTTTCTGTCCTTGGCCTCTTACAATGTTCCAATGAAGCTCAACGCAAATTTCAGGAACAATATTTCATCTTTCTCCTTAGGCCTGCATCCCTCGAGTCTGAACATTAGAGTTAGTAACTTCAGACTGCAGCCATATCCTCCATTTTCTTTACAGCAGGTGTTGCTGGTGAAGTGAGGTGGGTCTGTCAGTGTCTGAGGGGAAGGGAGACTGCTTGACTTTTTGAATGCCTGGAGGTCCTTTGTCAGAACACAGTGCTGGTGGAGTAGTGGTGCTGGTGACGCGGGGAGGGGTGGTAATGCTGTGCCCTCCTTGTTAACCTGTTCTTTCTCTTTTCAAGATAGTGGACCTACTGTACTTTACCAGCATCTTCTGTTTTAATTTCAAATATGATCCCAGGTTATCTATCTCTACCAGTTTCTCACATTTTTCTTAGGCCTCCCTCTGCTTCAGTTATTCACGTGTCCTTTTTTTCTTCAATGCTTTTATTTCTTTAATGCTTCTGTCCACTACTTGAGATGATCTGTTACATCACCCAGTCATCCACTGATAATTCCCCTCTCTGTTTTTCCCAGCCCCTTCCCCCCCTTTCTTGTACTATTAAAATGCTTGTTCATCTCTTAATTTTGCAGTTCTGAAGATTGCGAAACCAAAGCATCGACTGTCTGTTCTCGCCACAGATGCTGATTGATCTGCTCTGTATTTCTAGCTTTTTCTGTTTTTCCTTCAGATTTCCAGCATTTTGCTTTTTATTTGTAATGATGTAAGCACTTGGTTGATCATAATTGTTAAAACAAACTGCTAACTACATAATAATAAATGTTAACCTTCATTTGCTCACATTTCAACAAAGCAAATGCTATTCCTCGTTAATACATCGAGTGCCCAACAAGAATGACAGGACAGGAAGATATGCAAGTTTTATAGCAGTTTAATCTAAAATCAGTGAACTGTAAATGTCCCCCAACTTACATCAGTATATAATTTATGACCAAAGTTCTCTGTTGTAGGGAAATGTTTTGAATAGGTAACATCATTTTTACTCGTCACTGCGGCACTTTGAGAAGTAAAATGCCTTTGTTGTTTGTATGAAACAGGAAAAAAGCCACAGACATTAGGGACGTATGGGACTTTCCTGGGATTGTGCGATTCCTTACGGAAATGAAACCCAGCGCCAGTGACTGTAGCGACTGTTTCTCATAAGAAAATATGGCAGTAAAGAAGACCAGAATCCTGGGAATTTCTATATGTGACCATTATTATCTGTAACACTTGAATCTTACTCCAATGTGTATTTAAACCAAGCTGAAAATTATTAAAGCTGAATAATATAATGCACATGAATATTATGCTTAGAAAGGAGTTAAAATTCCATTTAGATTGGTAGGTAACAATTTGCAAAGATATGCAATTGCATAAAACAGTGATCTGCTTGTACAAGAACATTCTGTTGCATAAATGTACGGAGTCGTACAACACCAGGTTATAGTCCAACAGCTTCAAATAAAGCTGTTGAACTATAACCTGGTGTTGTACGACTCCGTACATTTGTCCACCCCAGTCCATCACCGGCATCTCCGCATCATTCTGTTGCATGTCAGGGTCAGGTGTCTAGTACAAGTGAAGCCAGACCCGTGACCTCTACCACCTAGAAGGACAAGGGCAGCAGACACATGGGAACACCGTCACCTCCGAGTTCGCCTCCAAGTCACACACCATTCTGACTTGGACATATATTGCCTTTCCTTAATCGTCACTAGATCAAAATGTTGGAACTTCCTACCTAACAGCATTGTGGGAGTACCTTCACCACAAGGACTGCAGCTGTTCAAGAGGGACAACTAGGGATGGGCAATAAATACTGGCCTTGCCAGCTGCGCCAACATCCCAAGAATGAATAAAAAAAGATTGGATCTGGGCAGTCCTACTGTTTATAAGTCATTAGAAAGAATTGTGAGATCATCTTTTTATTTGTTGGTATAATATTTTGGTCTGAAGTTACGAGGTATTAAATTCAAGAAACCTACGCACTCATTGTGCTGTGCCACAGATTGGTTTCATGTGCATCATTTCTTAAATGATGAGTTTCTGATTTTTGTTGTGATGTTAGGGACAAGCTGACTAAAGGGAGAAAGGGTAAATCAGCAGAGGAGTTAACTTTAGCACCGCGTGCCCTCCTTCGTGATCAGCTCAAGAGTGGCACATTTATTTAGCCAGGAAATGGTGAATGATCAAGATTTGAACTTTTGGTTTGATATAAATAGGCTGATTTAGCAATGACTTGACAGCTTTTTAAATTTTGCATGTTTTTCACAAAAGTATCTTCCTTCACTATTTAAAATCAAATTTGAAAAATACATGGTGGAAGAATGGTTCTTTAAGTAGTTTTGTCTGGGATTCAAGAGTTTATATTTTAAAATACAACAGTCTGCGTCTTAAGGCAAGTTACACGTCCATGAACTTCATTTGTACTGCAATTATGTTTTAAATTGCTGAATAATAAAAAAAATAATAAAATGCTCTGTTTGTAAGATTTGTTTTTAAGACTTTATCATAATGTTGCCCTTTCTGTCGTTATTAAGATTAAATATTCAGTTTAATTTGATCTAAGCAGATCCCTCCCATCAAATCTCAAAGCTGGTTCAAACCATGAGAAATCTATAGATAAGGGAAATTTTGGCTCAGCCCCAATATTCCTGAAAGAACAAAGAAAACATCAATTTTTACAAGGCTCTGAACTCAACACAATTGACTAAAACCCTTTGAGTTCTGAATACACTTTGAAGTTTTCACAATATAGTTACTTTCAAAATATAAGTTCATTGTGCTGGGAATATGTATTTTTTGATTTTGAGTTTGAATCTGGCTGCAAATATTGGAAATGTGGGCACTTGTGAAGCAGATTACAAGCTTCATCTCCCCCAACCTTCATGGATTAGACTGCCATAGCATTACCATGATCCTGCTTACCATTCTCCCCCTGGCAGTACCAGGATCCAACAGTAGTGCCATCCACTGTCCTCCCAGGTACAACATTATAGATTTCATCGATGCACCATGACCACAAGGTGATCCCCTCCCCCTTACTAGACTACTTACAGATTCAAATCAAAAAAAGAAATCAAATTCTCACAAGGAAGGATGAGAAAATGAGTTGAGATAAAACACAATATCAAATTCAGGTAATGTAGACAATAAAGGGTAAATTCCATGATCATGCACTACCAGTGGGAGTACAGATCCAAGATAAGGCTGCAATATTGTAGCGCTGATTCTCTGGTCCAGACTCCTGTGAAGCGGGTCTCCTCTCAGGATCCAGGATCACTGAACTTACCCATAGAAGTGAGCATTAAGATGAATTCTGTCGTCAAGTCCTAGTGATCTAACATTTAGTTCCTAATGATACAAATAAAGGACCTAACACTTGTGCATATTCAACACAAGACTGTATGTCCCAACCCCTCTTTACTAGCCTCCTAGGGACTGGAATTATTAATTTTCTCAAGGGAGTTACCATTTTCTTGACTACAGTGGACTTTCACCTGTAATACATGGTACAACCATTCAGTATGACATTGAAAATTGTAACATGAATGCCACTATGTTATTTAGGGAGATGTGTCCCTACAAATCTGAATTAGTCCAAATTGGGCAGGATTGAAATTTTCAAACAATTTCAGATTGATCCTTTGGATTTGGTATGGTGGCTATTAGGAATGAATTTCAAATTTGGTCGAATTGAACTGGCAGAGCGGGCATTTTTCTAAAACTTTTCTTCTGTTCAAAGCTAGATGACAATTTACATAAGCATACCATGTCCCTATGAATCAAAACCTGCAACAGCACAACTTGATTTTTTTTCAGAATAGAGAAGGAACTTACTGTTTCTTATAATGGAGTGTCAATAGATGATGATGAGGGATGTCCATAATAGAGTAACCATACATGGGGCTCGATTTTCTAAGTAAAAAACGGGTGGGTTGGGGGCAGCGGGGCATTGAAAATTGCCACCATTTCAGATCCGCCCCACCCATCTCCAACCCGCCTATTTCCAGTTTTCATGGGGGCGGGACGAGGGGCGGGCAGCCAACCCACTTCCAGGAGGCGGGTTGGGCCTTAAAACCTTTCAAGGAGGCTTCAGGCCTCCATTTTTAACTAATTCCCCATTTCAACCCCAGGGGGGCCGGGATTCCTGAGCCTTCAGTTTTATGCTTTGTGGAAGGAGGCAACAAGACCCGAGACTGCAGGTAAGTGCCTAGAAAGGCACAGCTTGTGGGCCCGGAGGAGCAGGAGTGCTTCACCCAGGCCCAACGAGCCTACCTGCACCGATCTCCCCCCCCCCCTGGATCGCGTACCTTCCCCCCCCCCCCCGATCGTGGACCCCCCTCCGATCAAGCAACCCCCCCAATCGTGGACCCCGACCCCAACCCCTGCCCCTGATCCTCTGACCCTGACCCCCTCCAATGATCGTGGACCCCTGCGATGACCCCCAATCCCATCCCCCATGACGCGCAACCCCCCTGCCCACCCATGCCCCCCTATGCCCCCCCCTATGCAAACAAAGACTTACCTGCAGAATCGTACAGACGTCTGGGAAACCCGTACTAATGGGTTTCCCGACCTCAAATTGACCCCCCTGCCCCCTTCCCTGCTCCGTTTGAAAATTGAGCCCATGGTCTCTCGATGGAGCAGACTTGATTAGCAAATTGGCTTTTCTCACTTTCGACTTTCTTATGACCATCAAAGCTAGCAGAAAGAAGAAAACTTCATTTCATCAGTCAGGAATGGATTTAAATCCAGTCTGGAAGTGAAAGAATTATATTCTAAAGCACTGAGTAGTACATGGGGCTTGTAATTTTTTATAAAAAGCTACATCTCTGGTGAAGCAAACTTTAAAATGTGATATGAGTAAGTAAACAGTTAATCTGGAGTTAATCATTTTGTTCTGGGCAAAGTTAGATTCTGTATTTTCTGATGGATTTTTATTTCCTCTGGGTTTGTTGAAAGAAAAGAGAAAAGAGAAGAGAATAAGCAGGACTTCAAAGGTAGTAATCTCTGGATTACTTTCAATGCCACACGCTAGTGAGTATAGGAATAGTAGGATAAGACAGGTTAATGCATGGCTGGAGGAATGGTGCAGGAGGGAGGGCTTCAGATTCCTGGGGCGTTGGGACCTGTTCTGGAGCAGGAGGGATCTGTTCAAGATGGACGGGTTGGACCTCAACAGAGCTGGAACCAATGTCCTCGTGGGGTGGTTAATTAGTGGGGGAGGATTTAAACTAATTTGACAGGGGGATGGGCACCAGGGTGAAACATTAGAGAGCAGAAACAAGGTGCACAGAGGACTGGGAGAGGCAAATAGCACTAGAGTAATGAATAGTTCAGAAACAGGAGGGATCAGACAGGGGGCAAATGCGAGGCAGTCTAAGATGAGATTGGAGTGCATGAGCATAAATATACATGGCATGGTAAATAAAGTTGGTGAGCTACAGGCTCAAGGGTCTATGATATAGAGGCAATAACAGAAACCTGGCTCAAAGAAGGGGAGAATTGGGTACTTAATATTCCTGGCTACCACTTATTCAGAAAAGATAGGGAAGGAAAGAAAGAAGGGGGTCGGGGGGTGGGAGGGTGGCAGTATTGATCAAAGAAACTGGAAAGGGATGATGTAATTGAGGAGTCAAAGACAGAATCTATTTGGTTATAATTAAGGAACAATAGAGGAGCTGTTACGCTATTGGGTGTGTACCATAGGCCACCAAATAGTGGGAAGGAGATAGAGGAGCAAATTTGCAGGCAAATTACAAAAAGATACAAGATGTCTTGTTGAAGTTGTACAAGACATTAGTAAGGCCACACTTGGAATACTGTGTACAGTTCTGGTCACCCTATTATAGAAAGGATATTATTAAACTAGAAAGAGTGCAGAAAAGATTTACTAGGATGCTACCGGGACTTGATGGTTTGACTTATAGGGAGAGGTTGGATAGACTGAGACTTTATTCCCTGGAGAGTAGGAGGTTGAGGGGTGATCTTATAGAAGTCTATAAAATAATGAGGGGCATAGATAAGGTAGATAGTCAAAATCTTTTCCCAAAGGTAGGGGAGTCTATAACGAGGGGACATAGATTTAAGGTGAGAGGGGAGAGATACAAAAGGGTCCAGAGGGGCAATTTTTTCACTCAAAGGGTGGTGAGTGTCTGGAACGAGCTGCCAGAGGCAGTAGTAGAGGCGGGTACAATTTTGTCTTTTAAAAAGCATTTGGACAGTTACATGGGTAAGATGGGTATAGAGGGATATGGGCCAAGTGCAGGCAATTGGGACTAGCTTAGTGGTATAAACTGGGCGACATGGACATGTTGGGCCGAAGGGCCTGTTTCCATGTTGTAAACTTCTATGATTCTATGATTCTATAACTATAGAGTAGTGATAAAGGGGGACTTCAATTATCCCAATATAGACTGGGACAGGAACAGTGTAAAGGGCAAAGAGAGGGAGGAATTTCTGAAATGTGTACAAGAGAACTTTCTGGAACAGTGTGTTTCCAGCCCAACCAGGAAGGAAACCGTGCTGGATCTAGTTTTGGGGAATGAAGTGAGGAGATGGAGCATGTTTCAATGGGTGAGCATTTGGCGAACAGTGATCATAATATCATCAGGTTTAGAATAATTATGGAAAAGGACAAGGAACAATCAAATGTGAAAATACTTAACTGGAGGAGGGCTAATTTCAGTGAGTTAAAAAGGGATCTTGCCCAGGTAGATTGGAATCAGATCTTGCTAGACAAAGCAGTAATTGAACAATGGGAGGCCTTCAAGGAGGAGTTGGTTCAGGTACAGAGTGGACACATTTCCACAAGGGGAAAGAAAGGGCTTCCAAAGCTAGAGCTCCCTGGATGATTAAAGATATAGAGGTTAAAATGAAACAGAAAATGGAGGCTTATGACAAATGTAAGGTTCATAATACAGTAGAGAACCAGGCTGAATACAGAAAGCACAGAGGAGATCTAAAAAAGGGAATGAGGGGCAAAGAAAGAGTATGAGAATAGATTGGCGGCTAACATAAAAGGGAACCTAAAAGTCTTTTAGAAACATATAAATAGCAAAAGGGTAGTCAAAGGAAGGATGGGACCGATTAGGAACAAAAAAGGAGATCTTCTTGTCGAAGCAGAGGGCATGGCTGAGGCACTAAATGAATACTTCGCATCCGTCTTCACTAGAGAAGAAGATGCTGCCATTGTAGCAGTAAAGGAGGAGGTAGTAGCGATATTGGATAGGATAAAAATAGATAAAGAGGAGATTGGCAGTACTCAAAGTAGAAAGGTCACCCGGTCCTGGTGGGTTGCATCCTAGGTTACTGAGGGAACTAAGGGTGGAAATTGCGGAGGCTCTGGCCACAATCTTCCAATCCTCCTTTGACATGGGGGTGATGCCAAAGGACTGGAGGATTGCAAATGTTACATCCCTGTTCAAAAAAGGGGAGAGGGATAAACCCATCAATTACAGGCCAATCAGCCTATCATCGATGGTGGGGAAACTTTCAGAGACAATAATCCCGGACAAAATTAATTGGCACTTGGAAATGTATGGGCTAATAAATGAAGGTCAGCATGGATTTGTTAAAGGAAAATCATGTTTGACTAAATTGATCGAGTTCTTTGATGAAGTAACAGAGAGGGTTGATGAAGGTAGTGCGGTTGATGTTGTGTATATGGATTTTCAAAAGGCATTTGATAAAATACCACACAATTAAAGCCCATGGGATTAAAGGGACAGTGGCAGCTTGGATACAAAATTGGCTAGGAGACAGAAAGCAGAGAGTAGTGGTGAATGGTTGTTTTTCATACTGGAGGGAAGTATACAGTGGTGTTCCTCAGGGATCAGTATTAGGACCACTGCTCTATTTCATACATATTAATGACCTGGACCTGGGTATAGAGGGTATAATTTCAAAGATGTAGATGACACAAAACTCGGAAATGTAGTAAACAATGTGGAGGATAGTAACAGACTTCAGGAGGACATAGACAGACTGGTGAAATGGGCAGACACATGGCAGATGAAATTTAATGCAGAGAAGCGCGAAGTGTGAACTGATACATTTTGGAAGGAAGAATGACGAGAGGTAATATAAACTAAATGGTACAATTTTTATGGGGGTGCAGGAACAGAGAGACCTGGGGGTGTATGTACACAAATCTTTGAAGGTGACAGGACAAGTTGAGAAGGCTGTTAAAAAGGCATGTGGGATCCTGGGCTTTATTAATAGAGGCATAGAGTACAAAGGCAAGGAAGTTATATTAAGCTTTATAAAACACTGGTTAGGCCTCAGCTGGAGTATTGTGTTTAATTCTGGGCACCACACTTTAGGAAGGATGTCAAGGTCTTAGAGAGGGTGCAGAAGAGATTTACTAGAATGGTGCCAGGGATGAGGGACTTCAGTTATATGGAGAGACTGGAGAAGCTGGGGTTGTTCTCCTTAGAGCAGAGAAGGTGAAGAGGAGATTTGATAGAGGTGTTCAAAATCAAGAACTGTTTTGATAGGGTAAATAAGTAGAAACTATTTCCAGTGGCAGAAGGGTCGGTAACCAGAGGTCACAGATTTAAAGTGATCGGCAAAAGAGCCAGAGGCGACATGAGGAAGCATTTTTTCGCAGCAAGTTGTAATGGTCTGGAATGCACTGCCTGAAAGGGTGGTGGAAGCAGATTCACTAGTAACTTTCAAAAGGGAATTAGATAAAAAGGGATAAAAATTTATCGAGCTATGGGGAAAGAGCAGCGGAATGGGCCTAATTGAATATCTCTTTCAAAGAGCTGGCACAGGCACAATGGGCCGAATGGCCTCCTCCAGTGCTGTAGCTACTATGATACAATGAAAAGAAGAGAAAGGTAAAGAGAAAAGAAAAGAAGAAAAGGAAGAAAGAAAGGTAGAAAGAAAGAACTTGCATTTATATAGCACCTTTTACTATCTGAGGATATCCTAAAGTGCTTTACAGTCAATGAACTTTTGAAATGAAGGAAACATGGCAGCCAATTTGCACATCGCTATGTCCCACAAACAACAAAGTGATAATGACCAGATCATCTGTTTTTTAGTGGTGTTGGTTGAGGGATAAATATTGGCCAGGGCACTCCTCTGCTCTTCTTTGAAATATTGCCATGGGATCTTTTACATTCATCTGAGAGGGCAGACAGGGCCTTGGTTTAATGTCTCATCTGAAAGATGGCACCTCCGACAATGCAGCACTCTCTCAGTACTGCACTGGAGTGTTAGCCTAGATTTTGTGCACAAGTCTCTGGAGTGGGACTTTACCTATAAACTACTGACTCAGAGGCGAGAGTGCTACCACAGAGCCACGCCATACTAAAATTAATACGCACAATAAAATTAAGCAATTGCTCACTTATTTTGTTTGATTTTAGATTGACATGGGATAGATTTTAGAGATGGATGCTCTCCATAGAGAAATATATATTATGGGTTATTGGTAATCAGGGTAGACAGAGGTAGGGAGAAAGGAGACGAATGTTGTATTGGTTCCTTCTCTTCTCTCTGCCAAACCATTCCAGTGCATTTCCAGCACAGAGATTTTGTCTTATGTCTGTCTTATTAGGAAAAATGGGCTGACCCTCCATTCTGTTCCTTTATGATTTCCTATTTTTGTGAATGGGGATTTGGGGATCTCCTTCCAAATAGTTGTTTTGTTTCAAGCATAATTGTCTTGTTTCACTTTTCTCTATTTATTTCTCTAACTGATTTATTTTCTTCTTGATTCTAATGGTCTCTAGTTTCCTGGTGTCAGAACCTTTAAATGTGGCTACTGATATTATTTCCATCCCTGACCATGGTCGATGGAACTCCCTTGGATTTAATCCAGAGGTTATCCGGTCACAAAAATATAAGCTTAATGAATTGCTTTTTAAGGACCCTCACTAGTGAAAAAGATATCTGAGGAATTCCAAGAATACTTAAATATTAATGACACACTTGAGACACTGGCAGCTTTGCTTTGGAAGACAGGGAAGAAGACTATCCTAAGGGGGCGGGGGCGGGGGGGGGGGGGGGGGTGGGAGGATTAATTTTAGACAGGAAAAAAATGTGACAGCTAACTGTCCTTATAAGAGAGGAAATTTAAAATGTTCAGAGGTAAAGTATGTAAGGAACCCAAACCAAACCTCCATAAGGAATCCAATGACCTAGTTATATTGCAGCTTTTGTGTCAATACAACTGTGATATAACTACAGAATTTCTGAACTGACGGTGCTTCATTCTTTGGCACGTGGTGCAAGGGCACCTCAAGGAGACAGCATCACACCACTTTGTGGCTTCACATTGGCAAACTGGTACAAAGAAATATTTGAAAAGTTGTCAAGTGATTCATTGGAATGCCTGGGAACTTTTTAAAACTTAATTTGCAAACCTTTTAACACTAGCAAAAAACTGACGGGAGAGTTAGCTTCTCGCTAATATTAAAAATGTAACTGGGTGCACAGAGCTTCTCTTGCTTCACCCAAGAGTGAAGTGGAGCTGACAATATGACTTAGCACTGCCAGCTCCACAACACACTAATCAGATACCAGTCACAGGGGACCTGCAGTATAATAGTTCCACAGCAGTTAAAAAATATAAACTTAATACTATGCTAGCAGTGAGGTAGATATATATGGGGAAAAGATCTATATGTAGAAACAATGGACAAAACAGTTTGAGGAAGAGGAATTGAGGGTCCTATAGAGTAATGAAGAATCAGCAACAACTTGCATTTGTATCGCACCTTTAATGTAGAGAACATCCCAAGGTGCTTTAAAAAGGGGAAAGACATGGAACAGTTAGGAGGAATGAGTGAAACGCTTTCAGGAGGATTTTAAAGGTGAGGAGAGAAGTACCAAGACAAAGGGGTATAAGGAGTAAGTTCCAGGTGTCAGGATTGGGATGGCTGAAGGCGGTACCACCAATGGTGGAACAGAGGCAAGGTGTGACCTGAAACCTGAAGGACATGGGCTAGGACATAAGGCTGGAGGAAGTTACAGAGTTATTCCAGATGTGGCCAATATTGCGGAGGTAGGCGTAAACGGCCTTGGTGAAGAATAGCATATGGGGCTTTGAAGTTCAATCTGGATTGAACAGGAAACTGAGATAATGCAACACGTGACACAGCTTGAGCAAGCATTCAGGGAACGGGAAAATAATAACTAGGCAAAGGAGTTTAAGGAGGGATTTCCAGGGAGCCAAATACAATGGCTTTGATCTTTAAAATGTTAATCTGGAAGAAGTTCTGCCTCATTAATGACATCAGGAGGGAGCAGAATACCAGTAAAAGCAACAAACCATAGAATATTTTCTAAGATGTTATACCTATCAGAGATTTCTCTGAGGTGAATATTGTGGTTTTTGTTTGGGGAGAGGGGTGCTGTGAGGGGTACCTTGCTACCTGTCGTTTCAAAGATCCACAAAGATCTCACAGACTGACTGATTACCACTCTGGAAATATTTAGAATGTGAGGGTCTGTCCGGATTCTAGTGTTTGCTCATAATCTACAATGAGACTTTGCAGGTGGATCAACGCCCTAAGATACCAAACACAGGAATACCAGCCTTTTGTAAGTTGGGGGAAGATTATGCCATGACCCTCATCAACACAAATGCCAAGATTCTAATTTAAATACTACTAGGGAAGGGAGTGAGTAATGATATGGTATAAAATACTGTCCTTTCACTTCTAAGTCCTGTGTTAGGAGTGCAAACAGATTTGTGGGATGAAAGTCTCCTCTTTAAGATGGGTGTCAGGAGTCTCTTTGAAACATGTTTGGACAGCCTCAACTGTAATCCTACTGTGCTTGAACCCACAGCCCAAAATTGTCAATATAACGTTACCTAGCATTAAATTGTCAATCTCGATCAAAGCCGAGTAAGATAGCTGGTGCCAGAAATAGCAATAGCACTCATACAGTAGTGGGTTTTCTTTGAAGTTTGGATTTCAGACACATTTTAGGGTCTTTGCAGAGGAACCTGTACCCTAAGTTCTAACCTATGCCAGATATAGGATTGCTTGGAGCAGGCAATGAAGCAAAAATTGCAGCACTGAAATTTTTTTGTCTTAATGAACACAAAAATTTACCAGATGATGTGAAACTACTAGTAGGGTGGTTGGTGAGGATGATTCCCTCCAGGATGCAGGAAGATCAAATCAATTTTGTGAAAGACAGATTGTCGACAGTTTTTAGCATTTTCTTTGATGTCTTGCAGAGAGATAGATTCCTCGTGGTTACAGACTCTGTAAATGTGGAGAAATGATTTGACATTTTTGATTTGGAGGTTTTCCCTTGCGGATATCCTCAGTCTCCGCCAGTCCAAAGACTGATGATTATAAGCCATTGTGTCTCTGCTGCATGACACCTGGTCAGTAATATAGCAGTCTACGGTAGGGTTGCCAAATCTCTATCTGTGTTTGAATTTTATATTGAAGAGATTGGTGGCTAGAATATGGACTAGCTGCACAATCCAGAGGAAAAGAGTGTTTTGACTGGGTACTAGGAAATACAATCTCCAGCACAGAGATAATGTTTTGCTGTTTCTGCATGATCTGCAGGATTTAATAATTCTTTCTCAGCATTAATGGAGAACAGTTAGTTACAACATTATCCAGGGAAAGTCAGTGGCAGCACACTGGCAAGGGTTGCTTTAATGTGGGTATCCCTCACCTTTTTAAATTCCCATGAAAGGTATCACTGGAATCTTTGTGATACCATTGCACAGGTCAGGTAATCCAACATATCCTCCTGCCTATTTCCTGAGTCAGGAATACTTCCTCTTGAGAAGGGAAATTGCTCTTTGATACCTTAATTGCCTTACTACCTGTAATAGCAGTTACTGCTCCCACTCTTCTGGCCAAAGCCCCGGCTGAAGGGATCGGTTTTCCTGATCCCATGTTATAATAAGAACTGGGCTATCTCAAAATATTCAGAAATGTCATGCCTGTAATGATAGGATGGCAATCATAATATGCAACTGGAATTTCTCTATCCCTGAGCCATGTCTATGACTCTGAGTATTTCTCTCAATCTGTACGGTGTTTGCAAATGTATGCATGAAACAAACGGTGGGAGTGGAGAGAAAGCAATGCACAGGAAGGCAGTCAACTCAGGTCCATTAGGGTATGCTATTTTTAAAAGAAATTTTGCAATAGTGTCTATCTCTATTTTCATTGATGTGATCAATGCACTATGAAGGAGATAAAAATGGACACGCTAGTCTATGACAGCAGGTTAAAGCATGAAGCAAACTGTTGCACATTGGTGCCTGCTCAATCACAGCTATTGTGATAATTGTGTGCAAGTGCAAAGGTTCTGTTCTGGAATAAAGACAGAAAGTTAATTAATATCACTCTGGGCTTCCTATATTAGATGGTCCATTATTCCAGTGTAGAATGTGTCTGTTTAATTCCTTATGGCCATTAACCCATTGTTTACACACATTTCTTTTAAGAAAATAATTGGTACTGTTTTTAAAATTTAACTAAAGTTACAATGTGGAACTGTACAATGGATTAAAAACTACTCAACAGCCAATCAAATTATTGATTATAAAATTTATACCAGTTAAAGATTTATATGAATATTGTTGCATTTTGATGTGCAAAACATGCAGCCGGTATAACAGGAATAAACAGGTTGCTTTATGAGAATGACATGTGAAAACTAGTGTATTAAGGCTCACGCAATAGACACTACGTTCCTATTGGTAATTTAAAAATTGCTGCTTATTTCTTTTATCCAATTTCTATGGAGCATCTTCTTCGGGACATTTTCATCACTATCTAAAAGGCAGATTAATATAAACCTTTGTTGGGTGAGTGACCGTCAGCTGAACCAGTCAATAATCAGTTGGATACAGTAAGCCTCACTGTCCATAGCCAAGTGATTATTCACAGGGCTTAACACTGGAATTTTGGCTCCAACAGCTGCAAGTGAAAAACAGATTTTTGTTTTGTTACTGTGTGTTGACAGTTAGGAGTTTATTATGTTATTTTTGTTCTTTATTTATCGTTTCTGTTGCCAAGAAAGTCACTGCCAGAAATACAGTACAGAACTGCTATCTGCACATGAAGAGTGCTAGTTTTAATCAGCTATCTTGTATTGCTCTTATCGGATTTCTTTATTTGTCGTATTACTAGCACATTATGGGGTAGATCCCACCCCCCCCCCCACGAATGCTGGCTGAGCCGGTGGACAATCTCGGCAAGGCACCCGGTCCATTTTGTGGTTGGCTCTCGTTAGCATTAGGATGGCAGGCTGTGGGTAAAATCGAGCGCACCAGGGCAGCCCGTCAACCTTGGGCCACCGCAATACCGGGCAGCTCAAGATGCTCCTCTGCTTTTAGAGGGTTTCTCAGTGAGGTCAGCAGTGGTGGAGGCACAGGCTATACATGGTCTCCTAAGAGCCATCTAACCCATGCTTTTTCCACTTCATAAAATGCAAGCACCATAGATTCCTGCTTAATGAAGGCAAATTGGCTGTTTCCTGGATAACAGTCACTGATGTATATTATGTTTCTGTGGTCAGATGCCACCTGAACATTGAGTACAAACCTTTTCTGTTCATGTAGGCAATGGTGTTCATATGGGAAACCCTGATGCCCACTTGGGTGCCTTCTTTGATGTCTTGCACTCAAGAGGACACTGCCATCTTGTGAAAAACTGTGTCTTGTCCAGCTGATGCCTTCTTTCCACAGTGGAAGATGGAAGGTTTTGTCCATTGCAAATCTTGTAGTTGTCACTAGCTTGATACATGGTGTGCACTGGAGACTGTCTGATGTGGCAGATATTCTCTTTGGTGGTTTAGGAAGATCCAGTAAGATGAAAGCTTAATGCTGTGAAAACCTTCACTTCCATAGCTAGAGCCCTACATCTGTTCCAGATGTTGACTCTAGGTCATCCTGCAGCAGATAGCCTTGTGAAATGAAGGCAGATCTCTGACATTTTAAAAAATTTGTTCTTGGGATGTGGGTGACATTGGTAAGGCCTATACCTAGGTGCCCTGAGGGGATTTAGAGTCAACATGGAACTGGAGTTACTTACAGACCAGAATGATAAGGTGGCAGGTTCCCTTCCTTGGGTTAGGTTTTTATAGTTATCCAGCAGTTATTTATTTCCTGGTATTAGCCCACAAATGACCAGATTTTGTTTTTCAATTGAATTTCACAGCTTGCCATGGTGAGATTTAAGCTCACCACTTCTGGGATGCTAGTCCAGTACCATGGCCACCAGGCTATCGTACCTGTACAGGAATGTGTGGAGTGGCCTGGGATAGTATCATATGTCGTCTCTGCATTTGTTGTCTCTTTATGAACTCGTCTCTTTAATCTAAATCATGGCAGACTACTCCTGCGAATAACAAAAATAATGCATGGAGCAAAATGTAAAAAAAAACACTTTTACCAACGACTCAAAGTGTGACCCAATTTTAAGAAGCTGACTTGGGCCAGGTCCCAGGACACCCAATGCATCCATTTAAAATGGGCAAAGTGTGTACTGTGGACGAAGTCTTGAAAAAAGTCACGAGGTTTAGTGTAGGATGTCATTTTATTTATTAAAGTAGAAAAGTCACCTGGTCCGGATGGGATGCATCCTAGGTTGCTGAGGGAAGTATGGGTGGAAATTGCGGAGGCTCTAGCCACAATCTTCCAATCCTCCATGGATATGGGAGTGGTGCCAGAGGATTGGAGAATTGCAAATGTTACGCCCCTGTTAAAAAAGGGGAGAGGGATAAACCCAGCAATTACAGGCCAGTCAGCCTAACGGTGGTGGGGAAACTTTTAGAGACATTAATCTGGGACAAAATTATTTGGCACTTGAAAAAATATGGGTTAATAAATAAAAGCCAGCATGGATTTGTTATAGGAAAATCGTGTTTGACTAACTTGATTGAGTTCTTTGATGAAGTAACGGAGAGGGTTGATGAGGGTAGTGATGAGACATTTGATAAAGTACCACATAATAGACTGACTAGCAAAATTGAAGCCCATAGGATTAAAGGGGCAGTTGCTGTGTGGCTAAGGGACAGAAAGCAGAGAGTAGTGGTGAATGGTTGTTTTTCAGACTGGAGGGAAGTGTATACAGGGCATAATTTCAAAGTTTGCAGATGACATGAAATTTGGAAATGTAGTAAACAGTGAGGAGGATACTAACAAATTTCAGGAAGACATAGACAGACTGGTGAAATGAGCAGACACGTGGCAGATGAAATTTAACGCAGAGAAGTGTGAAGTGATTCATTTTGGTAGGAAGAATGAGGAGAGGCGATATAAACGAAATGGTACAATTTTAAAGGGGGTGCAGGAACAGAGAGACCTGGGGGTGCACATACACAAACCTTTGAAGGTGGCAGGACAAGTTGAAAAGGCTGTTAAAAAAGCATATGGGATTCTTGGCTTTATAAGTAGAGGCATAGAGTACAAAATCAAGGAAGTTATGCTAAACCTTTATAAAACACTGGTTAGGCCCCAACTGGGCACCACACTTTAGGAAGGATGTCAAGGCCTTAGAGAGGGTGCAGAGGAGATTTACTAGAATGGTAGTGGGGTGAAAGACTTCAGTTATGTGGAGAGACTGGAGAAGCTGGGGTTTTTCTCCTTAGAACAGAGAAGGTTAAGCGGAAATTTGATAGAGGTGTTCAGAATCAATGAATAAATAAGTAGAAACTGTTTCCAGTGGCAGAGGGATCAGTAACCAGAGGACACAGATTTAAGGTAATTGGCAAACGAACCCAAGGCGACATGAGGAAAAAAATGTTTATGCAGTGAGTTGTTATGATTTGGAATGCACTGTCTGAAAGGGTGGTGGAAGCAGATTCAATAATAACTTTCAAAAGGGAATTGGATAAATACTTGAAGTGGATAAATTTACAGGGCTACGGGGAAAGAGCAGGGGAGTGGGACTAATTGGATAGCTCTTTCAGAGAGCCGGCAGAGGCACAATGGGCCGAATGGCCTCCTTCTGTGCTGTATCGTTCTATGATTCTACACCATGTATATGAGGCTCGTGTATGCCAGTATGACCTCATTGTACCCCACCCCCAAAGGCATTTGTTGCAAAATGCAGTGCACAGTGAATGAGGCACATGAGGTCACTGAAGGGAAAAGGGATAGTGACTGAGGAAAACAAACGATTGACAATCTCAGGAGACCGCCAGTGAGGCTCCTTGATGCCAGTGGAGCCTTGCAAAATTTACCTCTTATATGTTAAACAATTAAGTGACAAAACATGGTTTTACGTTGGGATATTTTATGTAGCAATCAATTTTCCAACGTTGGATAAGGTCATTTCCTTAGTGAGGTTATCGGCATGGAGGTTGCTGTGAAAATGCAATACTTGCACGGTCAGGATTTGTCGTAGAAATAGGTCAGTTAGGTTTAACGTGTGTGAAAAACATCAAACCCCAAAGGCAAAGCAGAACTAGTGGTTTACTTGGGATTCCTACTTAACCCATTCAGCAGGTAATGAGTTAAAGCTGTACACAGAACGAACACTGTCCTTTGATTTTAAAAAATGAAACAAAAAGGATACTACGTGCCTTTTGCAAGTCAAAACATGAACACGGATACCAATTATTAAAAAATCTATAACAGATTTGAAATTGATAGAATTACGACAGTTACAGTGCACATTGCTACAAAGGTTCTTTTGTGTTGCACCAAAAGAAGAGCAGAATAATTTAAGTTTAACTTCATGGCTGATCTGATGTTTACCTCAACTCCACTTTCCCGCCTTTTCCCCATATCCTTTGACTCCCTTGCTGATCAAAAATTTGTCTAACTCAGCCTTGAATGTATTCAATGACTCAGTCTCCACAGCTTTTTGGGGTATAGAATTCCAAAGATTCACGACCCTCTGGGAGAAGAAATTCCTCCTCATTTCCGTCTTAAACGGACGACCCCTTATTCTGAGACTATGCCCCCTAGTTTTAGATTCCCCCATGAGGGGTAACATCCTATCAGCATCTACCCTATCGAGTCCCCTCAGAATCTTGTATGTTTCAATCAGGTCTCAATTGTCAATAGTTTGTTTTGCTCAGTCACTATCCCTTTTCCCTTCAAAGCCACCTATATCACTCCTTTTCTCAAGAAACCCACCTTTGACCTCCTTAAATCCTTGCCAAGAACTGCTCCACCTCCAACCTCCCTTTCCTCTCTGAGGTCCTCGAATGTGTTGTCACCTCCTTGCTCCACGTCTGCCTCTCCCGACACTCCCTGTTTGAACCTCAGTCGAGCTGCTGCCCACCCACTACACCAAAAGACCTTTAGCCAAAGTCACCAATTACATTTTCTGTGACTACCGTGCATTATCCCTCTTTGACCTGTCCACGGTGGTTGATATGGATGAACGTGCCTCTCCTCCATCATCCAATTCCTTGCAAAGTGCCATTCCTACTTATTGGAGTCTCCAGGAATGGCTTCTTTCTTCCCTGTACTTGCATTTTCAGAGTCTCCCACGGATCTATCCTCAGCCTCTCAAAATCCATCTCTTCATCCAAACATTTGGTCATCCCTCCTAACCGCTCCACTCCTGGATTGGCTATGTTTCCTTATATTTATTTGTGAACCATTTTGGGTGCTATAAATGCAAGTTGTTGTTATCTATATGTCAGTTTACAGTGGATCATCTTTAGTTTTATAGTAGGTTTGATCACTGTCATACCACATTTTGTCATATAAATGCTTAGCATATCTATCCATATAAAAGTTTTGCATAAAGCACACAATTCCTAAGTATTTCAGTGCCACGATTTTCTGTCATGCCTACTTTTGTCCTACCTATCTGTTAGTTTTTAAATATAAGAAATCTGTACTTACTATTATATGTACCTTTCAGTCCTCCCGAAGCTTGGTGGCATTGTCACTGTTCCAAACTCCATTTCTCCTGAATGATTTTTCCGTCCTCAGGCCCGACCCTGAGCTTCCTGTTGCTTGCCAATTCAATTCTCCATCCCACTCCCACTCTACACTGTTCCAAAGAAGCCCAATGCAAGGAAGATCACCTTGTCTTTTTATTGGGTAGCGCTCTGGCCGTAATATTGAATTTAGTGACTTCAGACCTTAATTGGACCTTCCACTTTCTCTTTGGTAGGATGTGCTGGTGATGAGGGGTGGGTGTGCCAACATTTCTGGGGGGAGAGGAGGGAATGAGTTGATACTTGGGGTGAGGACTCTGTTGGAATACTGGTTAGGCGGTCTGCATCCTTTTATCATGACCCAGGCTCCTGAGCTGTTGGATTTTCGTGCTTCCATTTCTACTTGCCTCATCTCCTGTCCCCTCGGCTATTAATATATTCTCTGTGTCTTGTCAATGTCTTTCATTATACCTTCTATTTGTCTCATGCTAGTATCACTTCTGCTATTTAACCATCTTCTTTCTTCCACTTAAGCACATTACAGGTCATTTTATTTATTTTCTAGTGCGTATTTTCCTCTCCTCTCCCCTTGTTCTGCTCCTTTTTAAATGCTGTTCATCTGTAACATCCTGCAGTTATGATAAAGGATCCACATCCGAAACATTAACTCCTCTGTTCTCTCCAGAGATGCTGAGTGTTTCCAGCATTTCCTAGGGGGAAATGTAACTCCCAACGGTCGGTCGGTAAAATGTACTGGTCTGAAACGGGCATCCAAAAGGTAGCTCACTGGGTTCAGGCTGGTGAAGTTCGTGTGTACCGGAGACCACCTGGCTGGCACTCGGTTAAGTCAGCAGGGGTGGTGGGGGTGGGTGGAGGGGGGGGGGTATGTTTGGGAAGGTTTTGCAAATGCAGAACAGGGGAGCCTGGGGCAGTAGCGGCCCAAGCTTTCTTTGTCTGTAGGCCTGTAAGAACATTCCTGGCCCTCCTGGCCCCACAAAAATAAGTTTCACACTTACCTGTAAAGGCATCTACTTCTTGCCTGCTAGGTTTTACTGAGCGGAGCGTCTGAGGCAGGTGCTCCACCCAGTAGGCCGTTAATATGGCTTTGGGGTCCCACGTGCATTGCAGGACCCTGATTTACATGCATTCATGAGCTCCCGACTGAGTCAGACAGACATCCTAACTGCTCAAGAAATCCGTGGTGTTTAAATGGCCCTGGGGCGGTAAAAGAGTGGTAAGCATAAAGCTTGGGTTTGAACTCCCATTCCACCTGGTTTCTGCCTGGTGGAGAAAGTTAAAATTTCCCCTTCTGTTCCTATTTCCCCTGATGCTAGATGGCACTGTTGCTCCTTCCCCAGGTCCATTTTTGACCCTCCAGTTTCAGGTAGGTGTATGTTTTTTTTCTCTTTCACTGGCTTTTATTTTCGTTTTTTTCTCACTAACTTTTATTTTGGGTGAATGCACTCCCCTCGGCTGCTGCCATCTCTGCAGGTTTTTTTGTTTTGCAAGTGCTTTACCTGCCCCCATTACTCACTACCTGCTATTTACAGTCTAAATGAGAAGTAAAACAGAAGATGACAGAGACAAGCAAAGGAGGAAATAAAAAGGTAGAGAAACAGCAACACAACTATGACAGAGACAGAGTAGAGAAATACTGCTGAGCCTCGCCATGAACAGCATGACAGAAGATCCACTCACAGTATTAAATATTACCCATGCACGTAAAGTGCAACTTTAAAAAATTTTTGCTCATCAAAACGAAGGATGCTAGTTCTGGGAACTTCCTTGAAGTGGTAGTCACCATGATGCTTCTATAACTACAACTGGCGCATGAGTCAATTGCGAAACTCTTCAGGTGACCTACTAGCAGCAGTTTAGCCCAAAGTCACAAGTAAATACAGATGAGAGGGGCCATTTGGTTCACCTTTGCTAAGATTTGCAATCTCCTCATTATGCTCTCTGACTGGATTTTGAATGAATCTATGGCTTTTGCTCCTTGATCACTCTTCATATGAAGAAGTTTTTTCTGACATCAGTCTAAATTGATTCTTCACCAATTTTAGCCAATGCACTCTTGCCGTACTTTCTTGGTTTACCTTCAAGTAGTGTTCTGGCTTTATATTATCTGTACCATTTAATATCAAATACATCTGTAAGATCCTATCTTAGTTATCTCCTTTCAAAACCAATGAACCTCAGCTTCTTGTAACTCAATCTTATTAAACTTTAAGGCTTTGAAATTGTGCTGTGGGAAAGCAGAATACAAATGCTTAATGTGTTCAACTGAAATTCCACTCTGCTATTTCAGTGTAGATGTTAATTTGAAATAAGTGGATTAATACCTCCACTAAAATAGCAAAGAAAGGTGCTTCAGTTGACTGAGCTAAGCATTTGTATACCAGTATCTAATAGCATAATTTCAAGGCCTAAGTTGTTCACGATAGAAGAGAGATAATGGGAGAGTCAACTCATTTCTAAGCTTTAAAAAAAATCACTGACAATTGGAGGTGTGCAGAACTCTGCATTTAGTTAAGAGTGAGGAAACTTTGCTTTGCCTGTTGCTGGAGCAGTATAATTGCAATATAAATGCACTAATACACAAGAATTAAAATGTGCTACTGCTCGTAAGGAACAGCTATAAATAGCAACAAAAAAAATTGGGGAGGGGAAGTAAGCAGAATAACCAGGAAAATAAAGAAATAAAGATACAAAATGTTGAAAAAGAATGGTGGGAAAGGTGCTAAAATGTACGTAGAAGAAACTGAAGAGCAAAAAGAAACCTAAGGTAATATGGACTTCATAGGAAGAAGTCTATCAGATAGAACCACAGGAGGAAGTGATTGATGACCAACTATAACCACTTTATTGAATTTTCATCCTATTCAGGTTTCATAAACCACAATGTCCAACTCCAGCTGGTATAGGTAATAGAATTGTTCCATAGTGTGAGGCAGGGTCACACTGCAATGTTTCTTTACCTTGGGTACATTTTGGGAATTATGATAGTACAAAATAAAAAGGCACAGAAAACACGTCAAATCTACAAAAGAACATTCCGTAAATTTTTGACAAGAGTCCAATTGGAATCTGAAAACCCCGCAACGATTTTCTGATTTATCTGTTAGGCTGGCACCAATAATGAGACTAAAAATGAAAAGTAATAGGGATGCATATAAGGAGTTGGAGGCAAAGAGTTAGAAACTGAAAAAGAATCAGACGAGCTGAGAGAAAGAGATTAGCAGGGAGATGGAAGCAAACAGGAGAAAGAGGGGGTTGGGCAGGACCAATGTCGTGTTGGCCAATCGGACTCCAGAGCAGCATTGATTGTGGCCACTGAGAAGTCCATGGCTCACAGTTACAGCTGGAAGATGAACCACGGTAATCAGAAGCAGAATTAAGGAGTGTAAAAAGCACTGAAATTATGACTGTTAAAAGCATCAAAAGTTTCATTGTTTCTACATATTTTTCCCAGTGCATTCTAACTCATGTATGCAGGAAAAAATATAATATACAAGAAAAACATGATTGTGATTTGAGTTCACTGCAACATTAGTGCTATAGGAAGAAAGAGATGAAGAGGCAGGCAAGTTCAGGAAAGCACTTTGTGAAACCAACACCATACTCGATGGCTGGAATGATCATTAGTTGCCTGACCTGAAAGTACTGGGGTTAAGGTTTTTTCCCTTTTCACAAAGGCTCTGATGATGCAGCCATGCTATCATATAAACTTCTCCCTCAGCTTCTCAGTTGCTACCTGCAGTGATTGATTATTTAAATTGATCACTTTCCTTAAAGTTTATATACTGTACAGCAGAAGACATTAACAGTTGTCAGCTCTGGTGCTGGATTCTCCCTTTCTATTTCTCACAGTTGAAAGAAGTGACTGAGATATATTTCCTGATCATTTTGTGTAAGCGTCACCATTAGAAGCAGGCTCAGAAAAGGCAAATGTCAGTATTTATCTCATGGAAGTGCCCACAATCATTCTGTTTGTCCTGCATGTTTAACATTTATTTGCCATACAGGAAAAACAATAGCGTGATGCAGTCTCTATCTACAAGATTAAATTATCATGTCTACTTATGATAAACAAATAATGCTTGAATTTACACAGCACCATCTCATGTTGAAATGTCTAAAAACACTTCACATGTTGAATTACTTTGGAAATACTCCAGAAAATGTTGTTATGCAGACAAATGCAGTAGCCATTTGACACACAGCGACATCCCACAAACAGCAATTAGCTAAATGACAAGTTAATCTGTTTTGAATGGTTGAGGGAGGAATGATGGTAAAGACATTGGGAGAACCACAGATAGACACGTGGAAGTATGATACCATAGCTATTACTGAAACATGGCTTAAAGAGGGGTAGGAATGGCAGCTCAACTTTCCTGGTCACAGGGTTTTCACGCGAGACAGAGGGGAGGATAAAAAAAAGTGGGGGGGGGGGGCTCGCAATATTGGTTAAAGAAACAATTACTGCTGTGAGGAGGGATGATATGGTAGAAGGATCATCAAATGAGGCCATATGGGTGGAACTGAAAAACAAAAAAGGGGTAGTCACACTACTGGGACTGTATTATAGACCCCAAACAATCAGAGGGAGATAGAAGAGCAAATATGTAGGCAAATTTCTGAGAAGTGCAAAAACAGTAGGGCAGTAATAGTAGGGGATTTCAACTACCCTAATGTTAACTGGGACACAAATATTGTGAAGGGTGTAGAGGGCGCAAAATTCTTAAATTGCATTCAGGAGAACTTTTTTAGCCAGTAAACAGCAAGCCCAACAAGAGAGGGGGCTGATCTGGATTTAGTTTTAGGAAATGAGGCTGGGCAGGTGGAAGGTCTATCAGTGGGAGAGCATTTTGCTGGTAGTGATCATAATTCAGTTAGTTTTAGCATAGTTACGAAAAAGGACAAAGGTTGAACAGGAGTAAAAGTTCTCAGTTGGGGAAAGGCCAATTTTACTAAGCTAAGAAGTGATTTAGCAAAAGTGGACTGGAAACAGCTACTTGAAGGTAAAGCAATGTCAGAGCAGTGGGAGGCATTCAAGGAGGAGATAGTGAGGGTTCAGAGTAAACATGTTCCCCCAAAGAAAAAGGGTGGGACTCCCAAATCTAGAGCCCCCTGGATGTCAAGGAGCATACAGGGTAGGATAAGACAAAACAGGGAAGCTTATGTCAGACACCAAGAGCTCAATACTGCAGAAAGGCTAGAGGAGTATAGAAAGTGCAGGGGTGAAATTAAAAAGGAAATTAGGACAGCAAAGAGAGGGCATGAAAAAATACTGGCAAGTAAAATCAAGGAAAACCCAAACATGTTTTATAAATAAATAAAGTGCAAGAGGATAATTAAGGAAAGAAAAGGCCCAATTAGAGACCAAAAAGGTAACCTGTGTGTGGAGGCGGAAGACGTGGGTATGCTTCTTAATGAATACTTTGAGCCTGTCTTCATGAAAGAGGGGGATGATGCAGACATTGTAGTTGAGGAGGGGGAGTGTGAAATATTGGATGGGATAAACATAGTGAGAGAGAAAGTATTAAGGGGTTTAGCATCTTTGAAAGTAGATAAATCACCAGGCCCGGATGAAATGTATTCCAGGCTGTTAAGAGAATCAAGGGAGTAAATAATGGAGGCTCTGACCATCATTTTCCAAGCCTCTCTGGCTACAGGCATGTGCCAGAGGATTGGAGGACTGCTAATGTTGTACCGTTATTTAAGAAGGGAGAAAGGGATAGATCGAGTAATTACAGGCCAGTCAGCCTAACCTCGGTGGTGGCCAAATTATTGGAAAAAATTCTGAGGGACAGTATTAATCGTCATTTAGAAAGGCACAGATTAATCAAGGACAGTCAGCATGGATTTGTTAAAGGAAGGTCATGTCTGACTAACTTAATTGAATTTTCCGAGGGGGTAACAAGGAGGGGCGATGAGGGTAGTGCATTTGATGTAGTCTACATGGATTTTAGCAAGGCTTTTGACATGGTCCCACATTGGCAGACTGGTCAGAAAAGTAAAAGTCCATGGATTTCAAGGGAAAGTGGCAAGTTGGATCCAAAATTGGCTCAGTGGCAGGAAGCAAAGGGTAATGGTCGGCAGGTGTTTTTGTGACTGGAAGGCTGTTTTCAGTGGGGTTCCGCAGGGCTCAGTGCTAGGTCCCTTGCTTTTTGTGGTATATATCAATGATTTAGACTTAAATGTAGAGGGCATGATTAAGAAGTTTGCAGATGATACAAAAATTGGCCGTGTGGTTAATAGTGAGGAAGGATGCTGTAGTCTGCAGGAAGATGTCAATGGACTGGTCAGATGGGCAGAAAGGTGGCAAATCGAATTCAATCCAGAGAAGTATGAGGTAATGCATTTGGGGATGGCAAACAAGGCAAGGGAATACACAATAAATGGGAGGATACTGAGAAGTGTAGAGGAACAGAGGGAGTGTCCACAGATCCCTAAAGGGTAACTATGACTTTCTCCGAGGCTTTAGTAGGTGGTCTCGGAGGGTTGCCCTCTGGTTGCTGTAGCTGTGACAGTTTTGTAAGTTCTCTGTTACAGTGAGCTGCGCCTCCACGTTGTCCCGCTGGAAACAACATAACATCGTTGGCTGAATGGGCTGCTCAAAGAACTTGCTTAACGGGTGATCTGTCCAGGCAAGAGCCCAGGTAGATGCCTGGTGTGGAACCAAAGGGTGGGGGTAACGACTTGCCCTCAGCTGGTGTTTGTTTTAGTACGTCCGGTTACAGTAGCAATGTAGCTGTAGTCGTGCAGCTCTGCTGTTAAATCGCGACCCAACTAGCACTCACTCGGTGAAGTCTTCGTCTTACTGTAACTGTGACTCTCTTGTGTGTTCTCGGTCACAGTGAGTCGTGTTCCCGCCAGCCTCCTAACGACACGTGGCTGTTGCAACTGCTCAGAGAATGCACAAAGAGTGATCAGACAGTGATCACATTCCCTCAGGAGGGGAACCTTCTAAAACAAAAATATGTGAGTTTGCTCACGGCCGAATGGGTTTGGTACCGGGCAAAAAACCTCCCCGTCGTTTGGTGGCAGCCAACCAAGGCGTAAAATACAAAAGCTGCACCGCTAGACTGACTCCTGCAGTTTCAGCACCACAAGCCTCTACCGAGATGGAGGATGACAACCTGGCAAGATCAACAAGTGCCCAGCTGTAAACCAAATCACGGAAGGCTGGACTGGAACGGACTGTCATTCAATTCCGAAGACCAGGGGACCGCGAAAGTAGTTCTCAGCTGGTGATGTCGAAGAGAGCTCCAGAGAACCTCGAGGAAGGCGTTCCAAGAGGAGAGCCGATATACCATTTAATCCCCAGATCAGTGGGTACGGAAACCAGAGACACTATATGGACATTTAAATGACAAAGTTGATGGGTCAATTTAAGAGCAGCTAAGTCGACTCTTTGTAATTATGTTACATGTTAAATCCGTTGTTGTTATGTTATTGTACGTTGTCTGATGTGTGATAATTAGTATTAAAGCGCAACCATCAGATGATGATCATGGGTAATCGGCAGGCATTGCCGCTAACCAAACGACACTAGCTCAGTCACATCTCTCCGTTATGGTGGATTCCATGCCCAGTGAACCTGTTTTCCCAGTCATAGATCAACCCCTCCTCCCCCCCCTTAAGTACCTGCGATTCACTAGCAGCTGGCCCAACTTGGCTGTGGTGAAGCTGGATATTGCAACGTGGACGAGCCACATAAAACCTCGAAATAGACACTCATTCAATGGGCACGATCCCACGAGTGTATCAAAATAGCAGGACAGGTAGGTAAGGTGGTTAAGGCGGCATACGGGGTACTTTCCTTTATCAGCCAAGGCACAGACTATAAGAGCAGGGAGGTTATGCTAGAACTGTATAAAACACTAGAGTAGCCGCAGCTAGAGTACTGCGTACAGTTCTGGTCACCACATTACAGGAAAGATGTGATTGCATTAGAGAGGGTACAGAGGAGATTTACGAGGCTGTTGCCAGGAGGAAAGATTGGATAGGCTGGGGTTGTTTTCTTTAGAACAGAGGAGGCTGAGGGGAGATTTAATTGAGGTGTATAAAATTATGAGGTGCCTAGATAGAGTGGATAAGAAGGACCTATTTCCCTTAGTAGAGAGGTCCACAACCAGGGGGCATAGATTTAAAGTAATTGGTAGAAGGATTAGAGGGGAGTTGAGGAGAAATTTTTCACCCAGAGGGTGGTGGGGGTCTGGAACTCACTGCCTGAAAGGATGGCAGAGGCAGAAAACCTCGTCACATTTGAAGGGTACTTGGATGTGCACCTGAGGTGCCGTAACCTACGAGGCTATGGACCAAGAGCTGGAAAGTGGGATTAGGCTGGATAGCTCTTTTTCAGGCAGCAAAGACACAATGGGCTGAATGGCCTTTTTCTGTGCCGTAAATTTCTATGATTCTATAACTCCTTGCTCTTCTTTGAATAGTACCATGGGATCTTTAACATGCACTTGAAACACCAGAACATGCTGAAGGATGACATTTCTGACAGTGCAGCATTTCTTTAGTACTGTGCAATCTAGATTATTTGCTCAAGTCCTGAAGTGGGGCTGATAATGCAAATGAGTGGATGCGGTTGCTGAATACAACTACAGTCATCCAAATACTACTTTCTTTACATACAGGATCATCTAGACTTGTTGTTGATCTGTAGTTTTGATGGAGCAGGGTAGTCATTATGGAGGTTGGCATCTTGAATGTTACAAATTTTCAGTTACTGATTATTGAGTTTATATGCTGTGCATCTCCCATAACGCAACCATCCCTCAGAACAATGTATTGGATTTAACTCTATAAAGTAAATTCACCTATGTAGATACATTAATTTTAGACTAAGTTAAACCTACTGTATTTGATCACTGTAGAACCAGTAAACACTGTAACCATGCATTAGTGTTGTGAACCACTTGCAAGTTACTTGTTGATTGTAGAGCATTGAGACCACTTTGGTCTTTGGCATAAAGATTCTGCCATTATTTAAAATTACATTTGAAATTATGAATTGATTTTTAAAAAACTTTTAGACCAGAAACAGGTTACAACATCTTGCATTATATAATGCCTCAAATGTAGTAATCACCCAAGGCTCTTCACAGCTGGAAGAGGTTGCAGATGTAGGGTGGGACAAGGATAAGGATATTGAAGGCAATGAGTTGGAGGGGGTGCAGCGCAGATTCACCAGAATGATACCTGGGCTAAAAAGGTTAAACAATGAGGACAGGTTGCATAGACTAGGCTTGTATTCTCTTGAGCATTAAGGGGTGATCTAATTCAGGTGTTTAAGATAATTAAATAATTTGATAGGGTAGAGAGAAACTATTTCCTCCGGTGGGGGAGTCCAGAACAAGGGGCCATAACCTTAAAATGGCTGGTCAGGAGTGATACTAGGCTGTTCAGCAGTGATGTCAAGAAGCACTTCTTCACACAAAGGGTAGTGGAAATCTGGAATTCTCTTCTCCCCTCCCCCACTCCAACTGCCCAAAAGCTGTTGAGGCTAGATCAGTTGAAAATTTCAAAACTGAGATCGATAGATTTTCGTTAGGTAAGGGTATTAAGGGATGTGGAACCAAGGTGGGTAAATGGAGTTGAGATACTGATCAGCCATGATTTAATTGAATGGTGGAACAGGCTCGAGGGGCTGAATGACCTAGTCTTGTTCCTATGAGTTGGAGAACGATGAGTTAATGGAGATTGGTGCGGAAAGGAGATAGGGGAGCAGGAATTACAATAGGATCTAACTAAAATTAAAAACCTTACTGTCTTGTAACTTATTTTGAGGAGGCTTTTTTGTCTTGTAACTTATTTTCCTGCCTCATTCTTTTCCCTTCACTATGCGGTAGTTCTGATATTTGTAAAAGATTTAGATGCTTTTTGAATTTAAACGCGTTTTTCCCCTCTAGACAACCATAAACGTCTGCATCTAGATATGAATTGCAATAAAACTCTCAGCACTGGTATTATGGAAAAGTAGAAATAAATCAAGAACAAGTAATTCATTAGCCTTATGCCTGGTGCTCCAAACCAGGGGCTTCCAAAGTGCAGCCTGTGGGCCACATGCCACAATCCGGTCCCAGCCATCCAGTCTTCGAAATCCAAACAATTCAGGCCCATTTGAATTTGTATTTGTTATCTGTTGGCTTGTCCTGTTTGAAGTTTGTGGACCTGGAGGTTTGGAAAGGGCTTTTCTTAGCTACGTTGCTTATAGATATGTCAGAGCTGCTGCATAGTGAAGGGAAAGGAATGAGACAGGAAGATAAGTTACAAGACAGTAAAGTCTCAGTGAATCTGCTGAAATGCTGTAATGGCAATGTTAGGTCCCAGATGTTCCATCGAGGTCTGTAGAGAAGTGGCACTTGTGACCTGGCAAAGTTCAAAGGTCATGTGGTATTCCTTGGCTGATAGTTGTTACAGGAATGCATTAGGTGACAGATGATCTTTAAGCAAATATGAAGCTGTCAGTTATTGCACACTGTAGGCTCAAAGATCAAATGAATTAGCAACAGAAAAGCTGCAATTAGATTTCCTTTGAATTGAGATTAAACTTCTGGGAATCCTCAAATTAGTTGAATTACTAAACACATACACAATTCTCAAGTGCACTGTTAGTCTACAAATCTATCCGTAGCTCCGAGCTGTGAACTTTAGTTTCTGCTCAAGCATATTTACAGATACAAAATTACCATGATTATCGTGCAAACAAAGGCAGAGAGAACATAATTATGAATCGTAAATCTTGAAAAGAAAACATGAACAATCTTCTAACCACTAATGAAATGCTACCTATGCAGATACATTCTACAAGATAATATGTTATTTACACTGGTACTAACAATATACTTTTCATCTTGAGTTTATCCATACTGTGCTTTTGTAGAACAATTGGTACTGCAGACAGTATATTTTGAAAGTTTAGTTAATGTATCCAGGCTGCAGTTAGCAATGGATAGAGTTGGATAACTTCCACAAATTATATATTTACAGAATTATAGCTGTCACATTATTTGCTGTCATATATCTTTTTAATCATGTTTTCAAAACATTTAGAATAAAGTTTAAAATCCCATTGGCCAACATTGCTATTTTTGTTCTTTTGCTTAAATACCCTTGACTTTAAAAAAAAATATTCTGCTCTACATTCTCTTTTCAATGCTGTTTAGATTCATGGAAGAATTCTTTTAAATATCAGAAGCTGCTATGACTTCCCGACAAGATGTTACTCCAGGCCCCTAACACTAGGTGGCAGCAACATCCACTGAATGGAGTGAAGACTGCTATCCCTGTGCTGATTAGAAACCTGCCTTGATTTTAGTCATGATGTGGAGATTTTAGTGGGTTGGAATATAAAATGGTACATCTGCTTTCTAAATACTGATGTTGATTCATTGTGCTGCAGGTTATTTATCTCACATGAAAATCTACCGAAATAAAAGCAACTGGAAGAAATGCACCATCAGTTGAGTACAAGTTGAGATATTGGATTTTTCAATGTAAAAATGTACAAATAGTGGAATGTTTTAAGGGTAAAAGAATCTGATTTGTTCTTGGCTCTGTGGGGAAGCACCTCATCTCTCCTCACACAGTTGGGACTCAAAGAAGTCTGACACAATGTCAAACTAGTTAGTGTTGAAATGTAATAATCCTATCTAATTGTTGCACTGAATTATATGTGTATAAATCTCATGGTTTGCCTATTTATCAAATAACTTGCTAATTATTTAACTAACAACACTAGCTTTTGTTTTAATGCTTATGATTGATTCTTATTACAGTCTACTCTTGATGATTCTAAGTTTTTTTTGCACTAAAAAATTCAATTATCCAATTAAGTGAGCTTAGGAATGTAAATAACACAGCAAATTGGGAATTTAGTACTAAAAAGTTGAATAGCCTGAAAATCTGAATTTAGCAACTTTGAATGAAGAGGATTCAACTACATTGCCAACCTACATTATATCAGTTTTACTGATGACAAAACAGATGTAACAAAATTGTACCATAAATCTCATTGAGGATTCATTTACACTACAGCTGTAACGTTGGTGCAAATCGGATTCACTTAACACTGACATTACAGTTATAAAGTAAATGCTCCCTGAATCTAGAGTCAGGTCCTGACCTGACACCAGAATGAAACAAAGCGTGACTCCCTTGTCTCACTCTACGATGAGGCTGTGCCTCAACTTTGGATTTACAAAACACAAGTTTAACGCTGGTAAACTTGTAGGGAGTAATTTTCCAAATACATACTGGCAGTGAGGAAACCCACCCGCTGCACGTGCATATTATAAAATTTACACTATGACGTAAATTCAGTCTTTTTGCAAGGCTCTCTCTGTAGATGTCTTGGGCCCTCATTCAACCTTGATTGGCAAATAGAATTTTATATGCAATTGTCAAAGCTTTCTACGTAAGATATTCAGAACTGGTTTCGAAGTACTGAACGATATACGACTTTGAATGAAAATGTAGAGCTATGAGCCATTAAGACATTAATGGCGGAGCAGGCTCGAAGGGCCGAATGGCCTACTCCTGCTTCTATTTTCTAAGACATTACTAGTACTATAATAAACATGTGCATTCAAATTCTTAAACTCTAAAATGGACAGTGAAATTTGCCCAATTTTATTGAAAACTCATGCTTCCTGCTTAGTCCTGTTCATTAATAGTTAGTCCACATCGAAGCCATACTTTCAACTGAAGCCATGTCTTCATATTTTGAACATGATCACTTGATGAATCATGCTGCTTGAGCTGCAATGACATGTTCTGCAATCACCATTTGCATGGAAGCATTCCATCTCTATAGGCTTCTGAAACTACTAATATGGGACCCCATGCAACCGAATAGGTAGCATGGATCTAAGGCAGACACTGCACAAGGCCATAATCAAAATCTTTCTTACAGATGGAATAAACTTGGTCTGCTAATGTTTTCTATTTTGTATTTTATTCATGCAACGTATGTGCGATTCATGATAATTTTTTTCAAAAGATAATTTAAGTTTTATCTTTTCACTGCTTAAGATTTTTATAGGCACGTTTTGTACTCCCAGCACATCACATGAGCTGCCTCCCAACTCTTTCCAGAGATATGGCAGCTATTTTAAAAATCCCCCAGTTGAAATTAAGGAATAAGCTCATGAGGCTGTGTTGGCCCAAATTTTTATTTCTTTCACCAGAGATAAGTATTCACGTTTAACTCTATAACCCAATAAAAGACACAAACGTTTAAATTTGCTTTTAGCCAACTTATGAAAATAAAAGTTACCTTAGGCTTCATCGCCATGCAGCAGGCTGTAAATGTAGGCACCAATGCTCTAAAACGCCCGAATACAATCAAATCACGTCCATAGCAGGCAGAAAGAAGAAATTGTTCTGTTTTTGCTTAGCGTGCATGCATATATTTTCCATAACATACATGTTTGTAATGAGTTATCTCAACAAAAATAACTTAAGACAGTCAAACTTGTTTCACCAATGTGATACCCTTATGATACTAGTGAAAATGGAGAAAGAAAATTAAAGGTGACAAAATTAAAGAAAAACATCCTACCCATTGTGTGTATATGTTCACACAAATGTAACAATTTCATTTTTAAAACAACATCCACCCTTCCTTAGCTTACTATTTTTGGCATGAAATATAAAAATCACTGTATTGGACAAGATCTAATATTTTGCAGATAGTTAAACAATTTCAAGAGCATACTATGCAATCAGCTGCTGCTTTGGCTCATATTGCTTTTGATGACCATTATATATATCCAATAGTCACATCAAACGAACTGGTAACATTAGAGCTTTGTTGCCCACAAACATATACTTATTTTCACCACAATGATTTAATTCTGCCTTCATACGACAACAAGACGACTTTTACCTGGAATAAAATGAAGAACATTTTCAGCAGTGTTATTTCAAAAGCCAGTTTTAAGGAAAAAACGCACATTGAAACAGGATGTCCTTGAAGCAGAATGGCCACTCCAGTTCACTGCTCTCTTACCCAGGAGACAGTCCACTTCAGTTGTCCTCCACAGTTCGCAGCATAGGAAAAAACGCACCACTTTCTCTGTGCTGTGTCAGGTTCCGGTAAAATGTGTAGAACGATTAGATAATAACCACTTAAAATAACCTGAGTATTATATAGCCTTCTTATAATGGCTTTGGAATGTCAGAGGTCTTACATGCTTCAAGGCTCCCTTATTTCAGTTCCCAATAAGCCTTTTTGAATACTGAGCCCTCATACAAAGAATACAATTCAGTTACTATGTCAGTTTTACCCAAATTTCTGAGTAATAAGTGATTAATCTTACATGTAAACTTTGGGCCTGTTTGATGGTTATGTGCTGGAAAAACAAAAGATTAAAGAGACCTGTGAGAATGAGCAGAAATTAATTTGACATAGTTGGTAATGTGTTATTGAAGTCCTTATAGCCATACTTAATGCCCTCGTCGTTGTATATCAGGTCTATTCGTGTCGTTGTGTAAGTAGTCAGTGTCACAATATACGAGACATTTGCAATGAACTAGCCCTACTTAAAACTCTAAGCAAATGTGTTCTAATGCACACAGCAACTGTGATTTATATTATTCTTGCATTGCCTTTTTGTTTCTTCTGACTGGAAATACTCACAGAAAGTGGCATACATTGAAAAAATAAATAAATGTATCTGCTTTATGTTGGCCGTAGTTATACTGCAGCTGGTAAAAAGAGAAATTGGCACAAGATCAGCTCTTGGAAGTGACCTCATTTAAATCTCCACAATCAGGGACAGGACTGTGCTATACCTTACTTTTTGGGCTAGCTTGATGATAATCAGAACAACATTGGTCCCAACTGGGGTAGAAGAAATAATTTTCAGTCTGCATTTCTAAACGTGATCCGCTTCTGTGACGGTTTTCAGACTTCTGATTATTTTATATGTATATAGCGCAGATAAATGCGTTTTATTTCATTATGACCAGACTGTGAAATTATCCCCATTGTTTCTTTCACACATTTGCTTACTAACGGTCTTTAGGCATTTGAATTTTATTGTCCAGCTAATCCTAGGCTGGTGCTGAGGTAATTTATAATTTACATCAGTCTGCATTTTCTTCTCAAAGTTGGAGTAGTATCAGGCTTACGGCACTAATTGTTGGTGGTGTTTTTCAGGTGCATTTCTATATATTCTGTATTAGCATTTGACCATAAAACAAATAAATATTTTGGATGAACATATTATATTAAAAAAATCATGAACATATTATATTAAAAAAAATCCAGAAAATAAATAATAAAATTCAGTCACATTAGTTAGTACTAATGCACTTAGTCTCATGTCCAGAGAATAATAATCTTGCATAGGTCAATATGTTGTCAATAATGACTCTAGTTTTCTGACATCATGCAACTATTAACTATTAATGGATTTACATCACTAGTTGTGTACTTCAATTACAGGCAAGTAGATTTATCCTCAGGGCATGATAAAAACAGTTTTTTTTGCAATAGTGAAAACACTAGTGCAAGCATGAAACAGGGCAATGTTATGGAAAAGTCTATACTCTTGACCACCTTGACCTCCCAGCTGAAGGTTCCACATGTGAACGAGTGGAATTTGTGCATAAGAAAACAGAAATTAAAAAGTACATATGCGGAAAAAGTCTGGGAAGAATGCACACCCACAGAAGAAGCAATATTTTAAAAAAATGTTCTCAGGATGTTGGCATTGCTGGTAAGACTGCATTTATTGTCAATCTCTAGTTGGTGTGCTTGGCCACTTCAGAAGGTTTTAAGAGTCAATCAGAGTAACTTGTAGATTAGACTATGTAGGGGTGGTAAGTTCCCTTCTCTGAAATACATTAATGAATCAATTGGGTTTTTATGATAAAATGGCAACTTTCATGGTCATATTTTCTGGTGCTAGATCACAAATGACCAGATTTATTGAATTCAATTTGATATAGGAAGATTTGAACTCTCAACCTCTGGGTTGCTAGTTCAGTATCATAACCTGTACAATACCGTACCTTTGTCAATGGTGACTGTGAACTTCAGCCATTCTCTTATTGCTTCAAAGAACCATCATATGGGTATTTCTCACACAAAAAAAAACATCTATAATTCATCTTCATCAGTGAGATATCTTCAGTTACCTCAGAAATCTCAAGTTGCTCAACCTGTGCAGTAACTTGTGTGGATTTATTGCACAACATATAAAGCCAGTGAAAATGAATCTCTTTTCTAACAGGTTCTAAAGCATGCTTCATAACACTTGCAAGTCCTAGATCAAAATGACTCACCAGGGAGACTGAGCTTTAATAGGCAAGTGCCTTTCTATTTTTGTACAAATGCTGAATTAAGTATAAAACAAAGGTCGTTCACAACATTTTTCTGTTTGTGTGCTGCTGAGCTACATGTTTCATGTATTAATCTCAGAATTGGCTCTCTGATGGCTCAGAGAATTCATCCAATGTGTTGCTGAGGCACATAAACCAGGAAAGTCCATGTTCGATCCCTGGACTGAGCTAAGTCAGCTGATCTTGGCTGGGATGGTGGTAGAAGTGCTGCAATGGCCTCGGGGTCATGGAGAGGAAAGTCAGCTACAGTTTCCATTCCTCATTGCTACCTCACAACCTCTACAGGGACAGAGTGCGCGCTCATATCTGACTTTGGTGAAGGCAGGGTCAGCCTTGGCTATAATACCTCCTGCTGGCATACAATGTCAAGGCTCACACATGAAGAATGGCTATTGGGACATGGTGCGCAATGCCTGAGAAAACATGCTCTAACAAGATGTCAAATACTTTACAAGGGAAAAGTGAGCGGGAAAAAAAAAATCAAGACTTAAGTACTAAACAATTGCACTGCCAGTAAATACGTGGACTCACTTTCTGCTCATCAGTGATACAATAAAAATGGAAATTTCTATAAAGATGAGAAAAGATTTAACAACTGTTATAAAATTAAAGTGACAATATTTTTGTACATGATAACTTTAACAACAGAATTCAGGCACCATTATAGTTTATGCTATCTGCACATATTATAAAAACTGATTGACTTTTCCTTGGCTGACTTTATAGTCCAAAGTCAACAGTAAAGCCAGTAAAATGCAACACCTTTTTTTCTCGCTTTTATCAGTTGCCAATAAGTGTAATAGTAAACTTGGCATGAACAAGAAGTCCATTGTTACTACGTAGACAGAAGTGTTGACCGAAGTTTTGTTTGAAGTTCTTTCTTTTGCATGCTGTTGGATCCGCTACTATAAACACAGGTGGACTTCTGCTTTTGTTTTCCTTTTTTTTAAAAAAAAGGGAGGAAATGGATTTGCAGTAGCTGGTAAGCCATCATTCTCCATCCTGTCTTTAGTCCTTAGCTGCTCAGCCAACAAGCAATGTGCAGAATTTCTAGGCCAGGCAAAACTGCTGCAGGCACAAAAATCAGCAGTGGGACCTTTGAGCCCAGTAAGTCTTCTAGGGATCTCTCCAAATCTAAAAATAACAAGAGTTAAAAACATACCTTTTAATAACGTAATCACATATAAGTGAGAAATGTTACATTTGGAACACAAATGTATATTGACTATATCATAGTGTCAACTGGTAAATCAGAAAAGCAGTTCAAAAGCCATTACTGAAATAATGGGCATCATTCTAAAAATATATATTATAAAAGCACGCATACGTTGAAAAAAAAATCACATTTCTTAAAATACTATTTATGATAGTTAAATTTCTACATGGTGAGAAAACTTAATAGAACGAGAAAGCTCTTTGTCTCAGCTGCCTTTACAAAAAAAATCTATATTGTCTGGAAAGCTGTGCCGCACTTTGTTTGCAGCATATGGCAAGCTAGGTTTCACAAACCTAACATCAAACATCTGAACTACCCAAGGACTACCCCTCGGAGTATAAATTCCATACATGGCTTGTGCTGTGAAGAGGTGTCCCACTGGGGATTGGATTCCTGGTACTCGGGTAAGAAGTGCTGTCCCTAATGATGTGCCCTATGGTCAGTGGAGCACTTAACCCATTGACCAGGCCCGATATGATTATTCAGAAGTTATTGATGTCTCCTGGTCCCTAGCAGATTGTGGAATATTCACATCTCCTTACTGTCAAAGCATATGGCCACTAATTGGATGCATTAGAAAGACAGTAGCTTTGGCTTCATTGATGCCAAACTAAGGACCTATGGTGAATGACCCAAGACTGATTGTTTTTAATGCATGGTTTGCTTTCTGCTGAGTGATCATTAATTAGTTCCTACTTTTTCTGAAAAGTTTGATTAAAAGCATCTACCACCAGTGTTTTTCCAAAAAATTAGTTTTTGAGCGCTAAAACAATAAACATTAACTAAAACACAATACGATTACATATACAATGCATAATTCTTTAAACAGTGAGATATAAATGCAGAGAAATGGCTGAGGTTGCTCCATTTGCAATGCAAAGACTGTCCTGTAAATAGAGCTGCGAGAACACGGTTTTAATATTAATTCTTTTGCACTCTTGGGACTACCTGATCTTTTATAATGTATGAATCATAGCAACCTATTGTTATTAGATCAAGGTATAATTGTTCACTATGGATAGTTAAAGAGCTGCATATATAGCACAGAGCAACCCCTTAATTCTTATTTGACATAAGAAAAAGTTGATCTTAAGGAAACTCTAGTTTTTCTGTAAAAATGAAAAATAATTAATACAGTACTTCCTGGCTGCCTTTAGAAAGTACTGAATCATGGTAACTATTAGATTGTACAAGTGTGCTAACAATATCACATGTCATTGTTCTGCTACAATATTACACAATCAAAAAATGAACTCACTTCTGAATAGGATTTTAATGACTCGAATTCTCGTATCCAGAATTTGCGCAAACTTGTTACTTGCTTGCAGCAAATAGTACTATATTTGTGCTTGGTTCAAGTGCAAACTGGTTTCGTGCCAAGTATGGTAGAAGGAATCCAGTTCTGAAGAGAAAAGGCTCTTACCAACTGTAACTGAGGATGATCTATAGTTCGAAACACTGTCCTCCTGACATAAAGCCAAAAATACCACATCAGTTGTGGTGAACGTGACTGGCTAATGGGAGGCCCAAGGTGAGGAATGCAGAGCTTCGTGATTCAGGTTAGATCTTAAATCCCAGAAATACCTGCTGAAACAATCTAGTGACAAAAACTGAAGTTGAAATCTAAATGTGGGGATTTTCACCGTCATAAAATGAAGCTTTGTCAGAATATCCTGACCTGGCAGAGGGACTTACTGAAATGCCCTTTGTCACTGTGTACTTGAGAGAGGTTTGTCAGCACTGACAGTTCTAAAGACCAAACATCGAGAAAGACTTCAACTGAAGAATAACCTCAGGATGGTAGTATCTAAAGTAATTGGATAAATCAGTTTGTTATACTCCTTAAAAAAAAAAGCTCATCTTTCACTTTAGGTGACTTATTCTTCTCTTATTTGTCATTGCACAGCTGGTATCAATGTGTGTTCAGTAAGAAGATACTGCATAGAAGCTTTCATAGAAGCTCATCATACTACTACTGGCCAGAGGGCACATTTGGAATTTTGCCTTCTACTGTAGATTTGCGGCCTAATTAATTAACTAAAACTAGCAGAATAATACAAATCTTTTGGGGGTTGAATGCTTAAATTATTAAACTTTCAATTATGCACTTGTCTCCATGGGGTATTTAAAAAAAATATATAAATGTAATTAAGTTTTGCTTCTTGGCAGCGATGATTTATGCAGGTTATTTTAAAAGGTCATTTTTTGTTTTTATTCCATAATGGCTTATAATATATTATTACAAATGCCAGTGTTCATGTGTTGTAATGGTGGGCCCACCCATTTAAGAAATATTGTATCCAATGGGTACACAATGGGACTCTGTCGATGCCATGGCTATAATCTGAAAAGTATTATTTTTTCTTTAGGTCAGACTAGGTCAGAAAATAGAAATAAAAGTGGCACAGACTTAACACAGATAAAGGCAATGCAGCACGTCATGATGTCACAGGAGACACGGAGCCCTCTGAGAGCAGTAAAAAATACACTGATTCTGTCATTATTGTGACTGAAGAAGCTCTTAAGTGGTTTGTTAGGTTAGGAAAGCCTCCTATTCATCTTGGCAGTGAGATTACTAAGGGAACGCGGGATTTTCGCCGTGCACAGATGAAGATATCAATTACGGTTAAACAGTCAGCATGTTCAGCTACACCCATATCTGGGATTAGAACCATTGTGGAAATGATGACTCGTGTTGTTCCCTCATGGTTGAACAGTGTAGCCATGGTAAAAAAATTAATTTCATTGTGCATGGGGAGTCACAAGGCCACAGCAATAGGCGTGCAGCATTACTGCTGAGCCCCTGGATCAACTTTAATTACTCTCCACCAAAATTTTGCTTTTGAAACTGCCAACGTAGCAAAGACAGATGATGAAAGGCCTCAAATGACTTCATTTGTTCAAATTGGCAAGGGAGAAATGACCAGCATTTGACTGAACTTTGTGCTATTGCAGGCAGCATCAGTTTTAATATGATTCGACTGAATTTCAGCACTGAACAACTGATTTCTGGAGGCTGAGGGATGTACAACTGAAAATAGAGACACTATTTACATATGTTTAGAGGCCTGAAACAATAACAATGAAACTATACATCCCAGAATATATGGTTTGATGCCTTTACTGAAAAGAGATGTACTTTCTACTAACTTTAACACCAGTTAAGTTCTCTCCAGCCCATCAAATATTAAATTTGACAGACCATGCAGGATTACAATTATTCTGGAGTATGTAATCCCAAATAACAAATTCATACAGTCAGATTCTAAAAGCACCAGGAGGAGAAAACCATTAATGCTCAGCTAGAGACATAGCTCAACTTCTTTTTAAAACAATGGGAATTTTACTTGGTCAAATCCCATCTCCTCGCCTCAAATGCTAAAGCAGTAATGGGTCCAGGCAGTAGTGAAGAAAATCTACAAGCTGCTAGTTTAAGCACGGCCTCAATTCCTTGCATGCCTCAGTAACATAGACTGTCCACACACAAGTATTGAATTGCCAGGACCAGGCCTATCAATGCCTGGGGCAACATATCACGAAACTGGAGACTCAGCAAAGCAGTATGAAAATTGCGGTTGGATCGTCAACTTCCTCCACATAAAAGCAAAATCTCCATGTGAACAACGGAGATGCATTCCAAAAGGTGGGGAAGTTTCCACTTTTACTTGTCTGCCTTTTACTTTGAAAGTTTTTCATCATCTTAAATCTCTTTTAAAGTCACAACTGCAACAAAGCTAAACCCGTGGAAAGAGGACATGTGAAAGACCACTAATTATCATTTATTTCAGAGAAAACAAAAGGTGCAATGGGTCTAGTATAATTGCTAAAACTTCAACAGCTGTTTGGTTAAGGAGAAAAAAAAGAGAAACTTGGATTTATGCAGCACCTTATCACATCCGCAAGACATTCCAAAGTGCTTCACATCCAATGAATTACTTTTGAAGTGAAGTTATTGTTATATGGACAAATGTAGCAACCAATTTGCACGCAATGAGGCGAATTACCTGTTGATCTGTTTTTTTTAGTGGTGTTGGTTAAGTGAGAAATATTGGCAAGGACACAGATAGAACTTCCTGTTATTCTTTGAATAGTACTATGGGATCTTGTACATCCACTGCGGCATTGGTTTAGCGCCTCATCTGAAAGATGCCACATCGGTCAGTACAGCTCTGCAGTGTTAGCCTAGATTATGTGCTCAAATACTGGGGTGGGGTTAGACCCCATGGCCTTCTGACATAAAGGCAAAAATACTACCAGTTTGTCACGTTGACACCAAGGTTAAATATTCTATCTCCTGATTTGTCAGCACGACTATTTTAAATTTCAGTTTAGCGGAAGGGCCATTCTTCTTGCAGAAACATTATCCTTATTGCATTCTGTATAATTATTGCTGTTATTTTTTTACCATGCGCATTACCTCACACTTACTGACATTAAATCACATTTGCCATTTCTTAATCCATTCCTCCCGTTTTATCAATATCCCACTGCAGCTTCTTTGATCTTCTCAGGAATGATGTATACCTCCTATTTATGTATCTTCTGCACCGCTCCCTCTAGGCCTATATCCAAATCATTGATGGACACAGTGAACGGAAGTGGTCCCAAAAGTGAACCCTGTGAGACACCACTACACACTTCCAACTGTCCTTAACTCTCACTCTGTTTTTTCCTTTCTTAACTAATTTTGAATCCAATTTGCTATCCTCCAACTAATTCCATCCCCCTTAATCTTTCCCATGTGCTACATTGTCAAAGGCTTCCCTAAAGTCCATGTCCACTACATCCACTGCATTACCCCATCCACCCTGTCTGTTACTTCCTCAAAGAATTCTATGAGGTTTGTCAAGCACGATCATCCCTTTTGAAATCTGAGCTGGCTACTTCTATTTTCTCTTTATCTAGATAGGTGATAATTTCATCCTTAATTAAAGATCCTAAAATTTTCCTTACCACAGATGGTAAGTTAACTGGCCTGTAATTACCTGGATTAGCATTGTCTACCTTTTAAAAAATGGGTACTACATTGGCCTCCATCATACATCCATGCTCAGTACAGCCTTTAAATATAATTGTTAGGGCCGTCTGAAATTCCATCCATCATCTCCCGCTAGGCATGGGCGTTCTGTTTTCCTTTAGTTTAACTAACTAATCTAAAATTTTCCTTTTATCTATCACAATTATCTCATCTCGTTCTCAACCACTTTAGGATTCACCTCCTCTCTGATCACCTTCTCTTTAGTAAAGACCGATGGAAATATTCAATACCTCTGTCATTTTTTGATCATCATCTATAAATTGACAATCCTCCCCTCTCAGGGGTCCCACCTTGCTTTTAACAATTCTCTTCATACTGATATATTTGTAAAAAAGTTTACTGTTCCTTTTGATGGTTTTTGAAAAGTTTTTTTCATACTCCCTCTGAGCTTATCTTATTCCACTCTTAACCTCTTTTCTTATTTTCTCATTATTCCTTTAGTTTTTTCATTATTATTTTTATGGTCCTCGACTTCAATTTGAAGTGGTTTCAAACCTCTAATTATCCACGGCATCTTGAAACTATTAGTAGTTTCTTTCTTTTTTAATGGAATATACTTAGTCTGTATCTTTCAAATCTCTTTTTTAAAAAAATCTCACTGTTGCTCTACAGTATCTTGTGGCAATTTCTCCTTCCATCTCTGCTAGCTCGATCCTCATCTTTCTAAAATCTGCCCTAATCCAATCTGGTTTTCTAGTTTTTGTACTGACTTTTTCCCCTTTCTGGTTGGATCTTAAACCTTATCATATTGTGATCATTACTCCCAAGGCACTTACCAACATTTAGCTCATCTACCCGATCTATTTCATTACTCATAACCAGATCTGTACAACTAACTTGTCCAGTGCTGCTTGAGGGAGGAGTCCTGTACACATTTTAGGAATTCCACTCCCTTTTCTCCAATCCTGTCCCAATCTATAATTAAAACTCCCAGAACAATAATTTTCTGATTCCTACTCATCTCTCTAATCTAACTGCAGATTTCCTTCTCAATGTTTGGAGGTCTATAATAAACCTTTACGAAGTAACAAGCCCTTTTAAAATCTTTGAGCTCCAACCATATTGCCTCTGTCTGTACCCCTTTCTTTCCTACATCAAGCCTCTCTACAGCATGTATTCCCTCTTTAATTAATATTGCCACTCCACCTCCTTTCTTAACTATTCTTTCCCTCCTGAATATATTATATCCTGATTTATTTTGTATTCTTGTCCAGTTTGCAGCAAGGTTTCTGTTTATTTTCTATCCTGAGTAGTTTTTCATTGGAAGTTTTGCCTGCCCATCCCAAACTCAATTTTTACTTCGCAGACAGTTAGACAACACCTGTGATTAACAATAGATAGTTTCTAGTTGTTTACACTTAGAACGGAACAAAAATTGCTCATCAAAAGTGTTTTTCTTTTCTCAATGGAAAAGTCGAATAGTATTTCAGTCTGTTTTTCCAAGTGATTTAAATGTAGCTGAAAGATGAATTTGAATTATTAGGCTCTTTCTGATTAGCTGACATCTACTTTAATCACTGCAACCTTCTTTCCTAGTTATTTTAGGAAAAGTTCAGTTAAAAAAATCTTTTTTTTCTAAGAAAGACAGTGAACTTAAAGATAATTTTTTTGTGTAAAGTCTTGGAAAGTGCATAAAAGATGAACTTTAGAGAATTTTATGAGTTAGTTTTGTTTGTTTATGGGAAATTATCATTCATTGAAGACAGCAATTGTACCAAGTGCTTTAAGAAATGGTTGACACCAGGGAACGCGGTGAGGATGGGGTTCCTGATGGTTCAAATGAAACCGCGGACAAGATGGCATAAGAGGCCGACAGGTGGAAATACGGTGGAGTGGCTTCATGGTGGTCCAAAAAGTGCCAAGGGTTGTTTGGGTCTCATTCTTCTGGGCCCCTTCCTCCTCCATTCTGCCCCCCTCCAGTATTGCCAGGCCCCATCTCCACCTCAATACTCTGAGTTCCCTCCTCAGCACTCCTGGACACCAGATCCACCCTTTCCAGAACATTCCCCCACTCCAAAACCCTGGGAATGCCCTCCCACTGCTCTCAGATGGACAGCACCCTTCTCGATGCTCCCAAATCCCAGTGTCATCTTCAATGTTGATAGATCAGTGTCCCTGGTAATATTAATTGGCTGTATACAAATGCAGAGAGCCAGCACGGGCTCGACAGGCCGAATGGCTTCCTTCCGTTTCTGTAACCATTCTAAAATGCCAAAGCTCTTATAAAGCTTTTGGTTCACTGTTATATTCATTTTTTTTTACATTTTACATAGAATGGTTTAAGAAGGGGTTATCAACCAGCAGATATGATACTCTTGTGCAGTGAATTCACTGAACTGATTGATATATTAATTCTCTTGTTATTACATCTCGATACTTAAAAACCAAAAACTAAACATAAAATAGCCATTACCTTTTCTGTTTTATTAAATGAGTTAGCCATAATTTTACTGTGTAGGAAACCATTTTTTTTCCAAAAAATACATAACTGCAAAATTGTACTAAAACAGTCTATTCTCAGGCACCACATAAAAATGACAGTTATGAGTCACATGTTCTACTGTTCCCAACTGAAGAAAACAAGGGAAAAATACACCCAACGATACTTTAGTTGTTGGTGCGAACCTAATTAGAGTTGAGCTAATAAATTAAATTATAATGTATTATATAATAATAATTGTTATTAAAATAAATTAAATAAATAACACATATGACATAGTACAACGTATTGGAAGACTATTCAGTGACCACCATCTTTAGATACTTGGCTTTGAGATTAGCTACTCAAGTATACCAGTAGGAAAGGATCAGTCAGTTTATAAGAGTAACTTGTTAGAAAGAGGATTAACACCATTTCAGACATGGAGGAACAGATGCCGCATTATAAATGAGCTTGGTTTCTGAAGATTATGGGTCAGAATTTGCTGTAGCTGGTGAACGACCGGTGCCCGCTGTTAGTTTGACTTGCCCTTGCCATTTCCATGATAATTTGACTGCAAGTTGCTGGAAGTGCAAGATGGAAACAGCGCGGCGCCCTCTGCAGGGCATCTGGGATCTGTGCAAACAGGGCAAGCAACTGTGTATCTCCTTAACCAATCAGATTGAAGGATTGTTAAATGAACAGTGCAGTTTGAACCAGGAAGTGTAAGTTAGAATAGTGAATTCAATGTCAAATCAGGTACAGAAAAAGAAATAAAGCACGGGAATGAAAGATTGGATTAAGAGAGAGAGGAAAAAAAGACAAAGAGAAAGTTTTAAAAAATTAAATATACATTTTTTAAAAATCTCCAACAACAATTAAAAGCTGAAGGAATGAGGCTCCACACTTGTAATAGTTCATTTTCAGTGCTAGAGAGGTTGTTTGGCAGTAATTAACACTTATCATCCCGTTAAAATGGACAAGCTCTAACTTTCTGTGGTGAGGTTAGTTCGTATCTACCGTGCAAATATAGGAACTTCACGACTTTCAATGCATTTGAACTGTGAATCAGACAGTGGGATGCCGTTTTCACAAAGCTAATGGTGGAGTGGTGCATCTCGGACAACAACTTCTGGATTTCGCGTTTTACCTCACATCTGCCCTCACCTGAAGTTGCTGTGCAATTTGCGCATAAATAACGGTGAGCGCCGTTAGTCTCACTGCTATTTTGGCAGGAAAATCTGGGCCTATGTTTTAAAAAATTGAAGGTTCTTATTTTTAACCAAAGTCACCATGTTGTTCTTCATTTTATGCAGTTTTACACTGCATCTCGCCACTCGTCAATGCTCTGACCCATAAATAAGCCCAGTGGCATCAATCAAGGGCATAGCGGCACAATGCATAGAACGGTAACAAATTCCAGTTCAATGGCAAGACATAATACCAGCAGAACTGTTTGGTTAAGAGGAACAGACAGACCTTATAGCACTAGAATAAATGGAACTGGGAAAACAACAATTGAAACTTTTCCAGAAAATACGATTCATTTTGATCAGAAAGTCGGATTTAGCAAATGAAAGCTAAACAAGAAAAATGAAACTACGAGAACAAAAAGGATGAGGGAGCACAAATAACATTGCATTTTTGTTATTTGCAATGTAGAACACTGGTAATCACAATTTGATTTTCTTAAAATGTAATGTGAATACTTTACATTTATTCCCATGTTCAAATTATTAGAAAAATAGCTACACTATATACTGGTGTCACATTTTGACCATCTCGTGTAGCAAACAATCTCCCAATGTCTCATTTCCAATTTCATCTCTTCTGTAGTGAATGATTCCTTGTTTTTTGTGTGGATGCAGGAAGACCATCAATGATAAGTCCAAAATCCCAATATTAAAGTGGATTAATAGTCTATAATCCAAAACCTGAAGCTCTAATTCATCTCCTGAGAAAAAGAGACACTGAGGTTTTTCTGGCTACAGTAGTTGAAGTTTTAGTTTTTACTTTTCATTAGTTAATTGCTTTCCTTTCTCATTATCTTTTTCTGTCCACTATTTCTAGTTCTGATCACAATACCTCTCTCTACAGTCTCTTTTTTAAAATCGCTATATTGCATTCTTTCGATTTTGCCTTTTTTGCAATTGTCATTCTTCAGCTACTTCTTTCTACATACATGTTCACCATTGCTGGTAATCATTTTACCAGGTTTGTAAACAGATGATGCAATTGGTGATGCAATGTCATCACATAATTGATTGCATGGGGGTGAACCTTCCTCCCAACATTGCAGATGTCACATAAACTTTCCCAGTGGCCAACATGGAGGCTATAAATAAAGTTTTCAAGTGAGCTGTTCCAGGAACAAAGCTTATCCAAAAGCAACAACCTCCCCCGACCATAGCCATTATGGACCTATCGTAGCATCTTGGTAACCTCAAGATGCTGCATTAGTTCTATAACGGTTATTGTAGGAATATAAAAGCTCTACAGGAATTAATCATGGTCCATTTTTTTTAAAGGTGTTTAGAAAATATCAATCAATAAAGATTCTATGGATCCTTATTATTTGCTAATTCTACTTTATAATATTCAGTGATACAGTGCTAAGAGGTATGCTTGCACAATATGCAAGTACAATTTAAAAGCAAGAATGGAAATTCCAAACTTAGAGACTAATTTCCAGTTAAGACGTGGATGCCACAAAATGGCAACAGACTTTTGGGAAAAATGTGCCACATCATTGTAGGTCAATCTAAAAATGACCGTCAGCTGCAGCAGCTTTCTACTATTACTGCAGCATTACGACTTGTAAGTGAAACAGCAATGTATGTACAAGTTGAGGGATTTGTTACAGATCATTACTTACTACTTCTGTAATTTAATACCTACCCGTTGCAAAAAAAAATTCTTCAAATAGCCATCCTTTTTGTAAAAAAAATATGGCCTTATGAAGTCAAAAGATTAAGAGTTGAATATTCTCAGTGTGCACCCTTCCATGAACGACCTTAGTGACTGATGTTCAAAGCAGTCCTACCACTATCAGCTTCTTGCAATGCTGTTCTTGGTGGTCCGTATTACTTCCATTCACTTTACTGTGCTTCTGTGTGGCCAGACTAGCTAAGTTTTCTCACACTTTAAAATTTACATTAGACAGTCTTTTGTTGTATTTTACTTTTTAAACAATATTTCCATCAATAAACTCGGGAGGACATCTGATTTCTGTAAAAATCATTCAAGGTTAATTGTAGTGTAGTACTGAATTTGCAGAACTACTGAATGTGATCTTAATATTAACTCTGAAATATTCACTCAGTATGTTCCAGTTATTGGTTTTACATCGTTGTTTTCTGGTACATAACTACAGAAAATTTTGAATGGTCAATAAGGTACACTCCCAATACATGTCCATGCATGACTTCCTCAATAGTGGACTCCTCCCCTATCCAAGATCTCTTGTTAACCCCCCAACACCCCATGAATGAAAATTCTGTTAATATCTTTATAAACCTCAATCCCCTTTCTTGACTGCAGAATCATTTTCTGATGAAAAAGTGTTAAATATGTCACCTTCAATAAACTTAATTGTAACTTTTTTGGCTTTCATGATGATGCCTGACTGGAGATCAGCACAAGCTTCACACTGATGGGGACAACTCAAATACGAATAAGCCTGCTGTGTCCAGAAGATCACATACATAAAGACACAGGATAAATTTCTGTTAAATATAACAAAAGTAGGGAATGTAATATTTGCATTTTGACATGCCCATGTCACACATCTGACTCCAATAAACGTGGTCAGATGGCTATTCTTCACAAGTGAGGCTGGAAAGTAAGTGCCGGCAAGCTGTTTGACCATGAAGGGCATTAACATCCGAACCCAATCCTGTCCTCCAGACACCCATACCAAGCAGTGACCAGGATCAAATGTGGATCCTTCCTGATCCATATAGCTTAGCAAAAACTGTGGAGTAAAATTTCCACAGGGGTTCCCCAAATCCTCGCTGTAACTTTGGAGGAAGATCTGTGGAAACCCTGGAGAAACGGCATGAATGGCCAAATTTCCAGGCGCACATATTTAATAAATTGTCACGGAACAAGTTTCAATTTTGGTGGTTCATCAGATTCCAAATGTTTAAAAAAAAATGAATAAATGTTAATGTGTGGGACAAGAATCCAATAGTTTATACAATCTGTAGGTAAGGTGTGGCTTCTGACTGCTGCCATTTATCTGCAGGTTGTGATTTCAAAATGTGTATATTTTACAAATATTTGCAAATCCAATGAGTTGCAGAAATTTAAACTAGCTCCATAACAAATTTATAAGTTATACATAGTAATTTGGATGCCTGTACTTTCTCAGATTTTCTAAAAATCAATATATATACAAAGGTACTTAAGATTACATAATTGAAGTAAAATCCACATATATAAACTCAGTTTTAGCTTCACTCAGTTGCTAGCACATATATATATATATATAAATAAAAAACCTCTCAGTCATTAGGTTGTGAGTTCAAATCCTACTCCAGAACTTGAACACATAATCTAAAGCAACACTTCACTGCAGTGCAAAAGGAGTAATACATTGCCGGAGTTGTGGTCTTGAGGTTGTCACACAAAGGTTAGTGGAGATCTGAAATTCTCTCCCCCAATAAGCTGTTGAAGCTAGGTCAATTCAAAATTTCAAAACTGAGATTATTAGATTTTTGTTAGGCAAGGGTACTAACGATTACAGAACCAAGGCAGGTAGCTGGAGTTAAGATACAGATCAGCCATGATCTAATTGAATGGCGGAACAGGCTCGAGGGGTTGAATGGCCGACTCTTGTTCCTATGTTTCTAAACTGAAGCTCTGTCTTCCTATTCTGCTGCATGAAGTGGACATTGAAGACTCAATGGCAATATCTGAAGAATTCTTCTGGTGTCCTGGCCAACATTCCTTCCTCAGCAAACACCACGCAGACTGATTAACTGGTCATTCATTTCATTTGCTGTTTGTGGGACCTTGCTGTGTGCAAACAGGCTGCTGCACTTACCTACGTGATAACAGTGACTACACTTCAGAAGTAATTTACTGGTAATAATTTGGGATGTCCTGAGGATGTGAGAAGGTAATATATAAATGCAAGTTTGTTCATTCTTCTAATGGCAATTGCGGTGTCCTCCCCCTATTTAGTGGTCCACACTAAAATTCATGGTAAAAGTAAGGACAAAAATGTATGTTGTTTTAAATTAATACATTTTGTGGCCATTTATAGTATAAATTGAATATTTAGCTGTTGACTATTGTATGTGACCATACAAGGTGTAGTGCATGATTCACTTTGTGCTTAAAGTATTTGACTTAAAATCTGTATTAAACTTGTTTGTATAAATTGCAAACTACAGGCACCAACTAAACTCAGAGCGTATAAGGCAGCGTACTTATTTTTTTTTAAACGTGCCACAAGAAAACTGAAATCCAAAGTGAAAAGAAAAAACAGTCAATTTTTAAATTTTAAAACATTTAATTTCTCCTGGCTCCTTAAGCTTATCTGCACCACTCTGATCGAGAGGAGAAACAGATAACCCGCTGCTCTGCCATCGCCACTGCGTATCAGCTTGAAAGAGGCGCAGGACAGTAGCAAGTGTGCGGACCCATTTCCTGATGCCCCTCATTTCCCTCAAGGAAGCACTCCTTGGCATTTACCCCAGAAATGTCCAACTGAGATCGAGAACTAACCGCGGCAGGAAGTAAAGAAAGCGCCTCTTACCACGCTTGTGGCATGGAGCATCAATGGACTACCGGGCTGTGCCAACAGGGCCACCCAAAGATTTGATTTGTTTTTGATTCTGTATTTTTGACAGCTGCTTTCCATTTTCCCCCTATTACTTAGTGTACAATTGCCTGTTTTTACTATAGTTTGGGACAATTCCCAATGCTAAAGAATGTAGCATAATGCATGACTAATCCACAGCAGGCAATGTAAATCCTTGCAATATAAAACATATTAATTTATGGCACATATCACTGCACTCCTAATACAGAGAAATTACAGTAATGAGATACTGCTGAATGTGTTTGTTTTTATACATGCATTACTCACTTAGTAGTACTATGTTGCCTTAGGCTGTAAAATTAGTATTCAGTATAGCGCCAGGGAAACGGTACAATGAAACAAAGACTGTTAGAGAAAATATTGATCTTTTATCAAATTTGCTCTTAAAAGGTCGCACAGATTCTCCACAGATTTCTCCATCAAGAAATAAAATGACTGTAGGGGATGGTGCAGTGGCTGAGTGAGCTGTGGACTTCCATCTGTGATCCACCACCGCACTACGGAGTTTCCGATTTCACCTGCAGTAGTGCAGAGAGGAAAAAAAACCCAAACAGTCGTCAACATCAGGGCTAAGCTTTTTTACACCTTCCAGTGGGCAGTTTAGATCAGAACCCCAGGGTGCAGGATGCCTACATACGACTGTTAGGCGACCAGGAAAAAAACAAAGTTGGTAAGAAAACAATCTGAAAAGTAGGTGCTTCAGCCTTATTAGCAGACTGTTCTCTGGTGTAAAAGGTAAAATGAATTTCCAAAGAACGCGCTGTATACAGAACACAATGAAACAGGTTTACTTAGTTAAAACAACACTGTACATACAATGGTGCCCTATAAAAACCACGTAACTGCATAAGTATCTCTACGGAAAAACGAACTATATCTGACGCATGCAGTAGAGGAGATGGATACATTACTACCCCATTTAAACCTCCTACACTATGTTGATCAAAAATCAGAACTGCACAATACAGGCAATAATGTTGTCATTGAAATTTGCTGCAAATTGTCAATAGCGTAAGTGCTGACTTCTGTGTAGCACCATCAGACCCAATGCTGCTAATGGCCTGGTAGTATTCCCGCTCCAATTTTCCTGTTCAGCTGCAAGCTTGAGTTGATGGCAAGTTAATACTGTTTCCATCTACATTACAGACTTATCTATTCTTATGATGAAGCCTCTCAGTGGCATTGAGTTCTGCTCCCCTGGTACATGTAACTCCCTGTACAGGCACACGCTGATTCCTGTGACAGGCATGTAAAGACAGAGAGCAACCCTACCCCCAACCTCTCCCACCCACATGGAGTGCCAGCCAGTCCAGTGCAGCTTGGGCAGTTGTAGCTACCACATGCTGACCAGGCGTTCTTCACAGCCTGGTTATCAAGCAGCTGCGCAGAAAGTCGCAAACTAAACAAATGAAAAAGTCAATCAATATTTTCTCTCACACAGCAGGAGACCAAACTACGAGCTGTATCGAATGGTTGGCTATACGTCCAATGCAATCATCCTACATTACAACAGTGACTACACTTCAAAAGTACTTAATTGGCTGTAAAGCGCTTTGGGACGTCCTGAGGTCGTGAAAGGTGCTACATAAATGCAAGTTCTTTCTTCTTTCTATTATTCCATAAAGCTGATCATGACAGATTTCACATTGAATGCACCCAACTTCAAAGTTAGCAGTGACATAATGTGGCATATAGTGAATATCACTTTGAAAATTATCTCCAAATTTACTGCTTCTATCTTGGTAACAGTCATTGGGTAGTTCTTCCTGGTGCAAAAGTAGCATGTAATGTAATGATGCATTTGTGATTAAGTCTGATGAGATAGTTCACAGAGTGTCCTCCCTGTGAGATTACAGTGCAATAGGAAAGAAGGCAAAATAGTCTGTGGCTTGGAATGGATTTGCCAAAGTAGTATTCCCTCTCCAATTTTCCTGTTCAGCAGAAAGCATGAGTTAATGGCAAGTTAATACTGTGTCCATCAGGCTCAGGGGCATAGCAGGCTATAGAACTGGGCATAACCAATCTGCTGCGCACAAAACATGGTAGCCCAATCTCAATTATGGCTGAACTCAAAATCAGTTTACTGAATGATAAGGATCTAAATACGCCAACAAAACAGAAGACAATCCTCACTTGCTTCAAGAAGGGGCAAGCTGACATGGCATTTCCACAGGAGACCCTTCAGACTCCACCAAGCTCATGAGGAACGAGATGGGCTAAAGAGTGGCAACTTACTCATTCAAAAATACAGCACTGGCCATATTGATTAATTAACCACAGCAATATTAACTTCAGAGTCAACTACTTCTTCCTCAAGCAGTCACATCTAACCAAATCAAAAGCTGCCCTGTCAGGCCAAAAGATGTCTCTGACCATGTTCTACTCAGTCTCCAACTCACCCTCATTGACTGACCACTCCACTCCTGACACTGGTGCCTAAATTCAGTACTGCAAATAATTGCCAGTCCAAAGCATTAAGATGGGCTCAGCCGTGCCAACCTCAGGCTATAATTCTTGAGAATTGGGCAGCCCAATTCTCAAGAATTATAGCCTGCCTCCATGGTATTTGCCTGACCACAGAGCCCTGGACCTCATAGCAACTGCCTGCATTTCCTGCCCTTCATAATCCCCCGGAAAATGCTGACAAGAGCCCAGAAACACCAATAACTATTTGCCCGGAAAGAGATCTGTGTCTTGATGAAAATACCTCAGGTCTTATCGGCTCTTTTTCCAATCTGGCTCAATGGGGATCTTTCAGATACATTTCCCAAGGGTGATTTCTGAACTTGCTGCGATAAAAGCATCCACAACAGAAACCAGATTATGCTATTCCAACAACTGACCTCACCAAGCTACCAAATTAAATGACTCTAGGATCTGACCATGCTCCAAAAACTCCAACGTGAGCCAATCACCACCCCCCCCACCCCCGCTTGGAACTGTACCTGTACTCCCTGATAAATTCCTGCAAACACATCTCCATCCTCTGTCTGTTTGCTTCCAGAGCAAAAGACAGCACAGAAACCCTTAAAGAGGCCAGGGAATGAAGAAAAGGATGGAAGCAGACCGTCACAACTACTACCTGCAAAAGAATGCTAAAGAATTAATACACTGAATATGCTGCACTCCACAATTGCTCTACAAATTCCACCCCTCCCTGTGGGATGAATGCTGAAAGAGTTGTCGCTGGAGAGGTGCAGTGCTGTACACATTCAGTTCTTCCCCCATGCAGCCATTCTGCACAGCATCCAAGAGGTCACAGAGCCAATAGGCCTCACAATCCCTGCATAAGAAATAGGAGCAGGAGTAGGCCATACGGCCCCTCAAGCCCGCTCCGCCATTCAATAAGATCCTGGCTGATCTTCTACCTCAACTCCACTTTTCTGCCCGATCCCCATAATCCCTTGATTTCCCTTAGTGTCCAAAAATCAATCGATCTCAGTCTTGAATATTCTCAACAACTGAGCATCCACAGCCCTCTGGGGTAGGGAATTCCAAAGATTCACAACCCTCTGAGCAAAGAAATGTTACTCATCTTGGTCCTAAATGGCCGACCTCTTATCTTGAGACTATGGTCCCTAGTTCTAGATTCTCCAGCCAGGGGAAACAACCTCTCAGCATCTACGCTGTCAAGCCCTCTAAGAATTTTATACGTTTCAATGAGATCACCTCTCATTCTTCTAAACTCGAGAGAATATCGACCCATTCTACTCAATTGCTCCTCATAGGGCAACCCTCTCATCCCAGGAATCAATCTAGGGAACCTTCGTTACACCCCTTTAAGGTAAGTATGTCCTTCCTTAGGTAATTGTAAACAATTTTACAACACCAAGTTATAGTCCAACGATTTTTATTTGAAATCTACAAGCTTCCGGAGGCTTCCTCCTTCCTCAGGTAAATGTCAAGAGCTCCTTGAAGCCTACGCATTTATACATATAGAACAATACATGGTGTTTACAGACTGCCCCTGCAACTGCCCGTTGCCAAGGCAATCACCATGTTTAGACAGAGAGGTGTCACCTTAGGTAAGGAGACCAAACCTGTACACAGTACTCCAGGTGTAGTCTCACCAGAGCCCTATATAATTGCAGCAAGATCTCCTTACTCTTATACTCCAACCCCCTTGCAATAAAGGTAGATTCGAGTCAGTGCCTGTTCAACCTATCCATTACTGAGAGAACAGTGTCACTGTCGCTGCTCGCTGTAAGATGAGACCACTTCCCATGGTGTTGAAGTACAACCATCCGCACAACAGAAATGTGGTGGGACATCTGTGGGGCACATGGGAAAGGTGATGTATGCACTCTGCCTGGAACTCGGGAAATACCAAACAGTCTGGAATCCATTTCAGGAAGCCCACGTGACCAGCCACTTCCCGCACAGATACAGACCACCCCCAAGAAAGTCAGAATGGAGACACAAACTAACCACCCCCTCCTAGTTCTCCACAAAGGGCAATTCTATAACCCTATAAAGTCCATCACTAAATTTGCAAGATCCTTGATAACCTCATGAACAAACCAAAACCTAAGGATCATTGTCCAGATATCGTGACCCCTCCCCAGAAACAGCATGCTGTTTGCAACATGTGCACAGTGTACTGAATACCCCAATATATTCTTCTGTAAGTATCTTGTGACAAACTATATAGTTACTTCACAAAAATATGTATTTGCTTTTTTTAAAAAAAAAGTGTTAAAGACTAGAGTTGTAACTATGCAGGATCTTGTTCATCGCACAATGATCGAGTGAACACGTTCTTGTAATAATACATTAATGAAGATGTCTGAGAATTTGATGTAAATGATAATGGGCTAAAATCATGGTTGAAATCTTAAGTGAAATTTGACTTTATAGAACAGAACTTAATAGTGCAATTTGTTTCAGTCCAGGGAATGGAATTGGTTTTGAATGTGGCAGACTTTTGACCTAAAGTATAATTTGACTGATTCACAAATAATCCTAAGTGAGCTGCAACATAGTATTAAATGGTCATATGACTGTGTTAGATGACACCCCAGGCTGATGAATTATATAATTCACCGTGCCACAACAGCACTATGGTAATGTCATACAAATTACCAAAGGAACATCTGTAAACTCTTTTCTTCTGTGGAGGCAGCAGATACCAGAATGGTTCTACAGAAAGATCATAGTGTGAATTCAGGGTCCAGGGTCAAATGAAGAGTAACTGATCCAGCTTGTTTAATACAGCATTTTGTCATCATACCACTTAAAAAAAAATTAATGGAAATCTGAAATGAAAAACAAAAAATGTTGGATACACACAGCATTTATAAAGTGACATTTTAAAAAAAAATCTGCAGATAGCGCTTCTGTGTACTTCCAGCATTTTCTGTTTTTATTTCAAACCCTGGGAGAGCCCATCAGAGTAATCTTCACAAAAGTAAAATAAAACAAAGCAGCTCAACTATTAAGTCTTAATATCGACTTAGTCCGAATGCAGCTTCCTTGAGAGGATTCTTTTACCAGGTGGCTTTTGCATATCATTATCGAATGAATTTGCACAGATTGTTCCCCCTGCCCACAAACTATCATTGCAGAATCATGAAGCAGATTATTTAAAAAAAAACAAATGTCAACGTGCCTGATGATATTCTAAAATACTTCAGACAATAAGGTGTATTCCATCTCTCATCTACTGGATCTCTTCGCCCTAAAGTCCCAAGTTCTTGTGAATAAATTTGACATTTCCCTTTTTTGAAAACAAAATGACCAAATTTTTAAACTTGAGTTTTCAGTCACATTTTGCACAACATTGTATATATGCACATTTTATCAGAATTTTATCACACTGGTCAGATTGCAAGTTTTTGCAGCTCCCTCTAAAATGGCTGCTATATTCAGAACTTTAACAAAATTACAACAGTGTTCACTACAAAAGAGTGACTCAATATTTTAGAGTGATTTTATTGTAAATAAACCTGAAATGATTTTGTGAGGAAGAATATGCAATGTTCATTGTTATTTTGTTGGCTGACAAACGAAGGACAATAATAATAGGAATTCACCTGAATTGTGTACTATTGTTTTATTCCACGTGACTGTTCTGCCCAATTGCATGAACTTACATAGAATTACAGCATAGAAACAGGCTATTCGGCCCAATTGTTCTAGGCTGGTGTTTATACTCCACACAAGCCTCCTCCCACTCTAATTCTCGTTTCACCCTGCCCATATCACATAGCCTAATAAAATTAGAAGTAATTATATAAAGTTACCGCTAAAAGTTAAACAGAAACTAGGTTCATATCAATAAGTTGACATTGAGTTACAATGAAGTAATTTATTATGTTGGTTTGATGGCATCGTGAGCAAAGGGAATGGAGTTGAAGCCAGTGATAAAAGAAAGAGATCTGGGTGTTACTGTGCATCACTCTGCAAAGAATCATGACCAATACCAGGAAGCTACAGCTAAAGCAAACAGGGTTCTAGGTTGTAACCACAGGACAATCAACTGCAAAACAAAGCATACTATTTCAGTCAAGACAGTAGGTAGGCTTCAGTTAAAATAGTATGTTCAGTTTTAGTCTCTCCCTGGTGGGGGATATTGAGGCTTTGGAAACGGTGCAGTGGAGGGCAACTAGATTGGTACCTTAGTTACCCAGATAGGTTCAAATAAGCATAGACTCGGGTGATTTGATCGAGGTTTATAAAATGAAGGGACTACATTGTGTTTATGTGCAGCAATTATTTCAACTGGATAGGTTAGGGAGGATCAAAGGTCATGCTGACAAGTTATGTAAGGACAGAAGTAAGTTGGATGTTAGGCAGTTCTTCTTTTCCCAGAGAACAGTGGACCTGTGGAATGGCTCTGGGTGGGTAGGGTGTGTCTGTATCATGATGCAGAGGGCATCACAACTATATGGGACCGGTTAGATGGACCAGTGGGTCTTTTTCTGTGCGTCATTTTCGTATGTTTGTAAAGCTCGAGTGGTTACAAATGGTAGCACAACTCCACAGTGGAATTGCTACTCTTTATGACAAACAGTATTTTCCTTAATTTTGAAATGCTTCCTAATAAGTTTGTGAAATTACAGCTAGCATGAAGTAATAAAATCGGTTCAGATGTACAAGACCCTTGGCATTTTTGATTTCATCCTTTCAGAATACTAACTCTACCATCTTCTCATTACCGCATCTAACTGTTTCTTAAATAAGTTCAGTAATCCTGGCCTTGGCCACACTTACTGGCAACCAGTTCCAGCTATTGTTCACCCTATCTGTAACCTCATAGCCTGGTATATTCCTCACTCTACCATTACCAACAAGCCAGGGGATCAACCCTGATTCAATGAGGAGTGTAGAAGAGCATGCCAGGAGCAGCACCAGGCGTACCTAAAAATGAGGTGCCAACCTAGTGAAGCTACAACTCAGGACTACATGCATGCTAAAGAGCGGAAGCAACATGCTATAGACAGAGCTAAGTGATTGCATAACCAACGGATCAGATCAAAGCTCTGCAGTCCTGCCACATCCAGTCGTGAATGGGGGTGGACAATTAAACAACTAACGGGAGGAGGAGGCTCTGTAAACATCCCCATCCTCAACGATGGCAGAGTCCAGAACGTGAATGCAAAAGACAAGGCTGAAGCGTTTGCAACCATCTTCAGCCAGAAGTGCCGAGGAGATGATCCATCTCGGCCTCCTCCCGATATCCCCACCATCACAGAAGCCAGTCTTCAGCCAATTTGATTCACTCCACGTGATATCAAAGAAACGGCTGAGTGCACTGGATACAACAAAGGCTATGGGCCCTGACAACATCCCGGCTGAAGTGCTGAAGTCTTGTGCTCCAGAACTAGCCGCGCCTCTAGCCAAACTGTTCCAGTACTGCTACAATACTGGCATCTACCCGACAATGTGGAAAATTGCCCAGGTATGTCCTGTCCACAAAAAGCAGGACAAATCCAATCCGGCCAATTACCGCCCCATCAGTCTGCTCTCAATCATCAGCAAAGTGATGGAAGGTGTCGTCGACAGTGCTATCAAGCGGCACTTACTCACCAATAACCTGCTCACCGATGCTCAGTTCGGGTTCCGCCAGGACCACTCAGCTCCAGACCTCATTACAGCCTTGGTCCAAATATGGACAAAAGAGCTGAATTCCAGAGGTGAGGTGAGAGTGACTGCCCTTGACATCAAGGCAGCATTTGACCGAGCGTGGCACCAAGGAACCCTAGTAAAATTGAAGTCAATGGGAATCGGGGGAAAACTCTCCAGTGGCTGGAGTCATGCCTAGCACAAAGGAAGATGGCAGTCGTCGTTGGAGACCAATCATCTCAGCCCCACGGCATTGCTGCAGGAGTTCCTCAGGGCAGTGTCCTAGGCCCAACCATCTTCAGCTGCTTCATCGATGACCTTCCCTCCATCATAAGGTCAGAAATGGGGATGTTCGCTGATGATTGCACAGTGTTCAGTTCCATTCGCAACCCCTCAGATAATGAAGCAGTCCGTGCCCGCATGCAGCAAGACCTGGACAACATCCAGGCTTGGGCTGATAAATGGCAAGTAACATTCGCGCCAGACAAGTGCCAGGCAATGACCATCTCCAACAAGAGAGAGTCTAACCACCTTCCCTTGACACTCAACGGCATTACCATCGCCGAATCCCCCACCATTAACCAGAAACTTAACTGGACCAGCCATATAAATACTGTGGCTACAAGAGCAGGTCAGAGGCTGGGTATTCTGCGGCGAGTGACTCACCTCCTGACTCCCCAAAGCATGTACAAGGCACAAGTCAGGAGTGAGATGGAATACTCTCCGCTTGCCTGGATGAGTGCAGCTCCAACAACACTCAAGAAGCTCGACACCATCCAGGACAAAGCAGCCCGCTTGATTGGCACCCCATCCACCACCCTAAACATTCGCTCCCTTCACCGCTGGCACACTGTGGCTGCAGTGTGTAGCATCCACAGGATGCAATGCAGCAACTCGCCAAGGCTTTAACAGCACCTCCCAAACCCGCGACCTCTACCACCTAGAAGGACAAGGGTAGCAGGCACATGGGAACAACATCACTTGCACGTTCCCCTCCAAGTCACACACCATCCCAACTTAGAAATGTATCGCCATTCCTTCGTCGTCGCTGGGTCAAAATCCTGGAACTCCCTACCTAACAGCACTGTGGGAGAACCTTCACCACATGGACTGCAGCGGTTCAAGAAGGTGGCTCACCACCACCTTCTCAAGGGCAATTAGGGATGGGCAATAAATGCTGGCCTTGCCAGCAACACCCACATCCCATGAACGAATAAAAAAAAGTGAAGTAGAGGAAATGGTGTTGTTGAAAATGGTATTGGACCTAAAGCTTATGACAGCATGTAATTGGTACTGTATTATGACCAAATTCCCCCACCCCAAAACTGGTCTAAAGAACAAACTTGCATTTATATAGCATCTTTAATGATCTCAGGACGTCCCAAAGCGCTTTGCATCCAATGAAGTACTTTTGAAGTGTAGTCACTGTTGTACTGTAGGGAAATGCGGCAGCGCATTTGTGCACTGCAACGTCCTGGAAACAGCAATATGATAAACGGGCAGATAACCTGATTATCAGTAATGTTGTTTGAGGGATAAATATTGGCCAGGACACTGGGAGAACTCCCCTGCTCTTCTTCAAATAGTGCCATGGGATCTTTTACATCTATCTGGGGCCTCGGTTTAACATCTCAATCGAAAAACGGCATTTCCAACAGTGCAGTACTCCCTCAGTACTGAACCGGAGTGTCTGCCTAGATTTTGTGCTCAAGTCTCTGGAGTGGGGCTTGAACCCATGACTCAGAGGCAAGCGTGCTATTGAGCCAAGGCTGACATCAAAGTCTACAAAGAAATAAGCACGACACCATGCATTATGAGGTCTGATTGTTACTGTAAGCAGTCAATCTGGTGACTTCACATAGCTGTTTCTGTTTATTTTAAATGAACATTGACTACACAGATTATTTGTTTAAAATCACGCATCTGGCAGATACTATGCTGTTGCTGGGTTAAGAAAAAAAGCATTTGATGACTTAAATCTCAACATGATATCCAATATACCTTTAATTTAAAACAATAACAGTTTGCTGGTCAGAAATTGGTGAAAGGGAAAATCCAGTGGTGGAACCAGTTGGAGGTCATGACCCCTCCCCCAATCATTTTGAGGTCGGCCAATGCAGCTTTGGAGGTTCGCCTCCATTTCACTCCCAGGAACCTCTGTCAGGTTCAGCCTGCAAATCTGTGCAGTTCCCGGCATGGCTTTCAAACTAGATAAGTCGGTATTCTCCACTTCTCAGCTTGGACCCCTTCCTGCCAAGCTGGACAAATCTTGATTACGGCACCCACCCCCCCGCCTTCCCGAGCTCCGCCACTGGTGCAACCACATGATGCATTGCCACTTGTTATCTTCCCAAAAAATGTTGCAACAAAAAGACTTTGAAATAAGATGATATCATGACAGTACTGTTGCTCTGAAGAATTACTAAATCTCAGGTAATGCACATGCCAAATAAAATTTGTGGATGGATTTTCTATCCATATTATCATAATAAATAACTTATTTAAAGCCCACAACCATGTATTTTCTATATCACGTGGCTAAACAATAAAACAAAATTGCTTGTATAAATGCACAGATCTCACAGATTCAAAGATCATAGAACTCTGCATCAAGGTGCAACTTGAGAATTAGATTTTATGGTGTGCAGCTGCTAAAGATATGCATATTTTACAACAATTATGCAGCAATTATGCAAATAAACTAAGATATCACTTTCATCTTACCACTTCATACAAATCACTGTCCTTAAGACAGAAAAATAAAATACCCCAGCTCAGATGTTGCCATAGATGCGATCAATGCTACCTCGGGCTATTCAGAAGCTATACTTGAGTAAGTGGGGCCCATTTTCCTTCCCTTATCGACTACTACAACAACTTGCTTTTATATAGCACCGTTAACATAGAAAAAATATCTCAATGCACCTCACAGAGGCATGGTCAAATAAATGGATGCCAAGCCAAAGCAGGGAATATTAGAAGGGGTGACCAAAAGCTTGGTCAAAGAGATAGGTTTTAAAGAGGTTCTTAAAGAATGAAACAGAGGGGGTGAGGAAGGGAATTCCAGAGCATGGAGTGTAGGTGGCGAGATGGGGGGGGGGGGGGCAATGAAGAAAAGGGCAGAGTCAAAGGAATGGACAGTTTTGGGAGGAAAGTTAGGGATGGATGAGGTTACAGAGATAGATAAAGGTGAGGCCATGACTATGATCTGATCATTATTTGTGGCATTCGCCTTTTGGAAACGCCCAGGTGAAACTGTCAGTCAACCCGGTTTTGAGCTCTTGTTGCTAAGTCAATAGTTCAACATTCTCGCATTGCAGTTATGTATTTCCAACTAAACTATAACTTCTAGCAATGTGACAGCCTTACCTCTTTGTACGAAGCTGGGATCTATGGTGTCTTCACAATAGAAAGTTTTGAAGCACAGAGGAAGTTGGGTGACATCTTGAGGGAGCTTTTCCATTGCTTGCTGGAACATAACAGCTAGTTCTTGCAGTGCGCCCTTTAGATCTAAAGAGGTCACCGATGGCAACAGAAGACTTAGAGTCAATGAGATAACAGCACTTGACAGGGAACTTGACACAACCACCTCACAGTCAATTATAGAATCATCCAACTTCTTATTTATGTTGAAGGATTTCCTCTCACAGGGATCGTCCGTCAAGGCAATGACATGCCACTCCACTGCAGCACCTTTTGGCAGATGAGGGAACACGGCTACTACCAGTAGGCCAAAAATAGCCTCTGTCTCGCCATAAACTTCATCCTGTGAGTCATAATGAAAATATATTAGGATAATAAGTGCATGTCACACAAATCACAAGTTTGGAGCATTACTGGGAATTCTTAAGACTCCTGCAATCTGTGAACTAGAAATAAAAACCGTTTCCATGGTTGCTACCTTATCAATCAGGACATGGGTACCATTTCCCCACTGAGGAGGACTGACCAACATTTTCCAGCAGTACTACAGTTGCCATCAGAAAATGAATTCATAGAGTGCTCCTTTGCAAACCTTTTTGCATATGGCAAATTTAAAAACATGTGCTTGTAGAAGTCAAAAAATTAAAATAGCAGCAGTTATTTATGGCTGAGGCAGCCCCATGAACTTAGTACATCAACCCTATTCCAGAGAGTATAAAGATGGTGCCAAGCTCACTTCTGAAGACAGCTGAAAGCTCACGTGAAGAATGCCATTTGGACTCATGACAACCCTCATTAAAACTTCAACAAATGGACCAAATATAATCATAGCTTCGTCTTAAAAGCAAAAATGATATTTCATCAGAACATCTCTTTTTTCATGAGAAGTGTGGATTGCATATTTTAATTTTCAGTCTCTGGGCTCATAACTTAAGCATTTAATATTTTCCAAAGTTGTAGCAGTATCAACAAGTTGCTCCCAATATATAATTTTCTTCCAGCCTCGTTTTGTTCTGAACAGATTTACCCCAATGCATTTCCCCAATTGGTTGGAATTCAGACAAACTGATGAGCAGCATTAGAAATGGAGACAGAAATAGCTTGCATTTTGACTGGGCAAACATTCCTGGGTCAGGCACAGCCGGCACTAGGCCTAATACGGAGCTTCCCAGTACAATGTGATTAAATCCAATCCTACATGAGTAGTCCCTTCTCTCTGTAGCAGGACTGATTTCTCATTTTATGCATTCATATGCCTATATTGAGATTCCTGAGCTGATCCCATTATGCTAAATTTTGCCAATGGAATCTAATTTTCGGGGACCAGGATTAAAACATAAAACTTCACTTAATTAACTTCAGGTGCAGACTCCATGTTGGGCATGGGTCTGTAGGTGACAGGTGCCCTTTGATATCTCACTCAAGTGACCATTATTCATGTGCCAGCTTTGATAGAGTGTTGGCATGCTATTCAACTGCAAAAGGCATTAAAACCAAGCCTGATACTCTTGTCCTCATTTGATTACCACACGTCCAACAGTGATCGCTGATAGCGAACTAGGTGCAGAAGCACTGGGCAGCTTTCCCCTCCCTAACCCAAGAAAATAGAGGCAATTCCAAAGCTCTATTGCCATCCTGGCTGAGTTCCACTATCTCAGCACAGAGCAGGGATCAAAGGTGCAACTTTTTGATCCCTTTTGATACAAGAGCTTCTTTGTGCAATAAACTTAATCTCGTATCAATCATCGGGTCTACTGAAAAGTACAAGGGCTGAGGCAAAGTTAATTTACCAGTAGAACCATTTTGGAAGTTGAAACCTGTGGATGTTACTGCTGGGTATGTTAACATGAGAGTTACACAAAGAAAGTACCTATTGATGCACATTATGAAAGCATACTACACTGATGATGTCATTTTGAACTAATGACAGCAACTGCTGAAGACATTTCTGGGTTTTGCAAAGCAAACAACCAACATTAGCACAACCAAAGATACCCTCCACTGCTCACACTGCCTCTGTTCTCCTAGATACTATCCCAAAATTTTGCACATCACTTTTAAGAAAATACTATAGTTTAAAAATCAAACCCATCAGCCACACAATCTCCTGGGAGAGGCAAAAAAAGTAGGAATTTGGAAAATAAAAACTGGGAAATTCCTCTCCGACTCCTGAGGACAATTACGCAAGCTCCAGGAAACAGTAACAGTTACTTCTGGGCCCACCCCTCTTCTAAAAATGGAGACGTTTTCCACTCACAGGAACAACTTCTGCTCCTCTCTGAAGGCCTGTGGTGAATCTATTCCAGAGGTCACTGGGGGAGATTTGTATGTTGAATAGGCACGATATTGGCAAAGAGCCGGTGGCCTCCGCCCAACGCAGCAATCGAGAGGCCTGAACCACTCTCAGGTTCAGCCCTCATTAACGGTTTGTTGGTGAGCAGTGGGCACCAAACTGGTGCCCTGCTGAAGCTTGTAGGTTTCTTGCAGTGGAAAATTGGCCGGCTATAGCACACTGCCAGTCGACGGGTAAGGCCTGTTTGGGTGGAGGGAGGGGAATGCAGATGCCAGAGAGCATGAAAATGGGCCAGCAGTGGGCCAGAAGAGCACTCTTACTCCTCCTGGTCCCACATAAACATTAAAATTACAATAAAACTTACCTTTTTGGATAGGCTTCCAGTCGAACCTTTAAGGATCGACGATTAGGCTTCTCAACATTTGAAGAAATGGGGCTGGCATGCTGTGCATGCTCCGAGCGGCTTATTTTCGATTGGAATATTTTTGAAATTGCAGATTGTTAGTTTTCATTCCCACTTTTTGCATATTGGTTGGGACATTTCTTACAGCTTCAGTTGTGATTTATGTTTAATGAATATAAAATATAAGCCAATCTGAAGCAGGTATGACACAGAATTTTTCATACATGCTCAGTCTTAATATAAGCTATTGCTGTTTGACGTACTTTTTTTCTTACTTTAAGTGCCAGGCAATGACCATCTCCAACAAGAGAGAGTCTAACCACCTCCCCTTGACATTCAACGGCATTACCATCACCGAATAACCCACCATCAACATCCTGGGGATCACCATTAACCAGAAACTTAACTGGGCCAGCCATATAAATACTGTGGCTACAAGAGCAGGTCAGAGGCTGGGTATTCTGCGGCGAGTGACTCACCTCCTGACTCCCCAAAGCCTTTCCACCATCTACAAGGCACAAGTCAGTAGTGAGATGGAATACTCTCCACTTGCCTGGATGAGTGCAGCTCCAACAACACTCAAGAAGCTCGACTCCATCCAGGACAAAGCAGCCCGCTTGATTGGCACCCCATCCACCACCTTAAACATTCACTCCCTTCACCACCGGCGCACTGTGGCTGCAGTGTGTACCATCCACAGGATGCATTGCAGCAACTCGCCAAGGCTTCTTCGACAGCACCTCCCAAACCCACGACCTCTACCACCTAGAAGGACAAGAGCAGCAGGCACATGGGAACAACACCACCTGCACGTTCCCCTCCAAGTCACACATCATCCCGACTTGGAAATATATCGCCGTTCCTTCATCGTCGCTGGGTCAAAATCCTGGAACTCCCTTCCCAACAGCACTGTGGGAGAACCTTCACCACACGGACTGCAGCAGTTCAAGAAGGTGGCTCACCACCACCTTCTCAAGGGCAATTAGGGATGGGCAATAAATGCCGGCCTCGCCAGCGACGCCCACATCCCATGAACGAATAAAAAAAAATGAAAAGCAATAACTTGACTTGGTAAAAGATCACTTATTGTTATTTGCCTTTCATGTAGTGGACACACATATTTATCTGGATGATTTTTTAAAACTTATCATTAGATTAATAGACAAACACAGAAATCCAAGTCATTTTTAAAATTCTTTAAATTAGTTTCAGCAAAACAGCAGTAATCTGAATTATATACTATACTGCATCAATGAAGACTGCTCATGTTTGGATCTCCCAAATCATAGAAAAGGACTTCACATCCCACCACAGTAAGTTTCATGAAATTTCTCATCACAAACTACTTCGATTGTAATCTTTTCTCGTAAAAGCTTTAATCTAATAGTTGAGCGTTTTAAAACAAGTGTTAACCACAGTGACGTCACAGCAAGGGACCTAAATGTAACCCTCAACAAAAATTGGACCAGCCTTTGAAAATTGTTTTCCCACTTGGTGTATGCTGTCTTAAAACTGGACAGGAATGGAATCAACAAATTACCAAGTGAAAAAATAAACTGCACACGCATCAATAAGGGCACAACACTTATCCCTCTTTCAATTTACAGGATCAATTTTCATCCACTTGCACTTTGTGAGTGGTGCATAATAATAGGTTACACATACTCCATTTCACACCTCGGCTACTAAATTACTGTAAAGATTACCCATAGCATTTTTCCACAGTGAAATGCATCGCTGCTTGATTGTAGTGTACTGTTTAAATGAAAATCACCCTCACTTGTGGATTAAACGTTAGCAGAGACTAATTGTATATCAACAGCGAACAATCGCACAAGTATCCTTGTGTGAGGGATGGCAAAAATAGAAATGATTTTACCTCAAATTGCTAGCACTTCAGACACAATAACATTTCACAGAGAGCAGTTTGCTTTTGGTGTATTAGGTATGGCAGGGAAGCAGTGTACAGTTACCGACAGATAAATGTTGCATTAGCACTTACACGGGCAGACTATTCTCCTTCAGGAGACAAATTCTATCCTTGTCAATACTAATTCTACTCCAAGTGGTAGAAAACAGTTTGAAAAGATGAAAATTAGAGCTCTGTGCTGGAAAGAGCCATGCTCGCTCAAGCTTAAAGGCCATTTTGTTGGCCCAAGGTGCTGAGGTGCAGCTTGAAAACATTTCCACAACTTCCAGGTCAACCCATTCATTTACAGTAAACTTTTCTATTTTTTTTTATTCAACCTGTCACAGGTTTTAATGTCAATACCCTTCTGCTTAAACAGACTGATCCTCTAACAGCATCAACAATATTTTGTGTCGATATATTATAGAAAATATTTTAAAATACTGTGCAGCACTTTAACAGAAATTAATTCAACTGATTTTTTAAATGAATTTCTGTGCGAAAGAACAATGTTTCAACAGAAAAGTAAACAAATACAGTATTTCTACAAATTTCTTCAAAATGTATTTTTTGTGACAATGCCTCGACGAAAGTCATAAATGGTTTCTGATTTTCTCCATAATTTTAATCTTTTGCAATGCAGCAATTGTTTCTCCCCATTTTTCTCCTCTAGGCAAGTCAAATTACACCACAAATGTCCTCGAGCTAAAAGAGCAAGACAGACTGAGCCAGGGGCATCTCTGCTCGTGCTGTCAGCGCTACTCACTGGCTGGCCTGCAGGAGGCAGGATTCAGGATTCAACTGTAGCTAGCTGAAAATGTCTGTTTGCCCAGGTTATGATGTTGCAGTCTGACTGAGAATTGATGAAAATGTGCAAAGTTAAGGCAAACCAATTATAGTGACAGGTAGCCTGCAGACTCAAACTTGGCAATGATGGCTGCCAATTCACACAGGATAATTTTTCAAGGTCCAAACCAGCTCAATTGCTCAAGCTTGACTTGGCTGGTACTATAATTTTGTATTCTAAGGTTCACCTGGTCTTGCCTCTATTGGTCAAAATTACACTTCTACACAATATGACCTATGTCCAGCTGTGACTTGGATTTTTACAGATCATCACTGAATCCAATGTGAGGCCAAACTTGATTTAAATGGAATGAGATTTCAGACACTACACAAATTTTATTAGCATTTTACAACAGACAAGCTAAATCATCCTGAGTAAAGTTATTTTGTCACAATTAAAAGTACATACATAATTTCAAACATATTAAAACAAAAGAGGGATAATTTTCAATGTTGCCACCTGGGCAGTAACCTGGCAGAACGGATCACCCGCCCGTTGTAGATCGCACCCGATCCCTTTGGCTAGGTCACCACCCAGGTGGTGCAGTTGAAAATTACCCCCAACATCTGACAAATAACGTTCTATTTAACAATACTAAGATGGCATTTATTTTTGCCCAATTGTGTGAATCTTTCTGTGAGAATGCATTACCCTGAAGAATTCAGCATTAATGGGCTATTTGGCCTGGCTTGATGAGCTAATGCACTGCCTAACCTTCCTCATGAAAGGTTTAAATGATTGATCTATCTCCTTAAAGATTGCCCAGTGGAGGACTCTAGGGGCAAGTGTTCAACAATCTAATAATTTCACATTGTGGCCAGTCAGTGCAGCTCTATATCACTGCTAATATGAAGCAGATAAAAACTTCCCAGATGCCTCATTTTAATAATCAGTCATAAAGCCATACTTTGCAAGATATATAGTTGAAATTCATGTGTTATTGCCCAAGAAAGTAAGAAAATAAAAGCTGTGTGACTGCTGAAGTTTGCTTGAGGAAACCATGCAATACTGGCCATCAGGTGTTCTAAATAGAATAAAAATCTAACATTCTGTTTTGCGACACTAAAGGCAGGGGTTCAAAACTTACAAGATCCTTAAATCAGGCTTCTGTTGATGGTGAAAATCCACAGGATACATCTTTGAAAAGTTGAGGCTGGGAATTTTCTAACAGCCATTCCTGAGGGTGGAATTATAGGATCTTATGCAAGGGTCATATGGAGAAATTAGAAACTGTTCAATTTGTAGTCAGCTTAGCTTAATGCCCTACCTTGGAAAGTTATGCAGTTTAATGTATGCTGAGGAATTCCTAACCTCCCTCATTATTAGTTTGTCTAAGTATATTTTTGATTACTTTCCACCCGACAGCAACTTTGAAAAGAGGCAGTATAGACTGGGTGGGACGTGCAGTTAGGACAAGAAGACTATATCATTTAATTTGAGGATTTTTTCCCCAACACATCCCACGGTATTAACAGAAAGTTTCAACCTTTTTTATTTTGAGAGATCTATTCTAGGAAGTAGTATATATTGTGGCCTTCCTGCATGCTCCTGGTACAACCTAGATTTTCATGTATTTAACAGTTTTGTGACTTTTGAAAGTGAAGTGAGAGCACTTGTCAGAAGGCTTCTGCTTTTTGCCCAGTTAATCATATATCTCCATGATATTTATCACCTCCAGAAACTGCTGTTGACTGACATTGAGAATTTGTTGAGAGGAACTGGACAGCAGTGGGATACCGATCCATTTTAAGCTGCTATATTCCAATGGTTAGTGAAGACTTTCACTCCCATTATCAGAGGTTTCAAGACACACTAGGAACAGAAGCAAGGATATAGAGTGGCCTTCTCTGGTTCCTTTGCTGAGCTTGCAGAGGGAGTGATCCATTGGTCATCATGGAAATCTAAGATTCGGCATACAATGTCTGCATCCCTCATCAAAATACAGGACCAAACATAATACCTCCACTGATCGCACAAGGAATTCTACTCCACTCAACCAACTGTCTCTCCATGTGTAGGTACGTTTATTGCCCATCCCTAGTTGCCCTGGAGTGCTTTGATACAACTGAGTGGCTTGCTAGCCCACTTCACAGGGTGTGGGACCGGAGTTATATACAGGCCAGACAGGGTAAGGACAGTAGGTTTCCTTCCCTAAAGAACATTTGTAAACCAGTTGGGTTTCGACAGCAATCTGACAGCTTCATGGTCACTTTTACATACCACCAGTTTTTTATTTCCAGATTTAAAACAAAAACTGATTTCAAATTCTCAAACTGCCATGGTGGGATTTAGACTCAGGATTATTAGTCCAGGCCTTTGGGTTACTACTCCAGTAATATAACCATTACACTACCATACCATGTAAATTTTGGATAGCATGTGAATGAAATGGGCATATAATTCAAACAGATTTTATCCTTCTTTGGGAGAACAAAGCCCAAGTCAGACCACTTTCTAACACTAACCCTGTTGATTATTCTTCAGCAGCATGAGTGTCATTTTATCAATTGTCATAATTAGAATTTTGATGGGAAGACAACTCCAGTGATTTCCATGAACTCATAGCAGCCTTGCATTTTTGTAAAGTGAACAGTGCCTTCAACTCATTCTAATAAACCACAGCTGTAGAATGAGGGGTGATAAATACAAACTGATAAGAGGCAAATGCAGGACTGATGTCAGGAAGCACTTCGTGCAAAGACTGATTAATACCTGGAATGGTATTCCAGATAGGGTATTAGAGGTAAAAACTCAGTGTTTATTCAAGAGGCGGTTAGGTACTATGATGGTGGGGACTATAGATTTATGTGGAAAGATGAGCCAAATGGCTTCCCTTATCCGTACATACCTTTGTAATCTCTTTGGTATCAGACTGAACAGCTGAGGACATTTTGTTTTGTTCCTCTGGTGTACCCTCATGTATAAGAAAGCTTTTGTAACATTTGAAAAATTCAGCATTAATGATCATCGAGTTTGACAAGACTTCAAGGCCATTGGCCAGCTTTGCGTACACCTTTGATGCCTTCATACTGTGTTCTCACTCAAGTCATTTGCATTTGCCCTCCAGAAATTGAATCTTACGGAATTGTTCTTTCTTTCAGGCAAAGGCATAATAGATTATTCTTCCCCAAAACACTGCCTTCCATAGCAAAATAAAGATGTCGGAGGACTGGAGGATTGCAAATGTTATACCCTTGTTCAAAAAAAGGGGCTACTACAGGCCAGTCAGCCTAACACAGTGGTAGGGAAACTTTTAGAGACAATAATCAGGGACAAAATTAACTGGCATGTGGAAAAGTATCGGCTAATAAATGAAAGTCAGCACGGATTTGTAAAAAGAAAATCGTGTTGGTCTAACTTGATTGAGTTCTTTGATGAAGTGATGAAGAGGGTTGATGAGGATAGTGCAGTTGATGTGTATATGGACTTTCAAAAGGCATTTGATAAGGTACCACATAACAGACTTGTCAGCAAGGATTAAAGGGACAGTGGCAGCGTGGATACAAAATTGGCTAGGGGGCAGAAAGCAGAGAGTAGTGAACGGTTGTTTTTCAGACGGGAGGGAAGTGTTCCCCAGGGGTCAGTATTAGGACCACTGCTCTATTTTTTTTTATTCGTTCATGGGGTGTGGGCGTCGCTGGCAAGGCCAGCATTTATTGCCCATCCCCAATTGCCCTCGAGAAGGTGGTGGTGAGCCGCCTTCTTGAGCCGCTGCAGTCCGTGTGGTGAAGGTTCTCCCACAGTGCTGTTAGGAAGGGAGTTCCAGGATTTTGACCCAGCGACGATGATGGAACGGCGATATATTTCCAAGTTAGGATGGTGTGTGACTTGGAGGGGAACGTGCAGGTGGTGTTGTTCCCATGTGCCCGCTGCTCTTGTCCTTCTAGGTGGTAGAGATCGCGGGTTTGGGAGGTGCTGTCGAAGAAGCCTTGGTGAGTTGCTGCAGTGCATCCTGTGGATGGTACACACTGCAGCCACTGTGCGCCGGTGGTGAAGGGAGTGAATGTTTAGGGTGGTGGATGGGGTGCCAATCAAACGGGCTGCTTTGTCCTGGATGGTGTCGAGCTTCTTGAGTGTTGTTGGAGCTGCACTCATCCAGGCAAGTGGAGAGTATTCTATCACACTTCTGACTTGTGCCTTGTAGATGGTGGAAAGGCTTTGGGGAGTCAGGAGTAGAGCCACTTGCCGCAGAATACCCAGCCTCTGACCTGCTCTTGTAGCCACAGTATTTATATGGCCGGTCCAGTTAAGTTTCTGGTTAATGGTGACCCCCACGATGTTGATGGTGGGGGATTCGGCGATGGTAATGCTGTTGAATGTCAAGGGGAGGTGGTTAGACTCCCTCTTGTTGGAGATGGTCATTGCCTGGCACTTGTCTGGCGCGAATGTTACTTGCCATTTATCAGCCCAAGCCTGGATGTTGTCCAGGTCTTGCTGCATGTGGGCTCGGACTGCTTTATTATCTGAGGGGTTGCGAATGGAACTGAACACTGTGCAATCATCAGCAAACATCCCCATTTCTGACCTTATGATGGAGGGAAGGTCATTGATGAAGCAGCTGAAGATGGTTGGGCCTAGGACACTGCCCTGAGGAACTCCTGCAGCAATGTCTTGGGGCTGAGATGATTGGCCTCCAACAACCACTACCATCATCCTTTGTGCTAGGTATGACTCCAGCCACTGGAGAGTTTTCCCCCTGATTCCCATTGACTTCAATTTTACTAGGGCTCCTTAGTTGTTTAATTGTCCACCACCATTCATGACTGGATGTGGCAGGACTGCAGAGCTTTGATCTGATCCGTTGGTTGTGGAATCGCTTAGCTCTGTCTATAGCATGTTGTTTCTGCTGGTTAGCATGCATGTAGTCCTGTGTTATAGCTTCACCAGGTTGGCACCTCATTTTTAGGTACGCCTGGTGCTGCTCCTAGCATACTCTTGTACACTCCTCATTGAACCAGGGTTGATCCCCTGGCTTGTTGGTAATGGTAGAGTGAGGAATATGCTGGGCCATGAGGTTACAGATTATGCTGGAATACAATTCTGCTGCTGCTGATGGCCCACAGCGCCTCATGGATGCCCAGTTTTGAGCTGCTAGATCTGTTCTGAATCTGTCCCATTTAACATGGTGGTAATGCTACACAACACATTGGATGGTATCCTCAGTGCAAAGACGGGACTTCGTCTCCACAAGGGCTGTGCGGTGGTCACTCCGACCAATACTGTCATGGACAGATGCATTTGCGACAGGTAGATTGGTGAGGACAAGGTCAAGTAGGTTTTTCCCTCGTGTTGGTTCGCTCACCACCTGCCACAGGCCCAGTCTGGCAGCTATGTCCTTCAGGACTCGGCCAGCTCGGTCAGTAGTGGTGCTACCGAGCCACTCTTGGTGATGGACATTGAAGTCCCCCACCCAGAGTACATTCTGTGCCCTTGCCACCCTCAGTGCTTCCTCCAAGTGGTGCTCAACATGGAGGAGGACTGATTCATCAGCTGAGGGAGGACGGTAGGTGGTAATCAGCAGGAGGTTTCCTTGTCCATGTTTGACCTGATGCCATGAGATTTCATGGGGTCCAGAGTCAATGTTGAGGACTCCCAGGGCCACTCCCTCCTGACTGTATATCACTGTACCGCCACCTCTGGTCAGTCTGTCCTGCCGGTGGGACAGGACATACCCAGGAATGGTGATGGAAGGGTCTGGGACGTTGGCTGAAAGGTATGATTCTGTGAGTATGGCTATGTCAGGCTGTTGCTTGACTAGTCTGTGGGACAGCTCTCCCAATTTTGGCACAAGTCCCCAGATGTTAGTGAGGAGGACTTTGCAGGGTCGACTGGGCTTGGTTTGCCTTTGTCGTGTCCGGTGCCTCGTGGTCTGATACTGGGTGATCTGTCTGGTTTTATTCTTATTATGACTTTTGTTTCAAGTGAGATTGTACAACTGAGTGGCTTGCTAGGCCATTTCAGAGGGCAATTAAGAATCAACCACATTGCTGTGGGTCTGGAGTCACATACAGGCCAGAACGGGTAAGGACGGCAGGTTTCCTTCCCTAAAGGACATTAGTGAACCAGATGGTATTTGATATATATTAATGACCTGGACTTGGGTATAGAGGGTATAATTTCAAAGTATGCAGATGACATGAACTCAAAAATGTAGTAAACAATGTGGAGGATAGTAACAGACTTCAGGAGGACATAAACAGACTGGTGAAATGGGCAGATACATGGTAGATGAAATTTAACAGAGAAATATGAAGTGATGCATTTTGGTAGGAAGAATGAGAAGAGGTAATATAAGCAAAATGGTACAATTTTAAAGGGGGTGCAGGAACAGAGCGACCTGGGGGTGCATATACACAAATCTTTGAAGGTGGCAGGACAAGTTGAGCAGACTGTTAAAAAGCATGTGGGATCCTGGGCTTTTTTAATAGAGGCATAGAGTACAAAAGCAAGGAAGTTATGCTAAACCTTTATAAAACACTGGTTAGGCCTCAGCTGGAGTATTGTGTTCAATTCTGGGTACCACACTTTAGGAAGGATGTCAAGGCCTTAGAGAGGGTGCAGAAGAGGTTTACTAGAATAGTGTCAGAGATGAGAGACTTCAGTCACGTGGATAGACTGGATAAGCTGGGGTGGTTCTCCTTAGAACAGAGAAGGTTAAAAGGAGATTTGATCGAGATGTAAATAAGGAGAAACTGTTTCCAGTGGCAGAAGGGTCAGTAACCAGAGGGCAGAGATTTAAGGCGATCAGCAAAAGAGCCAGAGGCGACATGAGGAAGCTTTTTTTTTGCACAGTGAGTTGTAATGATCTGGAACGCACTGCCTGAAAGGGTGGTGGAAGCAGATTCAATAGTAACTTTCAAAAGGGAATTGGATAAATACTTGAAGGGGAAAAATTTAACAGGGCTATGGGGAAAGAACAGGAGAATGGGACTAATTGGATAGCTCTTTCAAAGAGCCGGCACAGGCACGATGGGCCAAATGGCCTCTTCCTGTGCTGTAACTACTATGATACTATGTCAGTTGAGACATTCATCAGAAAGAACTTCTTAGTCTTCTTCTGAAGATGACACACAATCACTCCTCCTGCATTGAACCTTGTACACCTGAAATCATGGGAGTAAGAGATTGACATTGTCTCAGATTGCTTTGTGACCTAGGTTACCCTATGCAACTGCATGCAGCAATATATTTGGTCAAGAAGCTAACCTACTTGAGAATACACATAATGTGAGATGGGGTAAAGAGAGCTAGTCTCTCTCCTTTATGAGCTTCCCAGGATCCACACATTAGACCAATCTTTCACACACTGCACCCTACCTGCAGGAATTGTCTCTCAAAATCACTTTGTCCTGTTACCTCCATCCCTGCCTTCAAAAGTTTCCTTAAAAACCCATCTCTTTGACTGCCTGCAATCTCTAAACCCCTCCTCCCCCCAGCCCCACCATTTCATTTTTCCTTCACATGTAGCTTTCCACCTTATTATAGGCTGTGAAACATTTTTTTTTATGAGGAAGGCTGTATAAATAAAAATTGTTGCTGTTTTAGTGGTACGCTCATCTCAGTCACAATGCTTGGCAATGGTTCATAACATTTCTGGCCAATGGTTACATCACCCAAGGTCATGTACATTATGGGATCCAGGGTAAATTTTAAATTCCCAACCCGCACAATAAAAAAGGACTATTAGAAAATAAGAAAAGGCACAGGCCATGCTCATGAAATATGTATCTGTCTCCCTGGTAGAGCAGAAATGTTGGCTACAGTAAAATCATTTTGATCCAGTCTGACATTGGCTACAGCTAATCTCTCCTCTGGGTTCCAAAATGAGGAAAGGGTTGCCAGAGGAAAGTACCTTTATAGAAGAATCACTATGTTCCTCGGTACTTTTGAGTTCCAGTTAACCACATCAACTACTTCTAGTTTCTCGGCAATTTGTCCCACAGTTTCTCTATTTGGTTTAAGCGCTTATAATGCAATAGGATGGTGTTGTACCATGACCTGTTTGGGCGTGACAATTTTTTTTTTTCCGTTGACTAGGATATTGATTTGTTTTCACAATATAATTTTGAAGTTTATTAGCTTGCATACAACTGCTGGCTGAATTTTACTCTGGGCTTTAAGCCAAGTTTGTTGTATGAATATTTCCTCCACGAGTCCATGCTTTTGCTGTGTCGTGCACTACAGTATAGTAACTTTTTTATTATACCTACTCCTCTTTCCCCCTTCAGTAACTTGTATAACCGAAGAGAATTGTGAAACTACACATAAAACCTCCTTCTACAAATAAAAATGAATCACAGACTATGGCTTCTGCTCCCCCTAATCTTCAGGGGACAACATCATCTCCACCCTCCCTGCTGTTCACTCTGATCTGGGTGGATTTTTCATGCAATCACTACCCATTTCTTTTGAAACAAGGTGACTCTAGTTGCTGTTAAATAAGGATTTAGCTCTAATACCCCCTTTACAATAACTGATCTTTGGAGAGGGGTGCTGTAACAATATGTGTGCACCACTCTACCTAATTGATATTGGCCATTTGGCCACTCTTTATAAGTCCATTGGGGTCAGTGCAGAAACATATGGTGGTAAATTTTAACTCCACAAACGGGCGGGTTGGGGGTGGGTGGGAAGGTAAAAATCATAAAAAAGTAAAACCCGACCCCCAACCAGCCTACTTCCAGTTTTAATAGAGGCGGGTTGAGGGGCAGGTGACCAACCCACTCTCAGGAGGCGGGTCAGTCAGTGAAAGCTTTTAAGGAGGCTGCAGGCCTCTATTTTAATCGGTTTTTTATTTTTAACTCTTGGGGGCTGGGATTCCCAGGCCTTCTGCTTCACGCCACGTAAGAGGAGGCGAGAAGGCCTGGATCAGGTAAGTTCCTTTCTTGTACTGCTTGTGGGCCAGGAGGAGGAGCAGGAGGATGAGTGTTTCCTCCAGGCCCAACAAGCCTACCTGCCGCGATCCCACACACCTGATCGACCGACCGAAATTGAAATTCACTCTTTGCATTTGGAAAAAGTGCCACCTATGGCAGGAGAAGTACATGTCTTCTGTTGATAGTGCTCCATTAAGGTAAAACCACCTTAAAGTGTGACAGATTGTGTCAAAGGCAAGGAAATATTAATCAAAGGATACATAAAGAACATCTACTTTTACAGGATTAGAGAATAAATGGGGAGATCCCTATTCCTTGCATTGTGAAGAGGCAGTTTTCCTTTGCAGTGATACAAAAGTGATAGAGTAACTTTGAAGGAGGTCCTGATCTGACTACGGAGGGCAGGAGGATGAAAGTGGTGGAGTGCTTGGATTGATTGAAACTTCAGGGCACTTTGTAAACTTACCCAGAGTTTCAAAAAATGTTTTGAGAGAACGTGAGCTCTAGCTCACACTCAAACCACTTCAAATTTACAGCACAGGAGGGGAGTTCCGCCCATGCCTGGCAGCACGCATGTGCAGATCTGTTGCAACACTTGCCCTTTCACCTCCTCCCTTCCCACCGTCCAGGGCCCCAAACACTCCTTCCAGGTGAAATAGCGGTTTATTTGTACTTCTTCCAATTTAGTATACTGTATTCGCTGCTCACATTGCGGTTTCCTCTACATTGGAGAGACCAAACGCAGATTGGGCGATCACTTTGCTGAACACCTCCGCTCAGTCCGCAAGCCTGACCCTGACCTGCCGGTCGTTTGCCATTTTAATTCCCCGTCCCACTCCCACTCTGACCTCTCTGTCCTCAGCCTTTTACACTGTTCCAAAGAAGCTCAACAGAAGCTCGAGGAATAACACCGCATCTTTTGATTAGGAACTTTACAACCTTCCGGACTCAACATTGATTTCAATAACTTCAGACCATAACCACTGCTCCCATTTTTTTTGTGGGACTACAGCTGCTGGTAATGGTTCTGCTGTTTCCATTTACAGCTCCTCTAGACCCATCTTTTGTTTCTCAACTTCTCCCATTACCACCCTCCTTGTCTTGCACCATCATCCCTTTTGTCATTTAATCACTCGTGCCCTATACCCTATCACAGTCTTTCCCTTTTGTTCTTTCCTCCCCCCTCCCTTTCCCTGGCTCTGTACTTGCTTAAAAACTGTTAACTCTTTAACACCAGTTCTGATGAAAGGTCTTCGACCTGAAATATTAACTCTGTTTCTTTCTCCACAGATGCTGCCTGACTTGCTGAGCTTTTCCAGCATTTTCTGTTTTTATGTGCAGAACTGTTTCCTGGTCCCAAGAGTTTAATTTACAATATGAGTTAGGTACCACCGGCTGTGAATCGGTTATGTTGATGTAATTACCGGCCTTACACTGGTAGCACCAGTATAAATGCAACCTAAAATGCCCCTCTATTCAGGAGTTACAGGGCCTTTGCTTACACTGCAAAAAGCTAACTTCCGTGAGGGAAAAAACACACAAGAATATATCAAACTAAAAAAGTAACCAGGCCTAAACAATCTGCAAAAGCAAACCAGCTAAGAACAACAATAAATCCAGCTAAAGAACATTCAACTCTTCCATTGCTCTCCTGCTCTCATTTTCGTTGTGATGAAAAGAAAGTTGTTTATCTATTTTTGCTGCTCTTAGAATGCCATTTGTCATCAACACCATAAAAAAAAAATGGAAAGGCACTGACTGAACCTTTACCTGAAGAAAAATGGCTCATTTCACCATAGCCATAAGTGTGTCTGTTCAGAGATACTTTTTACAAGGCAAGAATTTCTTCTGCCTAAAAGTGGCATTTGTACGGTCAAGATGACCTAATATTTTTGGCTATATCGGTATGGGAGTGGTTGGGTGGAGAGGAGGGTATTTTTTTTATATATATATCTTAAACTTGCTTTACCTTATTTAATAATACTGACGTTTGGATTTGTTCCATGCAGCTCTTATTATTTCTACCCTGCCAAAACATTTTTCAACTAAGCATCTGGACTTTAACCCCCTAGAGCCCCTGCCACCATATTGAAAAGCAGACTCCTTGCTCATTATCTCTTTTAATCTCCCTGGATGATAGTTTTTAATTTTTAAATCATGATACATGAAACTCTTTCTTTCATGTTCTCTCATGGATATAGGTCTAGTCTCAGAACGATGATATTTGCATGGTAAATGTAATAATCAGGAAACAGGTTAAAGCCTATTAGCAGTAGGGAGCATATGTCGACGAAGTATTCGAGTTCCCCCCACATTTCCTACGCAGCAGGGGTTTCTAATCACACAGTGAAGTAGTTCCTCAGCACAGTGCAAGGTTGTTGTTTAAGCAACAGCAAGCCTACTTCCTCTGCTTTGATGCTTCACCGCAGAACTAAATAAACCTATCACTTTTATAAACTTCAGATTGTTCTACATGTGTTGCAGGAGTATTTTGAATGCATCCTGTAAAGGGACACACTGTCAATCAATTGTGGACAATGCTTTAATATCTCAAAGAAGTGCAGGATACAAGAATTCAGCATTTTACTTCAGACCTACTTTGACAAAACATGTAGTGATTTATGTACACAAATCTAATAAATGTAGTAGTCATGATATCACCATTTTAAAAATCTTTTTTGTTTATGCTTTTTTTCCTACTTTATGGAACAATTGATCTTATGGAAGCAAAAAGGGCGAAATTTTATTTCACATTACAGTGGAGCTGCTTACTAATACCATTGAGTAACAATATGCTTATGATAGTGCTCAAACACTAATTTTCTATATAAATATAATTTGGATAATTTGTTATCATGATCTCGTCTATTAGTATTGTTATTAAATCCATGCTTAAACCCTTCAATAACCAGATTATCAGTATTCAACATTGGGAGCACATTTTAATATTTTCATTATTCACAACATAAATAAAGGGCATCTGATTACACTACCATATAAAGACAGTGTTTAATAGCTTCTTAATTACAGTACTTCAGAATATGAATAGGACCCATTAGTATAATCAATATCGATGAATATATTAACATTAACCCTTCACTTAATAACCACAATCCTTTTTGTAAACCATGCTCCTGATTTACTGAATATTAGTTTTGCTTTACTTGTTTTGACTATCTGGCTAAATTGGAGAGAAAAAAATAATGCATTGCTTTCCAAATTCTTAACGCAGATTTGTTTTTGAACTCTGCTAATCTCATAGACTATTTAACCCTTTGGGGACTGTTGCTAGATTTGTGCACCGAAATCAAAAGTATGAGATCAATTTCTAACTCCAATTCTGAGATTACTGAGAAACACTTTATGGTTTTGTAGATTTGGTCAATTTCACTTTAGTTCTTAGCATTAGAAATGTATAGAAAGTAGTTTCTGCAGATGCCACAGATTACAAAAGATGCAACTACTTCCAAAGCTGAACGGATCTTTCAGTTCTTAAAGAGTTCATATAAATACCTTTTCCTCTATTTGGAGCAATGACAAATGAGCAATATCATGTCTGGGGTTGAAGTGAGCAGCTCATTTACCCACCTGTATTAGGAACAAGGTGTAAATATTTCTTTATGAAAATATTCTAATGATGAATATTCTCATTAGGAGATTAAATAGGCTGATTTAATCATATTTAAAGCATTCGTCAGAAATACAGTAGGTAATCGCATGTTCTCCATTGGATAGTCTGTTTTTGTAACAGTCTGAGAGTAGCTGTTTAAAATAAAAAATAAATAAAATACATTGATAGCTTATAACAGATTAAATACTTAGTAGGAATAAGAAAATTAGCATCAAATCAGCCAGAAAACTATTGTCAAGAAAGCAGGCTCTGTACTCTCAATTGCACCATTCTTTTATCATTTAATCATTCCTGCCCTCCATTCTATCACAGACCCAACCCTTTGTTCTCTCGCCCCCTCTTTTCTCTGGCTCTGTACTTGTTTAAAATCTGTTACTGTCTAACATCTTCCAGTTCTGATGAAAGTCAACTACCTGAAACGGTAACTCTGTTTTTCTCTCTCTACAGATGCTGCCTGACTTGCTGAGTGTTTTCCAGCATTTTCTGTTTTTATTTCTGTACTCTCGACGCTGTGGACCTGACATGCTACAAGCAGACTTTTGGTCTATGCCATCCCAGCATGCCTACTGCACAAAAATGGGTAAATACAGTTCCTCTGGGGAGCTTTGTAATTATGATAATATTTAAAAACTAATAATCAGGATAAAAACTACTGACACAAGACTACTCTAAGACATTTCAGCAGTTACGTGCGACACTATTTCAGGCAGTTGCTCACGTCCCTGCAACACTGTGCCACCATTCCACTCATGCAGGAGTTGGACTCCTCCATCATCTGCGCTATTGTGGAGTGCGCGTGGCACCTGTTCCAGCACCTCGCAAATGTGCTGCTGTCCCTCGATCAATCTCCTTTTAAAGGATGGCCCCCGGGGTTCAGCATCTGCATCCAGCTGAGCAGAGCCTGGAGAGGAGTGCTCCCACCGATGCGGACTCTCCACAGCTGCCCCTGCCGCCAGTGCCTGCTCGTGCTCACTTGTGTGTGGTAACTCACCAGGTGCCAACCCAACTAACTCACTACTAGGACCCACCGAGGTGTGTGTATCTGCACTGGTGGATGGCTTGCTATGATGTGATGGTGCACCCTCAGATGTCGGCAAGTCCTCTGAGGAATTGCCCTCTCCCGTCACTGCAGTCGTTGAAGGCCCTGTAAGAGAACAGAAGGTAATATTAAACATCATCACAGATGTATCATGTTGCGATGGGCATACTGAGGTGTTCAACATGGCAAGCATTGTTAACATCAATTCATATTGTGTGAGATGAATGTTAAAGTTGTGTCACCAGACGTTTGTGGGGTACCAGTCTCGGCATCCCTGACGGACAGGCACTCAAGGGTGCAGCTGATCTCATCGCCTCCTGCTCCGTGTCTGTGAGGACCACAATTTGTTGTGGCCCCCCTCCAGTCCTCAGCCTCTTGCGTGCATTTTGCGCTCTCTTCTAGAAGGGGAGAAAGAACAGACATGTGAGTGAGTGATGGTGAAGTAGCCAGCCGATGAATGCATTGGTTTGGGTGAGGCTGACCGTGAAAGAGGTGCATCAGAGGGTGAGTAAGAGACAGAGCCATCACACTGGATGAAGATTGGGATGAGTGGTAGTGGTGGGGTGACTAATGGGGAGGTGAGGAAGTGCTAGTAAGTTGAGGATGAGCCATAAGGGGGTGTGAGGAGTGATGTGGTGGAGTAGTCTTGGCAGTGCAGAATGAGTTAGGGGGTGGTGGGTGATGTGGAACATGGAATGCAGGAGAATCAATAAGTGTACTCACTTTGGCTCACCTAGTTAGGTCATTGAAGCCCTTCCTGCACTGGATCCATGTGCGGGAGACGTTGCTGCTGCTGGTGACCTCCTCTGCCACCTCGAGCCAGGCCTTCTTGGTGGCAGAGGCAGGGCACTTACTCCTGTCTGCGGGGTAAAAGACTTCCGCCTCCTCCACCTCACCCCGGCCAGTAGCTGCTGCAGTGAGGCATCATTAAATCTTGGAGCAGCCTTGCCCCTGTGCTGCTCCATTGTGCATTTTTGGTGTTCGCTGCAGGAGGAGACTTTAGAGGAATGGCCCTTTAAATAGATCCACTGCAGCTGACAGCCTGTCACGCGGGCGAGCAGTCCACCCGCTGCGCAGCTTTCGGATGGCAAACCCGGAAGCTGTGTTAAGGGCCACCAATTAACTCGCGATCGCATAGGAAACGTAAGATTTTATTAGTCTGGTTACCTGCATGCCCATTGACCTCCCCGCTGCCATCCCGCCAGCATTTAAAAATCGAGCCCCATATGACTGCCCATGGCTCAAATGCAAAGAGGGTCAAGGAAAAAGTACCAGATATGTGAGTTCTGCATTTGACCTCTACTAAATATCTTCATTACAATTGCTTCAAAAGAATACAAAACTTTGGTTTAATCTGGACCCCAGGGAAATCAAATATACCGCACAGCAGATAAAAGCCAAGCACTCTTATGCCTTTTGAATTCATTGTTATCACTTCACATGGATTATAAAAAGACCTTTAGAAATGACAATGACCAGAGAAGCTACATCAGTAAGGGCACGAGAGTTTTTTAAAAAAAATAGACAAATTAAATCTAGTGGTGCTCATGCTTGGCACAGCACAGCAGTGGCTAATTGGCAGTTTTAAAAAAAAGCGAACAGCAATATAATTTCTCAAAAAGCTGCAATTCCAGCCAGGGCCATTACCATTTGTGGAAAAATTCTCTATAAATGTACCAAAGGCTAAGACCTGATTTAATGCTCATTAGGTTTATACCTAAGGTGCATTTCTCTCCTTAGTAGTTCACAGTTTCTGTCACCTTTTTTGGTAGCTTTCATTAGAATTTTGATGACTGGTTGCAACTGGAGGAAGGATTAGCTTAAAAGAAGTTCTGGAGACAATTTACACAAGACAAAAAAAATGGATCAGATGCACAATAGGAAGGCTGCCAGAGCCTCCAGTGGCATCACAGTATCAATAAGGTAGAAAGATTTATCGCTTTCCTCCATGTATTTGTGATCATGATTGAGATTACTGAAAAGTAGGGTAACCAGCAATAATAATAGATTTGGCAAGCATCTGTAAGTAAAAGTCTGAAAAGTTCAATCACATGCTATTTCAGATGAATACTGATCTCACCCTGTTGTCATGGTTATTTGATAAATGGTATTGAAGTGATATCCAGTCAAAACTGTGAAACTAACTTTGATCATTCACACATTTATATACTCCACACTTATAATATGGTCTTTGGGAGCCAAGAATTTTGTATGTTTTAATGAGTTGCATTGTAAAATACAATTGCAGCATAAAATACAATAGCCTTACAACAAAAACAGAATTACCTAGGGCCTCATTTCAACTACAGACCTGGGACTTCTAATAAGAACGCTTAATAATTTAAATGGCTGTTTCTTTTTTTAATGTAAGAAAGGAGACATCCTTTCCTCCATTTTAAAAAAATTAAATGTTGACTGCTGTAGTTTGAAGTGAAGCATTATTATGTCTGCATATTGCACCACACAATGGCAAGGTGCATGGCCATATCCAAGATTCCACTGCCATCGTGCTGTCTAAGGAAATACTCTGGAGTCCAAGCACCTCCCCATGAAGAGGGAGCAAAAACTGGAGGGCATGTAACTTTGGGCCACTAGCGGCTGGTTGCACAGAGAACTGGTAGCAGATTTGCCTGTCTGTGTTCTTTGATTGATTTAATTACTTCTGCATTGCAATAAAACTAAACCTACTGCAATGATTATGAATTCAAAAGAATGGCTGATGTTTGTCTTTTGGAGAAACCTCCATTCTGCCTAATTATTACAACAATGGAAATTCACGTTTGTCTACAAAACAGAACCTTAATTAATAAGAACACTGTGTAAGTGCAACCTCCAGAAAAGAAAATATCCATTTTTTTGATACTTAGGATATACAACTTAAGGAAAATTCCTGATCTAAAAATATACATTTAATATTTTGGCAACATAAATGTCCCTTAATAAACAAAAAAAAAAGCCTCGAATAAGAGTCTAAATGGGGTAAAGGCACAAAGAGATCTAGGAGTACAGATTCATAAATCATTCAAAGCAGCAATGCAGGTTAATAAAGCCATTAAAAAAATGCAAACAAAGCACTGGGGTTCATTTCTGGAGTAACAGAATTTGAAAGCAGAGAAATTCACACTTTGGGTACTGTGCACAGTCTGGTCTCCATTTTACAAAAAAGATCTGGAAGCACTGATGAAAAGAAGATTTCCAAAGATGATACCAGAACTGAGAGGGAACAACTGTCAGGAAAGACTGAACAGGCTGGGGCTCTTTTCTCTGGAAAGGAGAAGACTGAGAGGTAACCTGATAGAGGTCTTTAAAATTATGAAGGGTTCGCTAGGGTAGACATACAGAAGATGTTTCCACTTGTGGGGAGTCCAAAACTAGGGGTCAAAAATATAAGATAGTCACTCATAAATCCAATAAGGAATTCAGGAGAAACTTCTTTACTCAGAGAGTGGTGAAAATGTGGAACTCGCTACCACATGGAGTGATTGAGGCAAATAGCATAGATACATTTAAGGGGAAGCTAGATAAGTACGTGAGGGAGAATGGAATTGAAGGATATGTTGATAGGGTGGGAAGAAGTAAGGTGGGAGGAGGCTCATGTGGAGCATAGATCTGTTGGGCCGAATGGCCTGTTTCTGTCCTGTAAATTCAATGTAATTCTATGAATGTACACCTTAAAATTTATTTCCCAAATTAAATTGTTTCTTTCTTTTCAAATGATATGTTCTGTTCAATTGGTTGATGAGGAGTTGAAAAGATTATTTGGGAAGTAGCTGCACAGTCCTCTGAAAATATAGGAGCAACATGAATTTGACAACACTGAACATATATTCAAGATCTAAAACCATTAAACATAATGAAATTAATAAAAGGTCGATTACTGTCAGAATTATAAAAGTTTGCTGTTAATAATTTCGGCTTGGAAATTACTTTTACACTTATGTCCACTGAACAATTTGTACTGCGTATATTCAAAACAACATACACAGACAGATGTATAACTACCAACACAAAGAGACCCCCCCAGATGTTTTACATTTAAATCAAAGGAATAATCCACAATAGGTCTCCTTAAGTGCCACATCATTGTGCATTCTTCTGAAAATGTAGCCCTTTATCTGATTACAAAAAATTCAAAGTGAATTTTAAATGGCGGCTTGGCCTCTCTATTGAGGCCGCCATCCAAACTGCATTTCCAAGAAGAAGCGATGAAACACATTTCTGTGCTTGGCCTTGGCTTCCTTTCCTTTCATTGCTCCATGGTTTTAATGAAGCAGCAGCGATGCTGGGAAGCAGACGAGGAAAAGAAACAGCAGGTTTCCATGATCAGCCATTGTAGCCTTAACCATGAGGGCGGCTACATTATAATTAGTTGTTTAAAAATGTGATACTGGGTGAAGATCAGTACTCAAAAATAACACCGCTGCATAAGGTTATCAAGTATATTCCTTTCAATTACTGTCACATTTTGGGATCTTTTGACCATTTTTCTAAAGAAAGATTTTGGCAAAAGTTATCTTTAAAATATTGTGTTTTAAACCATTGTGTATAAACACAAGTTAAGAAAAATGGCTCTGAGATTGTAGGTAGTTAAGACGCCAATGAGCTAGCATCCATGTTGTTTCCCCGTAGACTGTAAATAATTAGCAATGTGTTAACCTGTCTTGGCAATCAAATAAAAAGCTTTACAGCCATTGGGTTGGAAAGTCTTTGACCACTTTCTGGCTGTGAAAAGGAGATAAGAGAGACAGAGAGACAGTCAGTCAGTCAGGTTTTTGAAACAGAATGCTGTAAGGCAACCAGGCCCAGAAAAGGCTGAGACTTAGAAGTTATGACAGAAAACCTGTCTGTACCTAAGTGCAACCATGTCCATAAATTTGATGATCAGTTAGATTTCTAGTCTTAAATTTAGATTCTATTTCATTTGGTCTTTTAAAAAAAAATCACACTTACACCTTTCCACACTTACATCTTCACTTCAGGCACCTGTCTCCACCGACTGGGAGGCTAAGCGGCTGGACCACCTTTCCAATGCCATTCTGTGATCAGTTGACAGAAGATGCTGAATTCGCGAATGAGAGTGGTTCTATTGAGCTCATTTCTTACCTACCACTACACAGCAAGCTCTACTAACTGTTGACTGTTCCACCTAATGGGCCATTCATGAGCTGCGTAAACTCATCTATTAAGGGGAATCGAGTTCAAATGACAATAAAAACTGAAACGTGAATACATTTGCTGATATGCTGATAGGGTTAGATGAAGTAGGGAGGGAGGAGGCTCATGTGGAGCATAAACACGTTGGACCGAATGGCCTGTTTCTGTGCTGCACATTTTATATAATATCTTTTGAACAGTAATTGCTTACACCGTAACTACTTGGTTTGGATGTCTTTTCTAAAATTGTTTAAAATAGGGTTGACTGAAACTTAAACTAAAAAACCTCAATCATGGTGGCATACTGACCACTGTCTGGTATCGCACGTGTTAACATAATATTATAGAGATATTATATGGACGTAGTATTGGGACCTGGTCTTTAGAAGAGAGATCTATCTTCAGTCCCAAAATGCTGTCATGATCAATAACCTCTTAAAAGTGAATCGTTATCAAATAATTAGAAACATTTTTGCAGGTTCAATCACCCTCCGAGGTGACTGGAGTTTTGCATAAATACACAAAAGGCACTCTCGGTTTCTGTCGGAGGTTTTTTTGTTTTGTTTAACCAAATTATCAAAAGCTAACACGCTAAATTACAAAATAGATATAGATGTTATTTAGGCAATACAGCAGGGATGCACAACATGAGGTTGAATTTGGCATGGTTGACCATTTTTTCTGGTCGACTGCAATTTTTAATTACACACAAGAGCTAGCCCATCCGTGGAAACTCAAAAAATATGAAATGGTAGAATGACAAAGCTAGGTAAATCTTGAAACTGTTAATTTTGCACTGTAATTAGAACAAAATATCTCATTTATAAATATTGGGCTGGATTTTGCTCTGAAAATAACGGCGAGTCTAACAGCGCTCACCGTTATTTCAGTCCAAATGATAGAGCAACTTACGGCAACGGCACATGTACAGTTAAACGCAGAAATCCAGAAGTTGCTCTACCAGACACCCTCCTCCTCTGTAAACGTCACGGGAAGGACATCTCGCTGGCTGACTCGCCGTTCAGATGGATACAAACTAATCTCGCCAAAAAAAAGGTACATCAAGTTTTTAAAATCTAAGCAAACTTTTAATGGCCTGGTAAGTCTCAATGTCTGCAAAACAACCTCTCTGGAACTGAAAATTAACTTGTACAAGTGTAGAGTCTCATTCCTTCAGATTTTAATTGTTGTTGGACATTTTTATTAAAAAAAATTTTTTTACATTTTTTTTAAAACTTCTTTCTGGTTCTTTTATCTCTGTCTCTTAATTCAATATTTCTTACCCTCTCTTTATTTCACTTTCTGTACCTGATCTGACATTGAATTCACTATTCTAACTTACACTTCCTGGTTCTGACTCTGCGTTGCTTATATGTTTCAATCTGATTGGTAAAGGGCATATACAGTTGTTTGCCCCGTTCACACGGGTCCCAGAGGTCTGAGAGAGGGCATGCATTGAATTGTGAGCCCCATGAGAGAGACTTGCTGTGCAAAAGCCCATGAAAATTGTACGGGCAAGTGCAAGTCTACCGTTCGCCGCTCAGAGCAAAATCCGGCCCATTGTGATTTGGGATTAAGCTCAAGTTATTTTGATGATTGCAAAGTGAAAAACATTTTTATTATTTGATCATATATGTGACTTTGAAAAGATTGCATTGTACGTTAGGTGTTTGTAAACGTGTTTCGGTTCTCAAGTTGTGCGTTATTGCATTTCAGTTTCCAGGCAAGTTTCTGGGAGTGATGTCAGTAGCATTAGTCACTGAGCTGTGTATTGCACAAGGATTAGAATTAATTAAATTTGTTTGAGATTCATTGATTTTGAAAAGTATTGGTTAATTGGGTAATAACGATTGAGTCTTTAAAGTGTAAGTCTATCCTAATTAGCTGAAAGGTCAATTATCACTCGAGCGACTTTCTGTTTGTTTGCAAATGAGAAAAGTGTCTGGTCTTGGAAAATATATGATTCCCCTATGTTTTTAGTAATTACAAAGCCCTCTTTTTCATAAGGTGAAGCAGCTTTCACTTGGCTGCGATGCTAAAGTTGGTATAAACAAGGTTCTGCCCAAGCAACCTCCTATGGATTGCACTGCAACAGTGGAAGTCAAAATTCCAGCAGCTGGGGATTTCACACTAGAACTGACCATCTCACACCAGAGTGAAAATGCGGATTCCTGCATATCAGGTCGGAGGTGCAGAGTTGCGGGTGGAGCTTACATTTCCCATTGTACACATGGTGTACATTTTACTGCTCCACCATCAAACCAACTCATAATTTGGAATAAAGGCAAATTAACAATCTTATTTGCGTTTTTATATACTTCAGCACTCAGTTACAAGAAACATCATGATGTCAAGACATGAAAAGAATTAAAACTAATTTCAACACCAGGAAGAAAATATCTGGTTTGGAACAGGCGGCATAAATTGACTCTCTAAATTTACAGCGAACTTGGGAGCAATTTCCTTTGTAGGATATAAATGGACCCCGAGAGTTTTGCCGAGAACACTACTCTATATGACTTCTTGATTCCAACACTAATTTTGAGATAAGAAAGACTTGTGGTCATCTGCTTATTTGGCTTGGAAGCATCAGCATTACAAATGGACTCTTCTCCTTCAAGCTAGAGCAGCCTGTTCTTCTGCAGTCTTTCTGGAACTGCCAACAAAATTTGAGGTGAAGGGGATAACGAAAGACACAAATCGGGGCAACTGGTGGAAGGCCCTGCTACTTTAATACATATCTAGAATCCAGAACATGGAATAAATAATTTTCTAATACTTAAGGCAGCAAGTAAAATACTACGGTTAAACATGAAATCTGCAGCCAAAGCAGGCATGGAAATTAATACAGTAAGACTTATTTTCTATCACTGCTGAGATAGTACAACTGTAATTGTCGCTGAAGGTAAGGAATGAAAAACTGAAGAGTTATTTGATGGGTGCCCTTATGCACCATGTGAGGGAGAAGCCATATGAATTCTGGATGATTTAATAGGACACATGCACCTTTGATTTTTTTTAGTTGCATCTTTTACCTACCATTAGTCCACGCTACCAAACAAAGAATTGTATTTGGCTCCTTTGGGTTTTGGGGGCAAGAGCAAAGCTAAATTTTAAAAGAGCTTTGGCCATTCTGGTTTTGCACTGTATCTAGTTTGGAGAATCAAAACATTGAACTGTGGAATTTATTTAATCTTTAGATTCTTTTCCCATTTTGCTTATGAATGATTACTCAAATTACTTCTTTCTGCATAAAAAATTGAATGTTTTCTAATGTCACTGCCTTAGTTGATGCAAATTAATTACTTGAGCAGAGTTCTAAACAATAAAAAGCAAAACAACACAATTGTTGGCTCTAAAAACACAGAAAGAGCTTCATACAGTTTCTGACACCAGCAATTTAACTCACTTGGACATAAACAAAACTGGACTAAAGTGAAGAATGGTTTCTCAAATTATTTAATTCTGTCCATTATAGAAGTCTTTTAAAATCAACACAATGCTTGTGATTAAATAAAAGGGTAAAAATTAACTAATTCTTTATTTGTATATTTATTCATTTTAAGTACAAAACCTACTGAGACTAAATGTTATACACCCTGAGGGACTTGTCTCACACTAAAATCTAAGTATATGCCGTGTAGATAATTTTCAATGATCTGCTGGCTTGGATCAATATTAAAATGTAGCTTCCACTTTAGCAGATGAGAAGGGACTTGGAGTTGTAACTTCAAATGTAGAATGCCTTTAAAGATTACCCTGAGGCGTCCCATTAGTACACTTTAGTGCTCAAGATTCTCAGCCTTGAATGTTAGCATCAGTGGGGGCCAGGCTGCATGGCAACATTGTGTGGAAGCACTACGCATTATAATGGGGAGGAGGAAGAAATCAAACCATCCAGCCCCACAATTCAGTAAACATGAGCCAGCATTTATGGAAGAGGATTTTAGCCCTGACCATCACATCCTCTTGGATGAAGGAGCATAAAGTAGAGATTGGAGAGTACCACAAACAAAATGTAGGGAGATTTAACCCGGAAAAGTGCGAGGTGATGCACTTTGGAGGGACTAACAAGGCAAGGGAATACACAATGAATGGGAGGACCCTAGGCAAGACAGAGGGTCAGAGGGATCTTGGTGTGCAAGTTCACAGATCCCTGAAGGCGGCGGAACAGGTAGATAAGGTGGTAAAGAAGGCATATGGGATACTTGCCTTTATTAGCCGAGGCATAGAATATAAGAGCAAGGAGGTTATGATGGAGCTGTATAAAACACTGGTTAGGCCACAGCTGGAGTAGTGTGTGCAGTTCTGGTCGCCACACTACAGGAAGGATGTGATCGCTTTGGAGAGGGTGCAGAGGAGATTCACCAGGATGTTACCAGGGCTGGAGCGCTTCAGCTATGAAGAGAGACTGGGAAGATTGGGTTTGTTTTCCTTGGAGCAGAGGAGGCTGAGGGGGGACATGATTGAGGTGTACAAAATTATGAGGGGCACAGATAGGATGGATACTAAGGAGCTTTTTCCCTTCGTTGAGGGTTCTATAACAAGGGGACATAGATTCAAGATAAAAGGCGGGAGGTTTAGAGGGGATTTGAGAAAGAACTTTTTCACCCAGAGGGTGGTTGGAGTCTGGAACTCACTGCCTGAAAGGGTTGTGGAGGCAGGAACCCTCACAACATTCAAGAAGCATTTGGATGAGCACTTGAAATGCCATAGCATACAAGGCTACGGACCAAATGCTGGAATATGGGATTAGAGTAGACAGGGCTGATGGCCGGCGCGGACACGATGGGCCGAAGGGCCTCTATCCGTGCTGTATGACTCTATGACTCTCTATGACTCTATCAGGAAACATGTTGGAACAAGATCAGGAAATAAGCACCTCAAAAACTGGTAGCAACACATGAACTAGGTCTCAATATCTACCTGACTAACATGATTTCCAAAGCAACAATATAAACAATGCACAACATATTTTTTTCCAACAATGAATGGTATTAATACACTCTTAACATGCTCCCCCTTAGAGCCAGGCCATTGCCGCCCCAGAGTGTGAAGTCAAGACCTTTTGTGATGCATCAAGGTTCTCAAATCACAACAAAAATCACCAAACTTTTTTAGGACATAAAAAAAGGTTTCATTTTCTGGGACGTTTAACAATTGAGTAGGTCCCCTCTTGTCTGTCTGAAGTCCTTTTTCTTGGAGGAACAGTATTGTGGCGGAATAGTATTGTGTGTTACATTTGAACATGTGCTACAATGGACTTCAAAGTTATTTTTGCATGTATGAACTACACAAGTTTACATTGAGAAATGGGCTTGAAGTCCATGTTTTGGTACATTTTAACAGACAAGTTCCACTTTTACAGACAAGGTAAATTTTGGTTTTATAAGGAAAGAATTGAGGGAATAGAAGCTTTGGGATCTATGATTGCATTTAAAAATGTAAATAAATAGTTAATTAAATGCAATTTTTTGTGGAATTAGACTTTGTGCATTTAACTTAGATTAATATGAAATGCAAATAACAATTTAAATTTTAGTGCTTTGAACATCTTCAATGGACTACTGTGCAAGTATCACAGGGATACTATTGCTTACCTCTTGTATGTGTTCCTTTGTGATCTTTTGCCAGAGATTCTGAACAACAGAGATGTATTTCTTGTCTGTGACATAACAGTTTGCCAGCAAGATATTGCTTATATTTGTTCCACTTTTCATGGCTTCAAGAACTTTCTGAACATGGCTCAGAGAAAGTGCAGCTTCAGATTTAGCGCCTCCTTTGATAAGCTGCATGGTGCACGGAACCAATCCAATCTGACCAGCACAAAATATCTCATCTCCAATCTAAGAGAATAAAAATAATTTGTAACACACTGATCTCTATCTTAAGGAATGAGATAATTCAAAATGGCAAATACAAACATATTTATATTAAAAATTATATATGCACATTATATATATACATAAAACATTTAACTGTAGTGCAGATTATAAAGGGCTAGATAATTGATACTGTTTAGCAATCTATGTTCAAAAGTCCAGATGGAGCTGTAAAAAAAAATCACGTCCAACTACTTTAGCAACGGCAACTCGGTGTTAATATTTATGAAGTAGCATTTATTCCTAACTTTTATTTATTTAATTTCAACCAATTTTTCTATTGAAATAAATATATATAAAAAAAGAAGGAAATTAGTTTTATTTATAACTAAGTAAGTGAGGAAAACCTTTCCACACATCAAGGGTTGCAAATGCTTTTGTCATTTGCATTAAAATATGAACCCAATTCATTGAGAGATATGTACCTTATTTCTAAACATTGGCACTTTTCTTTGACAGCATGATTTACAATATCAACTAGTTTATGAAAAACTCCTGATTTTTTATATTTAAAGAATATCTGGTGAATTGTGTTTATTAAGGTGAGGCATAAAGTGCTGAGGCAAGGAATTGTTATGATATTGATAATCAGCATCAAGGTTAAGACCTGAGATTACATATAGCACAGCTGGCTGCAGAGTAAAACTTCCTATACTCTTCCCCCATGAATGGACCTAAACCTCAAAGAGCACCAACCAGCCTTCTGGGCTCTGGGTGAATATGCAAAATCGAGGGCAATATAATGTTATGTCCCCACATTCTCTAGGAACTCGTAAAATTGCACAAACTCATTTCACAAAAGACCGTTAGACTTTACAGAGAAGTAAGAATTTCACCCCATCAAGCTGGGAGAGGGGGGAATTCAAATTCAGGAGCCCACGGGCTTAAAAAAAAATGGCTATGTCGTTGCATTGAGCAGATTTTAAAAGGTTCAAGAAAAGCTGTTGGAATTACTTTCATAGCAATTTTTTTTAAAAAGCTGATTAAAAACATAGTACTGTTTATTTGAACCTATTGTGATGAAAAGTTAATATGCTGGACCTGAAACCAAGTAATGTGAATGCAATGTAGTACCATTTGGTTTATAAGCACAGTTTCACTTTTCCTACTTTCTAACTGATTTTTGAATGGGACAATTAAATATGCATGTTCAGAAAGATCAACCATGCTTATTTTATGGAGGTGCATCCATGGAGTACTTAACAAGAAATAATTATTTTTACATTAATTTGGTAAGTTTGGGCATGGACTAGTCATGTCCCTCATCATAATGCATAAATGCATTCAAGGATGCTGGGTATTCTGATGTGTTGATATGAAAACTTGTATAGCAGTCAGAGAAGCTCACATAGTGCACGTGCCCTATATTGAGAACTCGAGATACACACAATAGATGTCTAGGCTGGGAAGACCTTCAGCTCTTTATTCCATTAAAAAAAACCTTTATACCATTTTAGGAAAAACACTTCAATACAGATGAAAAAAGGTACATGCTGCTATTTTGTAGGAACTGTTAGGTTTGGAGTTAGATTGGAAAAAAACAGAATTTTATTTGGATACTACAATTTGGGAAGATGAACCCGTTGGGATATGAGAGTTGATGAAGTAAATTCCTGCCACATTATTAAAAAATTATTATTTTCCTTTCCTACTCAGCTGCAGGCAAAAAAAAAATATTGTGGAGTAAATACATACACCCCAAAGGCCTCAGCTTGAGAAGGAACCTGGGGAGAACAAATGTTCTGTCGATTAAACGGAAATGAATTGCACAAATTATGAAAGGAGAGCAACGTGAATGCACAGATTACATGGAGTGGGACTTTAAGTTACATTAGCCAGGGAATGGATGGTTCAACAAATTAGATACTGACTTCTCACTACTGGGACCTGGGTTCAAATCCAGCCCAAACTGACGGGATGACTGTCTTCCCTGTCTGTCTGACAAGCTTGGGCAATCTCAACCCAATCCCTAGTGAGCTTGGCCTCACAATACAAAACTGGTAATCTCACTCAGAGAAGCCACAGGATAGTTGGTGTGTCAAAATGAAAATGTGACACATGCAGCAAGATTGCAGTTTAACTACATTATTGGGATGGATTAGAGGGAGCTTTATCCTGGATCTAACTTTGCTAAACATGGGAGTTTGGGCTGCTGACACTGGATGCCTTACTTGACAAACCGTTATGTAGAAATAAAAACATAAAACGCTGGAGACTCGCAGCAGGTCAAGCAGCATCTGTCGAGATAACACGAGTCAGTTAACATTTCAGGTATAAACTCTTCCCCCAGTTTTGAGCAGTTTATACCTGAAACATTGTTTTCTGCTTTTGTTTCAGATTCCCAGCATCTGCAGTATTTTGCTTTTTGTTATGTAGAGATCCCACTTTAAACGCAAAGTGGCTGCTGACTGACTTTTCGCCTTGAGTTGCTTTACATCACTTTTTCTTCACTTACTACTTCTTTTACTGCCTTCTTTACTGCCATGCATCCTTCCTTAACTTTATTTTTTTGTCTTTCTCCACACACTGTCCTGTGTTATTTATCATCGCGGACCCGTAATTCAGCTCTATGCATTCAGCAACAGTGCCAGTTGTGAGATATTGATGTTTAAAGCAAGGAGCGGTTCCACAAAGTAGAGGGAAAAACAAATACAAGTTGCTGTAATGAAAGAAATACTGCCGCTGCCATTCCGCCCTTCCTATTAGCTGGTTTAGTAACACATACCTCTCTTAATAGCCTTCTTGTTTATCTGGTATGATGTAAAGAACAGTTCTTTTTAAAATAGAGTTGTGCTTTGAGAGGAGGTTGAGTCAAGGTAACCGCTACTAAAGCTGCTAAGAGGGAACACAGGAGATGGGTTGTGACTGCATATTTTTTACCACTGCTGTGGTACCTACCACTGTTGATAGTACAGATATGGAATATACCTAGAGTGGCAGAAGCTTAGAGTTTGGAATGAATAAAATAGAGCAAGAAAGTAGGTTTTGCTTATTGTGAATTAGCTAAACTCCCAATATTTTATCTGCTTGATTTAGCTTCTGTAAGCAAACATGCGTCAGGTAGAACATTTTTTCCACTTTCACTTTCTCCCTGTTCCCTTCTTCCACCCTTTGCTCCTCTATTTTTCTCTCCCCATCCCAGCCTCTCCTCCATCTCACATCTCATCTTCTCTTCCTCAACATTCATACTGTAAATGATGTCAAATTACCCCCAGATTTCAGTAATTTGACCTGAGCACAGAAATAAAGCTCCTATTGATTCCTGTAATTCTGAAACTTGACATAATTTCCAAAACAGAACTTTGTACAAGGAAAACGTAATGACACAAATCACACCTAGAGGATATTCTATACTTGGGCGATCACTTCCCATTCCAGACATTTGCAATACAACTTTGTTGGATGACATTTTTTTTTTAAAAGTGCTCTCTTCTAGGATGACACACTTAAAACACCTGTTTTTGAAGGGTAATGGTTTCATCTGTAATTTATTAAAATGTATCTTATTAATGCTGCAAGCTGTTTGAGTTATCCCTGCTATCCCAATAGGTCACAGGTTCAGATAAGACCCATTGACCTGCTGACCTGTCAGTCAAATACTTGCTTACAAGATGCTGCCAATGTAAATAACCACAAGTGACAATGTGCTAATTGCTGGCTTCTGCAAAGCCATGTAACCTTATGACCTTAGGGTAGACCTCAATGGCTGGATCAATCAGAACCTCAGGCAAAGAACCCATACTGATATACGCAGATAGAAAATCTTTTTATAACAAGATTAGGGATGTTAAATTTGTAGCCTCACTGGTAAATAATCCCAGCTCTTCAGGTTCAATTAGTGTCTTAATGGTCGCAAATGCGATCATTTATTTTAATTTTTCCTATTATATAAAGGCAATCTGAAACAAAATAAACAGTGATCAAGATTACAATTCACAAGATGTGAATGAGGGAACATGGCCTATCACACGTAATGCCTGAGAGCCATAAATTGAACACTTCTTGAATGGCTACTATATTCCATTCAAAAGACTAAATTTAGTAAATGAAATGCAAACTAAAATTATCTTCATTCGATAGCTTCAAATTCAGAAATTAATAATTAGTATAATTATACAACTAGTTTCTGCAGCTCTTGGGTAATATGTTTTTAATCAGGCTGTCGTAGTTGAAGCTTGTGAAAATCAAATTATGTTTTTCATTAAAAACCTTCAATTTGCAAAAGCCTTCATCCATTCAGCATTCAGAGAACTCTTATATTAAACTAAGAATTTTACATGCAATGGCAAAAAGCTTTCAATACCATAATGTGTTTTCTATTTTTACAAGATGATCAAGGTACACATTTATCTATTTTGACTAAATATATTATAGTAAAATGAATAATCTTACTTGGCATTACTTTATTTCCCATTTTGTACTGTGCACCTATTGGCATGAAAGAGTTTATTTTAGGAGAGCGGAGTAGCTACAACTGTAGAGACATTGGACCTTAGAATTGAAAACCTGAATTCAAATCCTGGTTTTTGCTGACAATAGGGTTTCTTATTGCTGGAAGTGCGAGCTGATAATGGTGCAGCGAGATCAACGGGGCATCTGGGACCTTGGTGAACGACAGGACCAACAATCTTAATCAATGAGATTTAAGGATAGAGAAGGAAACAGAGGAACAATGGAGAAGGAAATGGGGTGAATTAGAGTCAAATTAGATATAGAAAGAGAAATAAAGGGCTCAATTTTACAATGGTGGCGGGTTGGCAGTGGGGGGGGGGGGGGAAGGTGCGCGTGGCAAACCCGCATGAACAAAACTTACCGTTTCCGACGCGATCGCATGTTGATTGATGATGATTAACGTCCTCTCCAGGTTTCGCAACCGGCAGCTAGCCTGATTGACAGGCTGGCTGCCATCAGGAGTTGCAACGCGAGGGGGGCGAGAAAGATAGAGAGCGAGACGTCATCCGGCACTGGAACGGAAGACTGGGGTTGGGGGGGGTGGTGGGGGGAGAATGGAAAATCCGGCGCTGGACTGGAAGACCAGGGTGGGGGTGGGGGAGAGAGGGGAAGATCAGGTGGGGTGAAGAGGGGGACATCAGGGGCGTTGGGCGAAGAGGGGGACCTTGGAGCAGGAGACATCGGACATCGGAGCAGGGTGCAAAGGTAGTGTTTTCATTTCCTTCCTTGGTTTTTTATTTAATTTATTTAGTTTCTTGTTCCCTGATCCGGCCCTTCATACCTGCACCAGGTGTGAATCAGAAGTGATAGGCAAGCCGCCCAGGTAAGTTAAAAATCTTTCCAACTACTTAATTTGTCACAGGTAAAGTGCCTTAAGTACCTCAATGAGGTATATTTGACTCTTTAACTGTCATCCTGCCGGCTTTAATTGCCGGCGGGACATCAGTTTACGGATCGCCCCCGCGCACAAAGTGGGTCCCTGGGAAACTCAGAAGTCGGCGGGTTGGAGCTAGATTTCCACGATTTTCAGAGCCCCCCAAGGCCCCAAAATTGCCTTCTAAAATCACCCCAAAGAGAGGGAAAGAAAGATTAAATAGGAAAAGTAAGAAAAAAAATTAAAATTCTCTAAGAACAATTTACTACCTGCATGAATGAGACTCCACAATTTCATTTGTGTCAAGTAAGTAATTTGGGTAAGGAAAGGAAAACTAGAAGAGGCATGGGTAGGGGGTTGTCTTTGTATACAGATCTTCAACATCTATTGGTAAATCAGTGAAAGGTGATTGGCAAAAGAACCAAAGCCGACGTGAGGAAAACATTTTTTACACAGCGAGTAGCTATGATCTGGAATGCGCTGTCGGAAAGGGTGGTGAATGCAGATTCAATCGTGGCTTTCAAAAAGGAATTGGTTAAATATGTGAAGGGAAAAAATTTGGAGGGCTACGGGGAAAGAGCTGGGGAATGGGACTAACTAGATTGCTCTTACATAGAGTCGGCACAGGCTCGATGGGCCAAATGGTCTCCTTCTGTGCTGTAACAATTCTATGATTCTAAAGGTGACTAAAGTAGAGGACAGGGGAATGTCAATGGATGTTATTTATATGGACTCCCAGAAGGCATTTGATAAGGTCCCACATAAGAGACTGTTAGCTAAGATAGAAGCCCATAGAATCGAGAGAAAAGTACGGACTTGGTTAGGAAGTTGGCTGAGCGAAAGGCGACAGCGAGTAGGGATAATGGGTAGGTACTCACATTGGCAGGATGTGACTAGTGGAGTCCCACAGGGATCTGTCTTGGGGCCTCAATTATTCACAATATTTATTAACGACTTAGATGAAGGCATAGAAAGTCTCATATCTAAGTTTGCCGATGACACAAAGATTGGTGGCATTGTAAGCAGTGTAGATGAAAACATAAAATCACAAAGCGATATTGATAGATTAGGTCAATGGGCAAAACTGTGGCAAATGGAATTCAATGTAGACAAATGTGAGGCCATCCACTTTGGATCAAAAAAGGATAGAACAGGGTACTTTCTAAATGGTAAAAAGTTAAAAACAGTGGATGTCCAAAGGGACTTAGGGGTTCAGGTGCATCGATCATTGAAGTGTCATGAACAGGTGCAGAAAATAATCAAGAAGGCTAATGGAATGCTGGCCTTTATAGCTAGAGGACTAGAGTACAAGGGGGCAGAAGTTATGCTGCAGCTATACAAAACCCTGGTTAGACCGCACCTGGAGTACTGTGAGCAGTTCTGGGCACCGCACCTTCGGAAGGACATATTGGCCTTGGAGGGAGTGCAGCGTAGGTTTACTAGAATGATACCCGGACTTCAAAGGTTAAGTTACGAAGAGAGATTACACAAATTGGGGTTGTATTCTCTAGAGTTTAGAAGGTTAAGGGGTGATCTGATCGAAGTTTTAAGATATTAAGGGGAACAGATAGGGTGGATAGAGAGAAACTATTTCCGCTGGTTGGGGATTCTAGGAGTAGGGGTCACAGTCTAAAAATTAGAACCAGACCTTTCAGGAGTGAGATTAGAAAACATTTCTACACACAAAGGGTGGTAGAAGTTTGGACCTCTCTTCCGCAAACGGCAATTGATACTAGCTCAATTGCTAAATTTAAATCTGAGATAGATAGCTTTTTGGCAACCAAAGGTATTAAGGGATATGGGCCAAAGGCAGGTATATGGAGTTAGATCACAGATCAGCCATGATCTTATCAAATGGCGGAGCAGCCACAAGGGGCTGAATGGCCTACACCTGTTCCTATGTTCCTATAAAAGCAAGATGTATTGTTTCGTCTGTAAAGATACTCCTATTCTCATAGTACGGAAGATAGAGTGAATGCTAAAGTTTCCCTGATATTTTCAGGAAAATTATAGGGTTTTTCATTTACCTGTACCTTTATGAGCTTTATACAAGCACGCTCTATGCTCTGAACTTTAAAACATGAAAGAAACTCTTGGTACAATTAACACTGTACACTTTGGTATCCGTGTATTATACAATCAGGAACACTCAATCAGAAGTGCCATACATAATGAAGATTCATTCAAATAATTACATTTCAGCATTTCTATAGTGAGTCGCAACAATAATGATCAGAAATGGTGTCCAAAATGCACTGTCACCAGTAACATTCAGGTTAGAAATGATGGAATGAGCTGAAGATCTTGATAATCATACAGCAACTTATGGGTTTGCCTTGTGCAGAGCCATAGTTTGAGAGTGAAACAAATTAAAAAAGCAGTCAAAAATATCAATGAAGACAAAAGTTGGCTGAGATCAACAAGACAAATGGCAAACCTTGATTCAGGGCAATTATCACTTGTACAAGGAGAATTAGCAGAAACCAGAAATTCCTGGCTCTAAATACATGTCATCCTGGTCTTCTAAATTAAGGAATATAGATAAAGGCCAAGGACTGTAGCGCATGTCACTAATAAAGCTATAAAAATTAGGAGGGAAAATAAGAAAAACCAAGAAGTACTGATTAGGTGAAATAAAACTTGACTTTTAAAAGCATGTAGAGTAGAGGAGGAAGGAAAGACTGAGGTAAGCAAGGAGTTCCATAGTTTAAAGATCCTGGAAAGGAATGAGTCAAGAATAGAAGTCACTGTGCTGAGCAGATAAGATGGGGTTGTTGAAGCTTAGATAAGCAATGATCACAAGTGGTATTGATAAAGTAGGGAGTGACGAGAAAGGTTGTGATGGAGAAAAATCAAGAGGAGTGGGAGGAGGACTGCCCATCGGCAAGCTTATTTGTGTTTCCTGTCCAAGGATGCAAGTTGGAGAACAGTCCTCACCATTCTGGTGAGGGAAAGAGCCCAGAATAGCTGCATGCCACACTTATCGAGCATTATGTGCGAGCAATGAAATGTTTTTCTACCATGAATGACATTGCGCTGTTTTCATGAAGCATTGGAAAATAGGTCACCCAACAATTTTTCAGTGTTAAAGATGCTGGTATAACTTTGGGAAGCAATCTGGGTTTGACTGCACGTTACAGGAAATCAACTACCAGCAGATCAATACTTTGTTTCAACATTGCAGTGTTAACATTACTCAAAAAAATCGTAATCTAATTCAGGGAATTACGGATACAGCACTTAACAGGTGAAAGACTATGCTATAAAATTGTGCAACAGATAGGAACCAACTCAAATAAGACTGCAACCACTAGCCAGCAGACTTTTGTATTGTTCATTGTTGTTCAGTAATGGTAAAATGTTAAAATTCATAATTACAGTCTACTCTCGCTGTAACTAATATTTTCAGATGCGAAGCAATTGTGCTCTGTAATGAGGTGTGGGTTATAATAAAAGTCCCTATACAGAAAACAATAAATCATAAATAACAGTTGAAAATACATTTTGTGCTACATTTCTGATGTGGCTTTAAAGGCTACACTTGAAAAAAGGATAATGCCAAACGTGTCACAAAATAAAAGCTAACTATGCAACAATGCAATGCAAAGTTGGACAGTCAACTGATACAGAAGTGGTTGTTGGATGTACAAAAAAGGTAAGAGATTTCTTTTTTCTAAACGGTCTGATTGTTACGAGCTTAACAAGTACTCATGTGGTGGAACATGAATGTTGTATTTACACTGTCCATCTGAAAAGAGACATTTCCATCATCTCCAACAGTCTGGCTGAACTGCTACAGCTTGGTGCAGACCGTTATATTCAAGCAGCAATAAAGGAAGCACAGATATGAAGGACTGTACGATACCCAGTGACTGGCTGAATGCAACACCAAAAGAAAACCAGAAAAATATGTGAATGTGAGACAGTTGAAAGGCAATAAAAGAGCTGACACACACAATCAAATAGAACAGAGGGCAAAACATAAAAGAGAAAAGGGTTACAGAGACACTGAATGTAGGATAGAAGAATTTAAAAAAGTTATCGAGCATGTCAATGTACTTAATATAAGTTACTACAATTTAATGTCCATATAAAATCTCCATAAATTAGTGCATAAATATTTATTTAAATGAGATGGTGATAATCCCCAAATTGCAATTTATTATCATTTTCAAAACATTTATAAAATAATCTGATACTGTTTTGTCTTCCATATGTGTACAACACTTTATTAATTTACCACAAATTTTCAGTGAAATATTATTGAGAATTTTCTGCTACAAAATTTCTGGCAAATAGAAGGCAAAGGGTACATTATGCACAAGTGTTTGCTTGCAATATGGATTGTAAACATCATAAAATATGTAATCTGGGCACATAAGTTTTTACAAAGCAGAAGTTTACAGCTAAAGAACATTTGCAACATAATTTGACTTACTATTGGTATCTTTCTTGCTGTAAAAAAGTTGTTTAGGACTGTACTAAGCAGGACCTTTCGGCTTAAGTGCAAGTAACAATTATGAACAACAAAGAAATATTTAGAAAACAGGAGAGAAGCAGGTTCTGACTGCACAAGTTAATGGTCTACCATTCTCTGTCAGTGAGATCCTCTGAAATGAATGGGCTATGGTGTAGAACCAGAAGGTAACTGCCCTCCAAAGACTATTTTCCCCTCAGTGATAATATATCTGTTCCTGTTAATTCATGCTAAATCAATGCTTTTGTCCTCAGATTACATATTTTATCATGTAAGAGTGCCAAACTACACAAAAGTCAGCTTCTGAGAAAAAGATATTCCCTCTACCCATTCCTCACCAGCACCACTGATGAAACCCTCATCCACTATATTCAGGCTTGACTTCTTCAACGCTCTCAACCACCAGATTCCCGAGCTCCACTCCACACAAACTCTAACTCATCTTGAACATTATCACATCCTACCTTGCACAAAGTCCTGCTCACTTATCATCTCTGTCCTCATGGTGCTGCACCAGTTTCATGTCCACATTGCATTAACTTTAAAATTTTCATCCCTGTTTATAAATCCCATCATGCTATCCCTCCACCTTTTCCCCACAATCTCCTCCAACCCTTCATCCCACCCCACAGCCTCTGCTGTTCTGATTCTGGATGGTAAGAGAAGCATTATACAAGCTTTCTATATAATTTTGGTAACCTTATTAGGAAAAGCATTATATACGCTTTTCCTCTGAACAAGGCTTTCTGTTATTAAGCATTAACAGGCTTTTGGTAACCTTGTGTAGATAATGCAACCTCGAGTAATGAGGTATCCTGTCTCATTCTTATGTTACCTATAAGATGGGTTAAGGGAGGCAGTATATTATATGTTATCTGGAATATGCAGGGGGTGAAATGGATGGCAATTCCATGAGACAGAGAGAACGATTGATGGGAGGCCTCATGTTTGCACATGGCCCCGGTAGAACTAATGTGTCGATAACGTATATAAACTGAGACGTAAATCGCCGAGGTGAGAACGTTTCTTGAAGCGAGGCTGGACACGCTTAAGTAATAGGACCTTCGAGAGTGCACCTCGGAACCTTGTATGGCGATAAGCTTTGCCAGGTTGTATCCCAACGTCTTATTTAGTATGTTATAATTATATTGTAACTTCTTAATAAAGCTATTTTACTTTGGAACAAACACCCTCTAGTCTCTTTAATTTAGAGACCAAACCATTTAACCACCACTATCAACTATCATGACTCAGTCCTCTGGAATTCTCTTCAAACTCTTTCTGTCTTGTTATATTTTTCATAACTTCCAAAAACCTCCTTAAAACCCAACTCTCAACCTCACTTTTGGTCACTTCCCTTCAAACTTATTTCCATTCCAGCTCGATGTCTGAATTCCTGCCCCAGCTCTGCAACCCCCTTGTCCCTCCTCCTCTCCTACCCACCACCCCCCCCCCCCCACCCCGTGAAGCAGCTTGGATATTTTCCTATGTTAAATGCACAATAAGTGTGTAAGCTGTTAATTGTTCTTTTAACAATGTACTAATTAACAAATAAAAAGTAATATTAACAGTGTAATTTGGATTTTTTTTCTCAGCAATTTTTCTACCTCAATTATCTCTCCTTTTTGAAGATGTTACCTCTTTGTTGGAGATGTTGCCTCCTGGTTTAGGTACGGTTCCACAAGTGCCTTCTAGTATCTCACCTCAGTTGCCATTCTTCATGTGTGAGTCTAAGCTGTGAAGCTGCTTTTACATTGGTGCTTGCTTAGATTGAAGCCACGAGCTGGGCTCTCAGCATTTACACGACTATATCTAGTTCTTTACTCTGGGGTGGTAGCCCTCTAAGACCCAGTTTCTCATGCTTTCGCCACTATGATAAGGGAGCCAGAGTTAGTACTGTAAACATTAGACAGTCATCTGAAGTGTTTAAACTTTGAAAGAAAAACAATTAAAATAGGTCTACTGTGCAGTTACATCTTGCATCATGTGGTTGCTTACACAAGCCCAAGTTATGCTAGAAAAAGCAAATGGAGACACGATGCACAACCTGTGCCAAGTGCCACTTCCTGCACAGCCAAGCAAACAGAACGCAGAGGAGCAGAGAAATTTAGGGGTCCAAGTACAGAAATCACTAAAAGCTAGTGGACAGGTATAAAAAATAATGAAAAAGACTAATGGAATGTTGGCCTACGTCTCAAGGGGGCTGGAATACAAAGGGGTGGAAGTTATGTTACAGTTATATAAAGCTCAGGTTAGACCCCATTTAGAGTACTGCATTCAGTTCTGGGCACTGTACCTCAGGAAGGATATATCGGCCTTGGAGGAGGTGCAGCGCAGTTGCACCAGAATGATACAGGGGCTAAAAGGGTTAATTTATGAGGGCAGGTTTCATAGATTAGGCTTGTATTTCCTTGAGTTTAGAAGATTAAGGGGTGATCTAATTGAGGTGTTTAAGATTCTTAAAAGAATTGATAGGGTAGATGGAGAGAAACTATTTCCTCTGGTGAAGGAGTCCACAACAAGGGGGCATAACCTTAAAATTAGAGCTAAGCCATTCAGGGGTGATGTCAGGAAGCACTTCTTTACAAAAAGGGTGATGAAAATCCAGAACCCTCTCACCCAAAAAGCTGTGGAGACTAGTTCAATAGAAAATTTCAAAACTGAGATGGATAGATTTTTGTAGGTAAGGATATTAATGGTTACGGAACCAAGGCAGGTAAATGGAGTTAAGATACAGATCAGCTATGATCTAACTGAATGGCGGAACAGGCTGCTCCTATTCCTACGTATGTTTCCTATGTATCAATTGGTGAATTCCTCCATAGCATCGGGAAACAGAATCAGATGGATGGGCAGCTGTAAAGTGCTGGCAAATAATAAAAAAAATAACGCAAACATGATTTGATAAAATGAAGTAGCAATGCCTTTGGCTATAGTGACCTCATTAAAGTGCAGTGGAAATTATATGAAACTGTTAATCTCTGTCTATATAACAAAGGTGTACTTTTCTCTCAAGCTGCAATAGGAATAGCTACAGGTCAGTACTATCTTTGGTATAGAGATATAGAATTTTAGAAAGAATAGCTTACAGCTTTAGAAGTGATCAGAAGCTGTTTTAAAAAATAAAAGTTGTTTTACTGAGTCGAGTGGGCTCAGGTTTTAATCAGACTGCTAATACCTAAGTTTTATTAACTTTATTAGTTATTTTATAATAATCCATTGCTGTTCTAATGTTCAATAGAAACTTCATTTTGACTTTGATTCTGGGGTTTCAGTCCACTAGTGGATCTCTTGCAATATTGCTTGCAGGCAAAAGATGAGACCTGGGCTCTGCATGTGGGGTTCCACTATGCATGCCCCCGATTCATTTGCCAGCAATCACCCCATGGTCCCAAGAAAGAAGAAGATGGGCTTGAGGTAGTTGGGCAGCAGAAGAAGGCTGGGCCGGGGAGGCAGTCTGGGTCCAAGGGCAGATGGAAGGCATGGAGGGAACAGGTGCGAGACTGGCCAGGATAGGGAGGCAGGTTGAGCTAGAGGGACAGGGTGGGAGGCAAGAGGAGAGATGGTGAGTGCGCTTGGGTGGATAGAGTCATGGGTGATGCACAAGAATTCATGGGCGATTTTGGTTTTTTTAGCCTTCACCTATTTTTCACGTTTATTGGGCTGGTTACCGAGACCAAAGATGAAGCTGACTTGGAACTATCATGGTTGCTCCCTGCTTTTGTTTTCCTAAAATGATTCATTGCTGTTAATCAATTGACTGATAATATGAATCAATCAGAAAATAAGGAAGAACGCTAAGGCCAGAAAACATTAGATTGGATAAACTGTTTTAATCAATTTAAAATTTATGTTTCATATAGTCTGAAATAATGGTCTCTAAAGTAAGATGGTAAACTTATGTCAGTGCATTCATTGATCTTAACTATTAAGTAGTTTATTGTGTGCTTGTATAATGTATCTAAATAAATTTAGTCCCAAGTGTCAAGTATGCATGAACTGGACAGTACATCATTCACATTCTCTTTAATTATATATGATAAATAAGATGAAAGCGCACTATGGTTCATTAGGCACATACAACTTTGACGCGTCTTTCAGATCTGTCATTGGCCATAATACAGTAAATAAAAAAGGTACAAAAATACCATGTGACCTTTCAACCGTGTTGCATTAAAATTTTTTGGTGATATTTCTTTTTTATATATAATTATACACAGAGAAGTATTAATGACTTTGACTGAGAAAAATCACTTAACACACAGATCAAAAACAGCAAGAAGATTCCAGGTTTGATCCCCAAGTCTATGCTGAACCAGCTGATATAAACAGGGGCAGAGAAAAGGACACTACAATTAGTCTTAGCAGCCCTAGATTAGAGAGGAACTTGGATGTAACGTTCTCTCACAGTTCAACAGTGTGGTGACAGACTGTTGAGGCTAATATATGAAGAATGCCTTTTGTGCAAGGTATCTGACTCCCATGAAACAGTTCCCCAGCAAAGAATTAATGACTTCAGGAGAGGATGGGAGGGGAGAAAATTGTCAAGAGAAAAATTATTAGAAGAAAAATAAACTCATCTAAAATTAGGAACTTTTTGTACAAATCATCATCCATCAAAGATTCCAAATGATTGATGTCTGGATAGGGATTATCAGGTCCCAAGACTATTATTTTTTAAGGAGTGCTGCAAATATAAATAATCCTTAGTCCACTTTTGGAATCAGACATTGTCTGGCTTCCAATTCCAATTCTGAAAAAATGAAATGATCAAACTCAAGGCTGTTTCATTTGCATATTGGTGGAGATTTCCAGCTAAGCCAGAAATAAAGATCTACCCAACCCGGGATCCAATGATCCCAATTTTCCTTGGTTCATAAAGATTACACTCCATACCAAATGGCACTTTGGTTGATACTGGAGCTGCTCCAACTTCTGATGTGCAGCATTACCATTGTAATTCACATTCTGTCTATTCAAACAGGGAAAAAGAAGTGAAACTGGTTCACCTATCCAATAGTACACTACTATTAACCTACATTACTTAACTCTCGGCAGAAAGTGTGCTGCTGCTGTGACTGCTGCATGGAGGGAATGTGAATCTTAAAGAAAGTGACAAATTCAAATGCTTTCCCTCTCCCCAAGTAAGGAATACAGAAGTGGTAACTGAAATGCACAAAGCTAAACCCTTCCTACATGTGAAATTGGTATTAACCAGATTCCAGAATGCCAGAGGAAGGGTATCATATTTTAATACAAGTGATGGTCTGATATTTGTGGAAAAACAAGAGCTCTGTAATTTCTATTTTATGCATTTTTTTTGGTATTTTAAATCATCTGGCAAGACAAAAGTAGCAGCTCAGTTAAATATGTAAATATCTTGGATGAAAACAATTTACCAAGCAACAATTGAGATTTATGGGCACATTACTAATGCAGCAACACTTGAAAAGAAACTTCCAATATCTCAACTTCAAACTTAGTTTAACAAAATAAAGAAGGTTGTCCCTTATAAACAAAAAACACAATTTCAGAGTAAAAGCAAAATTTCTACCCATTTCCTAAGATGGATTAACATTTAAACTGAACAAGAAATGTGAAGAACTGAATTCATCTTCAAATAAAGAGAAAGTCCCCAACAATTTACTGCAGTTTAATACTAAACTTTCAATTTGATGAAGGAAGCTGTGTATTAACAGCAGCATTACATCACGAGAGCATTACAAACTAACACTTTCAGCCCTTTCACACTAAAATAATAAAGACCATGTTTTTCCAATCTGCAATGTGTTCAAATTTTTGACTTTTTTTTATTACGTGCAACTATTCAGCAGTTCCTTGCATTTCCAGTAGTAGAGTACTACGTACTTCTTTTAGTGGATGTAGAAGAAGCCTGTTTCCCATATCATGTTTCCCATGATACTGTGCCTGTCTGTCAAGTTTGGCTGTCAACTTTGATGCATTTTTCAGAGCAACAGTACAAGCTTAAATTACTATGACTGCAAACCATAAATGAGAACCTAGTGCTTTGAAACCATCAGATCAATCAGAAGATCATTTACTTGGAAGGGTTATTTGGTAAAGTGAGAGCTGTACATCAACTACCGCAACTGAGGGCTGAGGCAGCAAAACGACAACAACAAATTGTCATCGGCATTCCATTTATGAACCTTCAGACAGCATCAGAGTTCTGTTCCACAGGAAACCAGATAAGGTCAGACTTTCACTGAATATTTCTTAACAAGCTACCATCAAAAGAAGTTATGATTTGAATAAAAAGGCTATCACTCCTTAATTTCAATATCAAAGGGATCCACTGTGAACTCCCAATGCAGAGAAAATCTCCCCAAGCTGCATCAGGCAGGTGTTTAATAATCTATTATTTAGGATTTATTTTAGGTTGGTTGGAATAAAAAAATAGCTATGTTACTGAGAAACCACAAATGGGATAACACAAAGGAAAGAATGTTATTAACATACTATTAACAGTTCAAAAGAATGATATGACACACCAATCAAACTTGTTAATTGACTGTCAATGATCTGTCCTTAAAAATGCAACATGACTGCATAATGCAGCTCTAAATCTGACAGGAAGACAGTTACATTTGCATTAGTCTCATAAACTAATCAACAATCAGAATATAATGTACATTTTTAATGCATTGGATATTTGTTTAAATATGCATTGTTTTTCCACTGGGCAATAACAGTAAATGAAGAATTCTTTTAAACTATTATTGATATTAGGATTATCTCCGTTAAAAGTACTGTGTTTAATTTATTTACTGTAGCACACTAAATGCTTTAAATTAAAGATCTTTATTTTTCCACTTTTTAAAAAAAAATAAAGTTATAAAAATGCTAATCTGTTTTTTACCCCACCTCAAACACATGCACACTAAAAACAGTCTGCATACAAATTTATAAAAAGTGTTCTGGAAACTCCTTAAAGAAGAAACTCAGCAGGATAATAACTTACAAATATTAAAATTGCCGTGGGGATTGGGGGAGTGAAGAGAGAGTTGCCTCCAGAGATTTTCATCGACTTTGAAACTACATCTGTGCTTTGACTGAAAATTTAACTCTGTGAGCGCTGAACTTCTTCTGCAGCTGCCAAATTGTGTCCTTCTCCAATGAGAGAATGCATAATGTTAACTATATGGAACGGAATAAAATAACCTTTCTTTATTTTAACTTAGTCTAGATTTTGTTTAGAATCTTTTTTTATTTTGGTTAAACACCTTGCTTGGTGGTGTAATAGCAGGTTAACTAACAGAATAGTAGATCACAATAGTTGTAGTAGGCATGGTGAATTTTCAATCAGATAGTGAGTTAGTCTGTGCTGCTATCCTTACCTTCTAGCATCTGCTTTGAGTGGGGTACAAATATAAATCTACAGCAGGTACCCTGCTTCACTTGGTCAAGAGATGGCGTATAGTTGGAATGAAAAGGAGGAAAGAAATTTTTTTTTAAATGATAAGAAATGTTCACGTTTTTAGAAAAAAAAGTGAAGCCTCATATAAAGTCTTTCACTCAAAAATATTATGAGAGAATTCTGGAGGTAAAAATGATATAACATAGCTTTATATTAAGAAACCTTTTGTGACCCAATAACCTCTAGCCCATCCAAGATCTGTATAGTGCATAAACTTGCTAAACACAGTACAAAAACTATTATATTATATATAAAAAATCTGAAAGGTGTCAATTATTTACATATTTTGTGTTCACTGTGTCTGAAATTTTAATCCATATTCAAAGTCTGGCCATATGGAGAAAACTTCCTATGGTGGAATAACAAATCCAACCAGGGAATGTTCTGATGAAAAGAAATCAAAATAAGCAAATACTGGTCCAACATACAAAAGGATCAACTATTGCAATAAAAAAATGGCCGTCGTCCAATTCATATATTGTACCATCTAGAGTAAACTTAACTTCATACAAGAGAGCCTAATCACTTTCTCTTATCTGACACAACAAAGCAACAAATGCATATACAGTCATTTGTTTCTCACACCACATTCATGGAATGCATGCGTCACTGTTAACTGAAAGACCTGATTCTTAACTATGAACAGGGTGCTACCTGTCAAGAAAAAAAGAACTAAGCAGTTAACATTCCCATTAAGTATAAATAAGATTAAATTATTCACAGACAGTTTCTATGAAAGCACAAGTTCCTCCCTTTCTAATCCGTGAATATGTTGCAACAGCACAGTTACAGAAGAAAATCTGAATTATCAATTTTTTTTTTACAAATCTGAATATATGAATTGGTACTGAAGATCAATCATTAGTTTCTACTAAGTTAGGGCAGAGCAGGAGGTGTTCTTATTTATTCAACACTTGTATTTGATCATAAAGAGAAACCACAGGAGACTTATTAAATAGTTTATTGAAAAAGATTACAATGATCTTGAAGCCTAAATTGAACATGTAGTGGGCTGGTATTTTTTTTAAAAAAACATTATTTAAATCCTTTTTTAATAATACGTTTTGCCCCACATACAGGGACAATTGCTGAGTAACCACAAATGTATCTGAATGACTGTAAAATACTGCACATACATCAATGACACTCAATTCAATCCAGATAGGGACTTTAAATCATTCATTACTATGTCTGCATTCTAATACCATCACATAAAACAAGATTACTCTAATATAGCTGATCTAAGGACCACTTAACGTATATTTTACTGTAATTTAACTGACTGGACAGTATTTTTGCATCATTTAGATTTTTTAAATGGTGTAATTTGCAATTCTAAGGATGTGATTACTGATACCTGGGGCCTACATTAACCAGTACTCAGGAGTATTTTATGAAACAGCTTTGCTCTGGACATATCATAATAGGAGATTAATGAAGGAGTGCTTTAGTCATAAGCCTACAAAATGTTCCATCTGAAGTTCCTTGCTACTGAATCATTTCAATACAAAAAGTCCTGTATCACGCTCTACATCAAAGCTTAACATTCATAGACAGGGAACAAGTGGAAGGAAAATAGAGTTATTAAATATAACACGCTGATATTCAGCTGAACATTATTGCTAAAATGTCAGTAATTCCAGAATTCCCAATGGTTCCGTGGATGGTGCTGGCCTAGAGACAAAGAAGGCTTGATTCTCAGAACCTGAGCTGAATTAAATGGCTTTATCTGGGGCAACAGGGTGCTATAATTGAGCTGGGGTGTGGGGAGGGGGGAGGGAGCAGAAAAAACAATCATGGTTCCAATGAAATGCCTACTGGATAGTGCATTTGTGAGGATGTTGGGTAAGGGCAGGATCAAGCTCAGCTGTGATGTTCCCCACTGATGATGGATATTGGTTTGCCAACATCCATTGCCCGACTCTCTCACTACGAATGGCCACTTAGGGTGAGGTGCCACCGCATTCAGGAGAAGAGGAGGTAAATGGGTGTGTGGGAGAAAAAAAATGGGGAAAATTACATTACAAACGAGAGAAACTTAAAAGAAGGGGGTGAATAATATATATGAAGTTTCTTTGCAATAACAGAAAATTAAGTTTTTGAATTTTGCATCAAGAATTTCTAAATTAGGGTCAATTTTTACCTTTGACAGAAGTTTCACTTCAAGTTTGGCGGCTTCATTCCTATTAGCATTTGGCCAGTTGGTACAACTAGCAACTGCTCTAAACAACATACAAATAACAAGGTTGCTACCATTAAAGGAAAAAAAAGTCATACTTTAGAGTAGGTAATTCATCCATATTAAATCAGTACCCAATACAATCCAACAATGTGATATGATATACTTTATTACTATAGCAGTTGCTAAATGTCCAGCAGCCTCATTGGTGATACATCATGTCATTGGGTCATATGCATTGTACAAAAGATTACAAGAGTATTATTTTTGTCATATATGCCTCAGCAAAGCCTCTCCTTCAGGGTGCTGGTCTCAATGGATGGGACTTTACTGTGACCTAACCACTGGAGTTACATAAAGTACTCTACCCTCATCTCTCCCTCTGTATCAAAAAACCTGGTAGTCTCAAATGAGTAAGCTGGAGTCTAAATAAAGACAACAAATAGCCTTGCTGTGCTACAAGTAGCTCTAGGTACAAATCTACTGCGAGATAACCAGCACATGGTATTTACAGAGATACCTCAAAAACTAAAATAGCTGGATGTCCCCCCCCCCCCTCCCCACCTTAGCCACTGCCCATTGCGCCACTTCTTGATTGAAAATTATATATACGCACTCAAAACTAATACAGCGTATTGGAATCGCTCTGCTCTTGCCAATAAGGGTGAACAACAAAACTAAATAATGAACTTAATATGCCAGAAAATTATAATAAAACATTATGGGACAGCTATAAATCAGATATGAATGTATATGATTCCACAGAAAAATCATAGAATCATACATCACAGAAGGCCATTCGGCCCATCATGCCTGTGCCGGCTCTTTGAAAGAGCTATCCAATTAGTCCCACTTCCCCGCTCTTTCACCATAGCCCTGCAAATTGTTCTTTTTCAAGTATATTTCCAATTCCCAAAAGAGTACTCTTCAAAAAGAGTATGCTTCTTCCTTAATTTTGGGAGTTTTATCATTCATAAATATCCATGAACTTCCTGACACAAGATAATAAACACTTAAAGAGATGATTAAATTAAAAATCAAATTAGACATTATACAATGATATTTTACTCCAATTTTCTATTCTTATTTTATATTGTAGCAATTATCCAAATGAAACTCTCAGTTTGTTAAAGTTGTCCTTTGGGACTGTATTCCCTTTCCTGCACTTTAATTTTTTATTCAGGTTTTGTTGCAGTATTAATTGAGGTCTACTGAAATTAATTTCAATGTATATGTTTGATGTGCCTCATTACAACAATTTGTATGTATTGATATGAAAGGGGGATGTATGTACAATCCAATAAAATTGTGAATTAATTAGTGAAAATCAAGGCCCCTTTTTATTGAAAGAGAATCCTTTTCTGCTAACTGAACAACTTCAGTTGTACTACAAATTCCTTATTTTTGACCTGATTATATTCTTCATCAAATATTACATTCCTTTTCCCCCCAAACAATGTAATTCATTTGTTCCACCCCTTTTATTGTTTGCTGTTCAAGGACATTTTATACAGTGTATAATATATTTCCAAGTGATTTTCAGTAAGTATTCTCCAACGAGTAAATTTCTCCTCAGCTAACAAAATCCACCATGGCAGAAATGGATGAAACAATTCTTTTTGGATAAAACATGATTATCTCAGCTAATCATATAATTAACATATCACCGTTCAACAGGATTGCACAGGACTATCATTTTATCACTCCAACTCAGGGACACACACCTGATGGACTAAGGTCTAAAACGCCTTGGTTTTGTTTTAACAGATCCAATACACACGGAGATAATTTCACACGTTAGATTTAGCCGCATGCATTGTTTACTTCCTTCAGCCGTAAGCACTAGGGAATCATAAAAACTCTTCATCCATCACTGGACTGAGTACTGCACTGTGCTTAAGAAACTCAATCAATGCCATTGTTTCATCTATGTAATGATATTTACTTCTGATATACCATTTCTTAGCTCAGTGGAAATGCACCAAGGTATAATACGGGCCCTTGTGTAGTGTATTGCTCTCTATGGTTCTGTGCAAACACCGAGCACCTTAAACGATATACTTTGCTCATGACAGGGGAAAACCTCAACACAAAATGTCAATGCTTTTTTTCTCCTTCTTAAAAATAATTAAAATTCAAAAAACATACACACATCCAATTTCACCAATAAATACATAACCAATTGTATGAATACCAATTCGCAACTTAGGACCAAGAGAATCGATGGCTGCGAAAAAAAACAAGGAAACAGCACATTTGCTTTTTCAAAGACGACTTTACTGGTGAGTGTGAGAGAGAGTGTGTGAGAATGTGTGTGAGAGTGAGTGTGAGAGAGTGTATGTATAAGAGTGAGTGAATGTATGAGAGTGAGTGTGTGTATTTTCCCCTCCCCTTTGTTTTGTTCCTTTTTAAATGCTGTTCTTCTGTAATTTCTTTTGTTCTGACAAAGAGTCTACACTTGAACTGTTAACTTATCTGTTTTCTCCAGAGATGCTGACTGACCTGCTGAGTGTTTCCAATATTTTCTGGTTTTGTGACAGTAGGTAGCCATTTTTCTTTCAAGTTTCTATCTGTATGACAGGAGATTCATTCATATAAAGATGTCTTTATTCCTTACATTCAGTTCAATGACATTCGATCCAGTTACCCAGACAGTAAATTTTCAACAATTATCTCTTTGGAGCTGCAATATTGCAATACGTTATTTGTCCGATATTGGTTATCCTGAGTCTTCGAGATTGTTGATTCAGTTGGGATGATTATTTGTCTAATACTTGGGCAATTAAAGAACTTAACCAAGGGGCAAGAATATAGCACAATGCACAGTTTGAACAGTGCAGATACTCTTAAAATAAAGGATATTTTCTGGTTTCAGTACTATCAGAATCTGATCTACCATCTATTTCCATAACCACAACTTTTGGCCTATCTGAAAATACGTGAAGTGAAATTGCTTTTCCAGCAGTGTGGTTTGATAATGAGCTCATACTGCAATACAATAATAAATATATGGGGGTGTTAACCTCTGGATCATTATTTCTTGGGTGTTACTTATCTGTAATATGCTTCAACTAAATAAACAAACTGGCCAAGTTGCTACTTTTGTTTCACTATTTTGGTATAAAATGGAGGATCTGGACAATTCAATTTGATTTAGCTATTAAGGTCTTTTTATAGTACAGTAGTTTGTGAAAGAAAAAAATCTACTTTACAAATCTAAAACATTATATAAAATTCTTTGCAAAAGGATTAAAAATTGTAACCTTTCTCTCTTGAAGAGGGGTATAGCATAGAAGTGGTCTTACTCTACACGTACACGATATTATATATATTTTTTAGCACTTCTGAAATCCCCAACCCGCGAATGCTCAACTGTCACATATGATCAGTGTTACTTAACTGGCCTTATAAACCTTGTTATTTCAATATATGTAGTAAGCGAAAAGGCATAAGTCACTGAATGTCTTGTAAAATATCACCAAATCTTGCTCAATATTTATATGGTAAATTGCATAACCCATGTGTGCATACAAGTTTAGTGGAAGGAAAAATATAAAATGCCAAAAGAATGGCATCATAGTCAGTTCGTCCATAAATAGATTGTGGTCATTTCATGACATTGGACCTTTTCTTCTTGCTATGCTACTGTAAATAAGCGTGTTCCCTTGCCTGTCTGCTTTCCTCATGCCCATTTCCAGAAATGCCGCAGCAGATAAGTAACACTGTCATGTCCGTTTTGTCAACTACATGCTGATTATCCTTTCTATTGGCAGTTTGTGAACATTATCAAGGTCAGAAGCAATCACTCAGAAGACACCTCCTGATGCTGTTATAGTTAATGATGATTTCAGTGAGAAGACTCCTTTCAGCAGAGGCAATCTGTTATTAGAATAATGGCATGCGGAAATTAAGGGACTTCATATTTTTTCAGCTGTTTCATTTACTTAAAAAGCTTTAATAGCTAAGAATGCAAAAAATGCAATGAAATTATTCGCTAAATTTAGCAGACAATGATCATGATTAACAGGCTATATATTTTATATACAGCAAGATTACTTTGTAATGAATATGCTATTTGGCGATATATGCTGACTTCATTTCTCCTTGTATTAGGGCAAATGCCCACTGTTTTCAACTGTCTGGACCTCAGCTTTTGACAAATTGGTTGTGAGGCATTTACGACTGATGCACATATCGGAAAATCATTTCTGCCAAGTTTCCTTCGTGACCTGCCCGTGGGACATGACATGCTCCAAGACGCATCGCTCTATCAAACCGCATCTTTCCAGAACAATGCAAATTATGACAAATTCCATCATCCCGCATTATGCGCTTCATGCTAATCTCCCTAATTCGAGAGAATCAGAAGGCTCGCTGTTCTGCTGAAGGGCATGTTGTCTGATTGAATGATGGTGAAAAAACATCCACAATCTCTTTTTGCCTCCTAATCCCAGCTGTGCCCACCTCTGCCCTCAAAGCATCACATATCTCATTCCTTTAACTTCTGCAAAAAAATAACTTATCATCTACTTAGCCTCTCATGTTTAATATAGTAGAAATTAACAGTGTTTTAATTTCATGCTAATGTGTGTGTTATATATTTTGGATGAGAAATGTTAATGAACTCAGTTCTCCCTCTTCTTGCTGACTTCCCAGGCCTGTCAGACTGTCACATTGGGAATGCAGCCACACTGAGAAGCTAGGACTTCTCCCACACTGGCTTCTGAACCAATCATTTAGAAGATGGGATTCAGGCAATTCTGGAACTCAGCAAGTTGACTTTGTGAGGTTATACTGCTTGCATTCAGCAATTGGACAACCTGCAGAAGACATTAAAAAGTCTCCAGGACACAGCCTCATTTAGGTGATAATACTTCCCTGTTTCAGAAGGTGGCAGCATTACTACATGGAACAGGACATCAACCAACACAATGTGGCAAACAAATTCAATATTCTCCAATAAATATGCAAATTCTGTACTCAATTAGGATTCCAAGTTATTAAAATACAGGATTTAAAGCTACAGCATCATCAGAATATTTTAGCTCCAGACACAAATATAAGTCCTTCTGAAGATGTAACATTTCTGCCCATAACAATGTGCATGTATCGTCAGTCAATATTCACATTTACACTGCTGGTAGAAAAACACTTAGATGGAATATAGGTACAAAACAGGAGACAGGAAGTCAATTTTCCTTTCCATAAAATAATTCCAAAATACGGTATAGTAAAACCTAATTGCCAGGTGCAAAAGAGGTGTTCTTTGGAACACTGGAAATTTCCATTCCAATTCTGCAGTTTTCAAAATGCTCACTTACAGTTTAGAGAATTTTCTATTTAAAAAAAACTTATGATGTGATTTTAGACATAATGAGATTCATTACCAAGCTACATGATGAATGGAATGTATGTTTTTCTGTTTTCATTAATGCAAAATGTTATACTTTTAGTTACATACTGAACCACTGACAGAAAAAATATCTGGACATTAACTTGTTTGGACAGAAGATATTTTTAGTTAGGCCTGAACAGATTCTCTACTACAATGCCCTAAAGTCTATCTATGTATGTGTGTGACTGTGTCTGAGACTGATAACGGCCATAGCATCTCACCTATATGGATTAAATTGGCAAATAGATTAAAACAAACAAAAATTGTAAAATTTGAATTTCAAAAAATTCTGACAGCATGTTTACATATGTTGGCTGAATCAATTTTACTTTAAATATAGGTACCTTCAACTTGCATAACTGGTTACAAAGTCTTAGTTTAAGCCTGCTCCCAATGAAATGGCCCTTCCAGACTGCTGAATGTTCACCTTTGCATACCGAAAATAGATACAGTTACAGATGTTACAGCAATAATCTGACTCCATTGTTATCTAGGTGCAAGGAAAAAAATCTCACTGGAACAAGTCAACACGTTTAATACAATAAAGTCTGATGTTGTGAGAAATATTCAGCATTTATAAACGCACTGTGTAACCCCTTAAAAACAATCACTGACTTATACTGATTCTCTGTATCACTACAGCTGATAAAAATATATCCTGCTACATCTTAATGATTTCAGTGACCAGAATGCAGAGACTATATTCCTAAGTAAGAGTTATTACAGATGGAATCCCCTTCTTGAAAATTTAAGGAAAGTTGCTCAGAAAATCATAATTTTAAGTATAATAACTGCTTAAGGTCGGTTTCTGTCTTTGTCTTGAGAGATGCTCCACCGAATATATTGAACAGCAGAGGGTGCAGGAAATCTTAACTTACGTGTAGTTGTGTCATGTCATGCATCAGGGCTCCCAGCCTGCCTAGAACTCAGTAACGGTGCAAAATGGCAGCTCCAATCAGAAGGGTGGCCACATGGGTGTACACTTTTGAAAATCAACTTTTACGACAAAAATGAGCACAAATTAAAATATATAATGGGCCTACATTTTCACAAGCTAGGCTTACTCTAGAGCAAGGCTGTGATTCAATTTTATTATGGAGCATTTCTTTAAACTCAAGGTAGGTCCATGACATCTTTAGTTTAGTAAAGACAAATGGCCTATTAAAAAAAATCAACGGATTAGCAACTGGGCTAATTTTTTGAAAACTAATGTTCCGATTCGAACAGATGATGCCCGTCTTTTCATCATGGTTCTCAGGCTGTGCCAAGCCAATGTACAGAATTAAAGAATACTTTAATCTGATTCTTATTCCATAACCTCTGGAAAAAGCCAGTCTGAGAATAGACTGATTATTGAAAGGCAGTCATTTGGTTTTACCATAATCTCAGTTTACACATTAAGTTTACTGAAAGGGCAAACATTCTTTTATTTCATTCTTTAAGGCCGCAATAGCATTTTTGCAGCATGCCAGGAAATAACAAAAGAGTAGAAGTTCGGGCCTTGATCAAATTGTCCTTTAAATTAAGGGGAAAACATATGCATTACTTGTCCTGTCAAATTATACTTATCATTCCCCCTACTTTGACCTTACAACAAAGGGAAGGAAATTACATCCAAAACAATGATCAATATCAGGCCATTTTTGAAAACCCAACAATGACTGAAATGAAAATGGCCGGAGTCATGTTCCATTTTGGATGTTCCTGCCCCACCCACCATAACTTTTTAAAAAAAGATAAAATGGGCAATCATTTCTAATGGCTGCTTTCTTCCATTATCACAGCAAATGATTTTAACGGACAACATTTGGAGTAGCCAGTAATTCCTCCCCAACCACTTCTGATTATCATATTCTGTCCACTCGCACATTAAGATATCATGAATTTAGATACGCAGTGGAAAAAAATTCACCCGGTGGAGGTTAAGTATGTTCATCATAAAATTGGCCAGTAACATTAATGCCCAGTGGAAAATCCAGGCTGTTGTCGTCTGCTTTATTTTGTAAAATTTAATATTAGTTATTAGGTTTCTCCAGAATATAGTTTTAGAAAAGAACACCACAGAATGAAAAATATATTTCTCAGAAAGTAAAAAAAAAATGCTGTTCTCAAAGGAATAAAGCACATAAAAGATATTCATAACTAAGCACTTTAAAACACTGTTCATAATGGTCCCTCTATTCATGTTTTATAGCCTTTATGCAGGCCCACTTTTACAACATTATACAGATGCACATTCAATATTTATTGCTATGGGATGAAGGGATCTTGGGTTTCTCACTTTGCTTCCAGCAAGTTCAGCACCTTAAGAAGTAAGTGACTATTTTAGTATCATTGCAGAAAAAGGCACTAGGCACACCCTACACTTGCTGTGGCTTGTTGACATGAACCAGGGCAGGCAGAAACCAATAATACATGAAGTGCTGTTCAGAGGCAATTAGGATCAGTTGTCAAGGCTGGACCATTAATGAAGGAACATGTCAGCAGAGCCACAGACCTCAGCATTTGAGGGCGAGAAGGCGATTTAGTGTGACAGATCGAGTCCTTCCAATGTCCTCAGCAGTACATGCTAATACCAGTCTTAACAACACAGTGTGGCAGTGTATAATGCAACTAACATGGACTTTGATTCAGCAAAATGACTGCTGCCACTGCTAGTCCATCTCACTTCAGCTGCAGATAAGGTTACCCAGCTAATAATTACCAGTTTGCCATACTCTTCCTTCTCCAACCAACTGTGTCCTCCTGAACACACCCAGTTCATCTATCATTCTTACAGATGGGGCACACAAGAAAATACAAAGATATGCTCAACAATATTTTATACCCTGTACAATTTACAATTTATGCTTTTGGATGATTGTGAATGTCATGCAAAATGCTTAACAACTGTAAGCTGCAACACCTGCTCTAAAGGATGTGTGTTAACACACCTGGCTAACATTTTCACGTGTACACTAGAAAAGCATGTCGTTTTTCAAAATACATTTATTTAGTCAAGAAAAGACCAAATCGAATTAATGACATTAGCAAGAATTATGCTGCAAAATTATCGTGCCATCAACCCTATTGTCAATGCAGTGCTCATATAGCACCAGATTTTCTTTTGGTCTCCCCACATGTATCATCACTTTTAGTTACACTGCAGAATTCTCTCATACCAAAAGGTGTGTTTTACTTTAAGGGCCAGTGAGTATTTTGTCTATAACAAAAGGACCATTGTTTACATCACACTGGTCAGTAAATCTGCACGTTATATTAAAAAAATCTTCAAACATTGCCTTCAATTATTGTTCTGTGATCTGCATTTTGATATATAGAAAATACATAATACTTCTTAACTTACTTATAAGTGGGACCTGTTCTCTATGCATTAATTTATATCACTCTCATGAGTGAAATGTTGCTTACATCTATACACATGAACATAAATACAAATGAAGCACCAGTATACCAGATAAACTAAAAGAACAGAAAGAAATATAATTTCAATCACACTAATGCATCACAGGTTTAGCATTTTGCATATCATGAGGAATTTTCTGAAGTGATTGCCTAACAATAGCAAATTAAAATTGGTAAACATTTACATTATAATAGGACACTTTATTGTTGTTTAACATCATTTCTGTTAAAGGGAACCTTAAGGTAAGGATAAGCTTCAATATAAAACTGAGCAAGGGTAGATTCAAAATTAAAATGGGAAGATCCATGTTGTTTTTTGATAAAATTCAGTACTGGCTAATGGACACACTCCATGGTGAACTCCCTAATCCACATCATTGGAATGCATCTGAAATGTTTATTTTGTAATTTAAGCAACACACCATGGTGGGGCTAGAGATAACAGTACCAAGGGCAGCTATTTCACAAAATTAATTTGGTGTTCGTTGGGAGCACAGGAAGACTTGGTGTAATTGTACTGAGGTTCCAATAGCTAGGTCACAAATTTCCTACAGCCAAATGCATTCTCCAGAAACCCTGTTCAGTAAGTGATAGTTAACTGTGTTTAAGCAAAGGACACAATTCCAGACAATGTCACTGGGAGAAAGTTCTACAGACAGGAGACATTGTATGTGAAATTTTGTCACTGGCACTAATCACAGACTTTTTGGATTGATATAGAATGTTAAGAGGTGGACATGCTGTAACTTTTGTGTTGCTAACATCAACATGTAAGCCTTTCTTAATGGCTTGCAACTCTCATGTTGCTAACTCAGCTGTTCTTTGCTAGAACAAACAGAAATAAACAGAAAATGCTGGAAATGCTCAGCAGGTCAAACCTTCTGATGAAAGGTCATCGAGCTTGAAACCTTAACTTTGTTTCTATCTCCACAGAAGCTGCCCGACCTGCTCAGTGTTTCCAACATTTTCTGTTTTCTGTTATATTGCTAGTTCTCCTTCATATGGTTGTAGGTGGAGTCTGGCGTGGTGTAATCTATTCTCCTTCAGGTTCAATGGGGTCCGTGGCTTTGGACTGGACTGAGTCCAGGAACAAAAGATGAATTCTCTTTGTAACGTGCCAAATAGGTGTACATGGTTTCATCTTTGGGCATACATAATCTTACAGACACTGGAACAAGTATTACAACTGAGCCTTCAAAGGATTCTCATTCTTCTTTTCCAGCACTCTTGGTTTTACCTCTACAGATTTCATTTTATTACTAAGCCAAGATGCTGAATGCTTGTAACTGATCAATTTGCAACCTATATGTGTGTGTATATATATATATATATATATATATATATATAGAAGTCTGAGCAATAAAATAAATCTTTCTCTACAAAGATACATGGTCTTGTCAGCTCAGCAGTAAAGGCAATACATCTTTTATCCATCCAGTGTCCAACTCTGGTTGTACTGATTCCACTGATGCTTGCCTTTCAGATTGGGAGTTAACCATTCTTTAGAGGGTGGTCGCATCATCAGAGAACACATCATTTTTCACGACATTCACAAAACGAGAGAGAGTGGGGCTAAGTATGGTTCCCCAAGGGGATCCCTGCAGAGGGCTTGTGACTGTGTAGCATCCATCCATTTAAGAAGGTACAGTGTTTGTGCTCTCTCAGGGAGTTACATGTCGAGATCAGTAACTCACTAGATAAGCAACACGAGGCCAGCTTCTAAATGCAGGGATGCCATATGCTAATGAAAGTTCTAGAAATGCTGAGAAGTATTACTCTGATTTTAAGTTGGGCAATAAAATTCTTCCATTTCTGCACCATTAGATTGAGAGATCAAAAATCATTTTCTTCTCAAACCAAATTAGTGGCAAAACAGCAGGTTGATGTGAACAGCTTTTCAATCACTTTGGTTTCCATGAACTCTAATGAAATCGGCGGCGGGGATAATGGTTTGTAATTACTGGGGTCCGATTTTTTGTGGATAGGCAGAATGTTTGATGTTTTCCATTTGGATGAGACAATATCGGCTGACAAATACAATTGAAATTGGTAAGGCACAAAGACAGACAGTTTCTTGATTAGGACTTTAACAACTTCAGCAGCTATACCATTAGGATTGTTTGTTTTTCAGGACCATGTTTTTGAAGAAGAATCTTCATTTTCTGCCTTCTGATCTTGATTTGACTCATTAGGCGCGATTTTCGTTCCCGGGTGGAAACGTAGCAATGCGAGCGGCCAGCCCGTCCTGGAGCGATAGCAGGGAGGCTCGGCCGCTTTTAACGGCCGGGCCTCATTAACATGTCGCTTGCCGACCTCCTGACCAAAACGGCCGGGAAGTCGGTGGGAAGCGGATAACCGGCCATTAAAATAGGGCGGCAGGAGGCCGTTGCCAGGGACCCAGGAGAACGGTCCTCAGCACAAGGTAAGTGCTTCGGATGGGGCACCCTGGTCGGGGGAGAGGGAATTCTGGGCCAGGGAAGGCCCACAGTTTTCTTGTGGGGCTAGAAGGAGCACTCCTGCTCTTCCTGGCCCACAAGGAGACTAAAAAAAAATGAAAAATTCATCTTACTGTGCTTCTTCTGGCTCTGGCTCTGGCTCTGGCTCCTGTTCCCGGCAGGTTAGGCCTGGTGGGGAAGCCAACATTGTTCCCCAGTCTCAGGTTAAAATAGCAGATCAGGCCCCGATGACATCATTGATCCTCAATTTGCTTATTTACTAAGGACCCCGCTGGCTTGGGGAGGGTGTCCTTGCACCTGCACATAAAATTACAGTCAGCCAGATCGGGGCAGTAAAGGACTTGGTAAGTCCCCAGCTCCATTTTAACTGCACCCCCACCAACCTTGTTTCTGCCGGGGGGGGGGGGTGAAAATCAAACCCATTGCTTTTTTTGAACTCTTAACTCAAGAACTCTGTTCAATATGCTGGAGTATAGCATGTATCATAGTAAGTACAGCACAGTAGGAGGCCATTCGGCTCATCGTGCCTGTACTGGCTTTTTGAAAGAGCAATCCAATTAGTCCCATTCCAGTGCTCTTTCCCCATAGCCCTGTAAATTTTTTCCCTTCAAGTATTTATCAATTCCTTTTTGAAAGTTACTGTTGAATCTGCTTCCACCACCCTTTCAAGCAGTGCATTCCAGATCATTACCACTCACTGCATTAAAAAATGTTTCCTCATGTCACTGCTGGCTCTTTTGCCGATCACCTTAAATCTGTGTCCTCTGGTTACCGACCCTTCTGCCATTGGAAACAGTTTCTCCTTATTTACTCTGTCAAAACCGTTCATGATTTTGAACACCTCTATCAAATCTCCCCTTAACCTTCTCTGTTCTAAGGAGAACAATTCCAGCTTCTCCAGTCTCTCCACATAACTGAAGTCCCTCATCCCTGGTACCATTCCAGTAAATCTCTTCTGCAACCTCACTAAGGCCTTGACATCCTTCCTAAAGTGTGGTGCTCAGAATTGAACACAATACCCCAGCTGAGGCTTAACCAGAATTTCATAAAGGTTTAGCATAACTTCCTTGCTTTTGTACTCTATGCCTCTATTAATAAAGCCCAGGATCCCATATGCTTTTTTAACAGCCTTCTCAACTTGTCCTGCCACCTTAAAAGACTTGTGTATGTGCACCCCCAGGCCTCTCTGCTCCTGCACCCGCTTTAAAATTGTACCATTTAGTTTATATTGCCTCTCCTCATTCTTTCTGCCAAAATGTATCAGTTCACACGTCTCTGCATTAAATTTCATCTGCTATGTGTCTGCCCATTTCACCAGTCTCCCCACGTCCTCCTGAAGTCTGTTACTATCCTCCACATTGTTTACTACATTTCCGAGTTTTGTCTCATCTGCAAACTTTGAAATTATACCCTGTATACTCAAGTCCAGGTTATTAATAAACATCAAAAAAAGCAGTAATCCTAACACTGACCCCTGGGGAACACCACTGTATACTTGCCTCCAGTCTGAAAAACAACCGTTCACCAATACTGTGTTCTTTCTGTCCCTTAGTCAATTTTGTATCCACGCTGCCACTGTCCCTTTAATCCCATGGGCTTTAATTTTGCTAATAAGTCTATTATATGGAACTTTATCAAATGCCTTTTGAAAGTCCATATACATGTTAACCACACTACCCTCATCAATCCTCTAATCTCTATATCTTTAGTCATCCAGGGCGCTCTCACTCTGAATGCCCTTCCTTTCTCCCTCGTAGGGATGTGTCTACTCTGTACCCGAACCAACTCCTCCTTTAAGGCCTCCCATTGTTCAATTACTGTTTTGCCTACCAACTTTTGATTCCAATCCACCAGGGCAATATCCCTTTTTAACTCACTGAAATTTTCCTTTCTCGAGTTAGGCATTTGCACATTTGATTGTTCCTTGTCCTTTCCCATAACTATTCTAAACCCAATAATATTATGATCACTGTTCCCCAAATGCTCCCCCACTGAAACATGCTCCACCTGCCCCACTTCATTCCCCAGAACTAGATCCAGCACGGTTTCCTTCCTGGTTGGTTTGGAAACACACAGTTCCAGAAAGTTCAAGAATTCCTCCCCCTCTTTGCCCTTTACACTGTTACTATCCCAGTCTATATTGGGATAATTGAAGTCCCCCATTATCACTACTCTATAGTTCTTGCAGCTTTCTGTCATTTGCCTGCAAACTTACTCCTCTATTTCCTTCCCACTATTTGGGTGGCCTATAGTACGCACCCAGTCGTGTAATAGCTCCTCTATTGTTCCTTAATTCTAGCCAAATAGATTCTAACTTTGACCCCTCAACTACATCATTGCTTTCCAGTATTATAATAGTTTCTTTGATCAATACTGCCACCACCCCCTCCTTTCTTTCCTTCCCTATCTTTCCTGAATTCTTTGTAGCCAGGAATATTAAATACCCAATCCTCCCCTTCTTTGAGCCAGGTCTCTGTTATTGCCACTATATTATAGTCCCATGTGGCGACTTGAGCCTGCAGCTCACCAATGTCATTTACCATGCTACGTGCATTTATTCACATGCGCTCCAATCTTATCTTATACTGCCTCATATTTGCCCCGTCTGATCCCTCCTATTTCTGAACTATTCTTTACTCTAGTGCCATGTCCTTCCCAGACCTCTGTGCACCTTGTTTCTCTTCTCTAATGTTTCATCCTGTGCCCGTCCCTCCGCCAAATTAGTTTAAACCCTCCCCCACAGCACTTGTTAACCTCCTCATTGGTCCCAGCTCTGTTGAGGTGCAACCCATCCATCTTGAACAGATCCCTCCTGCCCCAGAACTGGTCCCAATGCCCCAGGAATCTGAAGTGCTCCCTCCTGCACCATTGCGCCAGCCACGCATTAACCTGTCCTATCCTACTATTCCTGTACTCACTAGCGCGTGGCACTGGGAGCAATCTAGAGATTACTTCCGTTGAGGTCCTGCTTTTTAACTTCCTCCCTAGCTCCCAAAACTTTGACTGCAGGACCTCGACCCTTTTCCTTCCTACGTCATTGGCTCCCACATGGACCACGAGTCCTGGCTGTTCACTTTCCCCCCTCAAAATGTTCTGTACAAAATGAGACTGACCTTTTGAAGAAAACGGATAGTGAGTGGGCCTAGACATCTGAGAATTATGCAACAAGTAGCTGATCTCAGTCTCAGTCCTCTGGCAATCTGATGATAGTCTTTTCATATTGCAGTTCGGTACAGGGAAAGGCTAACCCTGTTCTGTTAGTTGTTTGATCTCTTCAATCTACTATAACATTTCTGCTTGAGAGCTAATGCTGCAGCACAATTTTTATTAAACCAAAGCTGTAGCTATTTAGCTATTTGAATGCAATACAGTGCTCTACAGCAGTAAATATGATCTGCTTGGTCTCAGCCTAGATGAAATTCTGAATCTTTCAGCAAGTAGATGGAAATGCAGTTTGGAATAGCAACTTTCCTGCTTGAGACTGTTCAGATAGTTCCAATTTAAATGTTAGGTTAAAACAAGAGATTCTGAGCTCAACAAAAGATGACTTCTTTATAACTGTACATTTAACTTTGAAACCTAGCACTGTTGGATAGAAACCAGAGTAAGTGCTTTACCTGTAAATAATCACTCCAATTACTAAGAACATAAGAAATAGGAGCAGAAGTAGGCCATTCGGCCCCTCAAGCCTGCTCCGCCATTCAATAAGATCATGGCTGATCTTCCACCTCAACTCCACTTTCTCACCCGATCCCCATATCTTTTGATTCTCTTAGAATCCAAAAATCTATCGATCTCAGCCTTGAATATACTCAACAATTGAGCATCCACAACCCACTGAGTGAAGAAATTCCTCCTCATCTCAGTACTAAATGGCCTACCCCTTATCCTGAGCCTATGCCCCCTAGTTCTAGACACTCCAGCCAGGGGAAGCAGCCTCTCTGCATCTACCCTGTCAAGCTCTCTCAGAATCTTATATGTTTCAATTAGATCACCTCTCATTCTTCTAAACTCCAGAGAGTATAGGCCCATTCTACTCACTCTTTCCTCATAGGTCAACCCTCTCATTTCAGGAATCAATATAGGGAACCTTCGTTGCACCGCCTCTAAGGAAAGTATGTCCTTCCTTAGGCTAGGAGACCAAAACTGTACACAGTACTCCAGGTCTGGTCTCAACAAAGCCCTGTACAATTGCAGCAAGACTTCCTTACTCTTATACTCCAACCCCCTTGCAATAAAGGCCAACATACCATTAGCCTTCCTAATTGCTTGCTGTACCTGCATGTTAACTTCCTGTGCTTTGTGTACAAGGACACCCAAATCTCTCTGAACACCAACATTTAATAGTTTCTCAACATTTAAAAAATATTCTGTTTTTCTATTCTTCCTACCAAAGAGAATAACCTATTTCCCCACATTATACTCCATCTGCCGCCTTCTTGCCAGTAATGTCCTTTGCCCTTCAATATAATCTTAACCAATAGCAATTTGACTACAATACTGCTGTACCTGTGATTCCAGTCCCATTTTCTATTGTGGTTGATGAGTGATGCCATCTGAAGTGGCCTAGCAAGCCACTCAGTTGTAAGAACAATTCTACAAAGGGCTACAGTGATTCAAGAAGGCAGACCGCCAGCACTTCTTCAGAGCAAATAGGGACATTCAATAAATGTGACCTGGCCAGTGTTGCTTAAGCCCCCGAGAACAATTAAAAAAAATACAAAACTGAGAGCTACATAGCAGAGCCGAATGAAATGAGAGAAGAGCTCATTAAAACAATGTGTGTGTGTGCGTGCAGCGGGGTCGGGGAAAGAGAGAGAAGAGGCGAACAATTCCTACGAATTTTTGTTTCTTGCCTGCATAAATGAATCATATATATAACTACAAATTTTAGTGTTCTATTGGCTTATTGAAGAGTTTTTAGATTGCAATGCACATAGGGCTTTTTCCAGTAGAACAACTCAGATTATGTGCCCATATAGTAAAAGTGTTTAAAATTATGAAAGGATCGGACAGGGTAGATAGAAGCAGACTGTTTCCAGTAGTTGAGGGGTCTAGGAGGAGGGGCAATAGATACAAGATTAAATGTAAGAGATTTAGAACAGGGTGCAGAAGAAACTTCTTCACGCAGAGTTATGAGGCTGTGGAATTCATCTCCAGGGTTAATGGTTGAGGCAGAAACTACATCAACATTCAAAATTAGATTGGATAGGTGGATGAAGGTAAAGAGGGTGAAAGGACATAGGGACAGAACAGGTAAATGTAATTAGGACTATTTGCTCGCATGGAGGTAAAGGCGGACACGGACTGGTTAAGCCGAATGGCCTGTTTCGTGCTATAACCTCTGTGCATTTGTATAAATGCCTGCGCATTGTCATCAATAAATACAGGTATTATTTCTAATGTCTTATTGTTCATCCATTTGTCTTCTTACACCTGATAGCGTTCTTTTCAAGTACCTCCAACTAAAATCAAAACAACATCTCAGCTTTTAAAAGAAAGTTACAACTCTTGGCACAACACTTATCTGTTACACTTTAGGTTGCTAGTGATTTACACCCATTTCAGATCAATATCAGCAACACAGCATGTGTAGGTTTTTTTTTAATGCAGCATCCATCTGTCACACATCTATATCACTCGATGCGCATGACACAAACTCAAAATCTTTTGAAAAATGAACAATCCAATCACTTCTACATTGGTTAGGCACTGAATTGACATATTTTGCAACACTACACTGCAACATCTGGTAAGCAGAGCAGAAAATTTACAGATAGCCATGGCACACTTGCTGTTGATAAGGTCAGTCAACATCTTCTACCATCTCTCAAGAATTTCATAGAAATTTTATTTTATTTATGTTTTTTTATTTCCATTGCAGCGATGAGCTGGGTAATGTAGCTTTTTAAATGAAACAACATAACTGACTAATTTGCTACAAAATAAAGTGGAACAGTGTCATTTGTTCATTTTTTAAAAACTTTCTCAACACAAGCTCTTAATTTCTTGAAAAAGGGTCCAACACATCCACAAATATGTGCATTCTATCTCAAATTGATATTTGTATTAAAATATAGTAAAATGTCCACATGAAGAATCATTTTCTGATATCTGACATTTCAAGAGATGTGATTAAGTTTGCACTATGCAGATCAGTTCTTTTTTTTAAACTGTTTTTATAAACGCATTTTAGTAACACTAAACAAAATATTTTATAGTTCACAGGGAATAGATATTCTTACTATTTCCTATTAATTTGATTAATCCCTTTGTCAATAGGCAATGGGTTATATTCTTGTGCTGTTTTACTTCACAAGCCATGTGAAGATGTTAACCACTGTTATTGCCTCTAGCACCTCAAATTATTGGTGTATTATTTCATGCATGCACTGTCCTTTTATCAATTGCTTTTGAAGTAATGTTAATAGACTAGAAAATTGAGACATTTATGAAGTATAGGCAGTGTTTAGAGAAAAAAATCCATAAAATATGACAAAGGCAAGTCTTGATAAAAGCTGCTTTTTAATAGATTATGGCAAAGTGATCCTGCCAGAAGCTGACAACTGACTCCTCTGAGATCACTCATTTTTATGGGATTAATTTTGTCGTACTATAAATGAAGTTAAGCGTCCTAATTGATCTGTACACACAGTACAGTATTTCAGCACAAAACCTTATAACCCTCCTTATACTCTGTTCTGCTGATCCTCGGCTAATTATCTTCTACAGATAACTGAGAAAGACATTTCTGCTGGCAAATTAAACTGATCGTTTTCCTGACTTAGTCAGAATTTTATTCTGCATGGAACTATTTTTGATGGAGCATACCAATCATCAGTTTTGATGTCAATAAGAGTTTGTAATTCATCTTGTCAATTTTATTGACTATCAAAGGGGAAAACATGTAAAAAAACACAACTTTGACTAAAATATTTAACAGGAAAAGTTAATGAGCTATAAATTATAAGCCCCTACAATAATTATGACCAAGGCTTTAGGCAAAATGTTCTCCAGAGATTACTAAAATATAAAAATCATTATTCTATCATCTTCATTGTAAAATACAAAGATTGTCTCATGTCTCAAAGACTGGATGATGTACAGTAAAAATGATTTCACCTCTAGCTTCTGGGTCTGAAACCAAGCACACTCAAAGAGGATTAGGCCTCTCCCAGATGTCTTTTTAAGAGTCCTAATTGGGCTTTTCGTAGTCTCATTCCAGCTTATAATGGAAATGACTCCACAGTGCAAAACTGTTTCCACATTTAGCAACAATTGATAAATAAAAATCTAATACTCTTATTTCACTTTTTTTTTTAAGAGCTTTTTTAGTTGATATCCTACTGTGACTCAAGGCACAACTGCATGGAGAAGGACAAACAAAAAAAGCAGCATTCTTTAAACTAGAAAATCAGTCCACTGGTGATTCGAACACCCAGATGGGCTTTATTAACCAAACTAAAAGGTTCTTGCCTTCAGGTACCTTTAGCTGCCTGCAGCAGATTATAGTACCAAACAGAGGTGATAGTTGTAGAGCTCGGTCAATAAATGTCTCTATTGCCAGAGCAGCATATAATTTTACATATTAGAAATGATGTTTTGAATCAATTTTAATGACTCAAATCACTTAAATGTTATTAACATGCTGTGACTAAAATGGTTATTTTGCATCAATGCTAGCAGTCTTGTTTTCAGCACAATACACAAGATTACAACAACATATGATTTTCTCTTGCGGTTTCTGACATAGTCAGCAGTAGTTCTCACCTCCCTACAGGAACATCATTAGCTGCAGGCTACTATGGTACTTAACTACCAGAGTTGAGAAGTTCTGTTGGTAAAACACCTTGCTTCCTTATGCACTGAGTTTGCCATGAACACATAACAGATACATTCTGGAGAGCAGGTATTTATTATGATCAAAAATAATAAATTGGATGCAGGTCTTCAATAGCATAATTTAGTACAGGAAAAATATTCTTTGCTTACCTAATGAGTCCTTAACCACCATCATTGCTTACCTTGACTGACTGACTGTAAGGTCCTATGTTAGCAGGGGCCCAGTGTGAAATACTCTGAACATGCATAACCTCCTTTTGCTGTTTGAATGTATCCTGCAAAGTTAACTCATTTTTGTGTACAAGGCAATCAATTTGAAGCAGTACGCCTTCAGGTAATGGGGCTTCCACACAAACCCTAGAAAAACACAACGGGAATTTCACACTTAAAAAAACCTGATGTACCGTTCCAACTTTTGACACTTTCAACATATTTCACTGTTACCCACTATTTCAGTCCACTTGGTTAAAGTCATTTTTCTGGGATGATTCTCTTTTTCATTTTCCACCCCGCCTTGGGAGCTAACTTAGCTTTTATTTAACACCTGTGATCATTCAACCAAGATCAAGAACTAATTGTTACTTCAAAATACACATTTCTTCTTTTGTAGAACATCTGTGAATGTGTTTTTCTTTATATTTTATAGAATCATAGAAAGGTTACAGCACGGAAGGAAGCCATTCGGCCCATCGGGTCTGTGCCAGCTCTATGCAAGAGCAATCCAGCTAATCACACTCCCCTGCCCTATCCCCATAGCCCTGCAAATTTTTTCCTTTCAAGTATTTATCCAGTTCCCTTTTGTAGGCCATGAATATGTACTTAAATTAATGACATTTATAATGAATATATACTTAATTTTTTAATATTTCATTGTACTGTTTTTCTTCCTTTATGCCTGATAATTATGGGATGTTTTTCTACGTCAGTCGAACTATGCAACTTCATGCTGTTGTTGTGCTGTTTGAATAAACAAATAATTGCAACTAATTTGTTCAGTTTCATTTAGAACAGAGGTTTTCAAACCTTCCTATCTCAGAGTCCCCATCTTAATTTCTGAAAGGCAGTGTCAGTTACCCAAGGAAAAACAGTGCTCTCATTACAGAAAGCTTTTATTAGTCTACAGCAACAGAAATAAGTGCCAGTAAGTTGATGTATACAGAAAACCTATGATGACTAGATAAAGATCTGATCACCACTATAAAACCAAGCAGCACTGGATTGCCATGTGAGCTTTCCAGAGCATGAAGCAAACAATTTGACGTAACAGCTATGAGTGAAACAATTTCAACATGTAGAGCACAAAACTCATCATCTACAACTAAATTATCTGTAAAGCTAATAGCAAATAAGATTTTAAGAGCAAGGGAGGTTGCAGAGAGGGGAGACAAGAGACAGCAGATAGAAAGTGAAACAAAGAGGCTATGTTAGGCTACCACCCCAATTTACCTAGCAGTTCACATGAATTCAACTGTAGTATAGCACCTGAGGGAAGGCAGCTCTCCTGGATTGGGATAAAAAAACTCATTTGTTATAGCATTTATAGAAAATTGTAGTCAAAAATTCCTTCTCTATCTCATTCCAGATTCTTGATCATAAAGGAGGAAAGGGCAATTCAGCAATGCCTAGGGTAGTTTATGGATATAACTGGAGACCAAACATGTACTCTGCAGAACTATAGGATTAAATCTAGTCTCTGCTGAAATATCTAGGTCAAATTATACTGCTAGGTAAAAATATAAATTAAATATCAAGCTGTTCCACTGGCAAATGCCCAAGCAAAAAACCTCACTCTTTCTGCAATATTATATCTTACCCTTGTTCAAAAAAGGGTGCAAGGATAGACCTGGCAACTACAGGCCAGTCAGTTTAACCTTGGTGGTGGTGAAGCTTTTAGAAATCATAATAGTCACTTGAACAAGTGGATTAATAAAGGACAGCCAGTATGGATTTGTTGAAGGCAAATCGTGTTTAACTAATTTGATTGAGTTTTTTTAAATGAGGTAACAGAAAGGGTTGATGAAGGCAATGCGGTTAATGTTGTGTATATGGACTTTCAAAAGGCATTTGATAAAGTGCCACATAATAGGCTTGTCAGCAAAAGTGAAGCCCATGGAATAAAAGGGGCAGTGGCAGCATGGATACGAAATTGGCTAAGTGACAGGAAACAGAGAGTAATGGTGAATGGTTGTTTTTCAGGCTGGAGGAAGGTATACAGTGGTGTTCCTCAGGGGTCGGTACTAGGACTGCTGCTTTTTCTGATATATATTAATGATTTGGACTTGGGTGTACAGGGCACAACTTCAAAATTTGCAGATGACACAAAACTTGGAAGTGTAGTAAACAGTGAGGAGGATAGTAATAGACTTCAAGAGGACATAGACAGGCTGGTGGAATGGGTGAACATATGGCAGATGAAATTTAACGCAGAGAAGTGCGAAGTGATACAATTTGGCAGAAAGAATGAGGAGGGGCAATATAAACTAAATGGTACAATTCTAAAGAGGGTGCAGGAACAGAGAGACCTGAGGGTTTATGTGCACAAATCCTTGAAGGTTGCAGGACAGGTTGAGAAAGTGTTGAAAAAAGCATATGGGATCCTGGGCTTTATCAATAGAGGCATAGAGTACAAAAGCAAGGAAGTTATGTTGAATCTTTATAAAACTCTGGTTGGGCCACATCTGGAGTATTGTGTCCAATTCTGGGCAACGCACTTTAGGAAGGATGTGAAGGCCTTAGAGAGGGTGCAGAAAAGATTTACTAAAATGGTTCCAGAGATGAGGGACTTCAGTTATGTGGATAGACTGGAGAAGCTGGGGTTCCTCACCTCAGAGCAGAGAAGGTTGGGAGGAGATTTGATCGAAGTGTTCAGAATCATGAAGGGTTTAGATAAAGTAAATAAAGAGAAACTGTTCCCATTGGCGGAAGGGTCGAGAACCAGAGAACACAGATTTAAGGTGACATGAGGAAACACTTTTTTTTACACAACGAGTGGTTATAATCTAGAATGCGTCGCCTGAAAGGGTGGTGGAAGCAGATTCAATCGTGGCTTTCAAAAAGGAATTGGATAAATACTTGAAGGGAAAAAATTTGCAGGGCTATGGGGAAAGAGCGGGGAATTGGGACTAAATGGATAGCTCTTACATAGAACCGGCACGGGCTCAATGGCCTCTTTCTGTGCTGTAACCATTCTACGATTCTATGGACCACTTCAGGTTTATCTTGACCAGCTGGACCCCTGCATTCAACAAAACCAATATACTGTATGAGCAATTTTCAGCATTATAAATTGGACTTAGAGTGTAACTATTCTAAACCCTCGTTAGGATTTGGCCTGGAGGATAATCAGAAGTAGAGGTTCTCGCAGATTAGGTAGAACTTATGGTGAGCGAGAGAGATCAAACACCACCTTGCTTTTGAAAAAATTGAAGCCTCCTTCTCCACCCAACTTGTCAACTTGGCTAATATGGGTGATGTCCACCAGGAAAATGTATTTACACATAAATAATTGGCTAAACTTATAAAGCCATGCAGAATTAGGCTAACGCTCCACTGAGAAACTGAATCATGCTTCATGGTCTGTTTAGATTACAGCAGAACAAGCATCCAAGAATGTATGATGAGTCTCTAACTTCTCTCTTTATTGCACTGATTGATATGCCTTGAAGCTTTAGAGTGCTCAATGTTTCAGCAGTCCTTTATTAACACCTTTGTATAAGGAATCAAATATTTGAGCTTAAAGAGATCACAAAATGCCTCTTAACCATGCAATACCTTCCTTTCCAGATCTTAATAGAAAAAATGCCTTTTGTAACAAGAAGTGATGAACTAACTTTCTCACATTAAATTCCAGGGCACAGCTCTATACACTGCTACCAAAGCCCATGATGCAAAGTTGGGGAAAAACTCACACTTTTCTGAAGAAATAGAGCTTTCCTTCCAGAAGACTACCTCCATAAAAGTCGGTTAGATATGTGTGGGCCTGTATAGATTCAGAAATACTCACTTTCAGCCTCTGATCTCTCCATCCATCAAACCTTTCCTCAGTTTTATTATGGTCAGTACGCCTCTGAACTTTCCACTCTTGCTTCTTTCAAGCTCAAAATATGACAACCTATTGTTCTTTCTTTTCCTATCTCCACGGTGTTGAAATGAAGATTCAATGCAATCTCTCACTTCAACTAATTCTTTCCCAGGGCTTCAAAATTGAAACTTCTTAGCTTCCTCAGTCTTTCGTTCCTTCTACAATCTTCAGGTATTTAAAACCCAAAATTGGTTGTCACCTGATCATACTTGCTGATGTTCCTTATCTTTTCGTACTCTGCCTGCTTCCTAGGTCTAAGACTCTGGTTGTTCAATAAATTAAAAAACCAAAAGCTAAAGAACTAGAGAAATATTAAATATAGATGAGCAAAGCCATAGCTGCATCTGCCTTGGATCCATATCTTTCACATTGCTTCTTCAAGAGTCTGTAAATCTTAAAAAAATATATTTTTGGAATCATTCCAATTATGAAGGATGCCATTTTAGCCAACTTGAAAAATCTATTGCCCCAGGACTCACTTTCAAAAGTTCTCAATATCTAAGCTTACACAAAAGATGAACTGAAAACATTTTATTTATGATCAAATAAAGGATGTAGAGATAATGAATGTTCAAAGTTTAAGTCATGTGCTTAATTTCAGTATATAAAAGTAAAGTTTCAGGTGTCCTTTCAAGCCAGTAAGCATTAGGAGTGCAAGACAACATCAGCCTCACAGAAGTGACCTCCTTTTTGTGTTTCCTGTGGGCCGGGCTGTGCTGAGGCAAACTGGCTTGTTACTGACCCTGAACATATTGTACAGCAAGAATGGCCGCAATATTTACCATATCTCTACAGACAAGGTGGGGTTGGGTTGGGAGAGACAGAGATAGACAGAATATTTAAAGTAGAGCACGGCAGAGCGTCGGGAGAACGTGGAGCACCAAGGGAATGGCCCCAAGTATTTAAACAGCAGTGCAGCAGCAGGAGAAGCACTACACGAGCGGGAGAGCAGGGAAAACAAACTGAGAAAATTTGCAAAAGTGACGTCACAGTCGACGTAGCAGAGGAGCCCATGAAAGCGAAGGTAAGTAAATTTAGTATACACTCTATAATATTAATTGCAGTTGGTTATCATTGATTGAGAAATAACTATCTTAAAAAAGTGTAAGTAAATAAAGAAATAATAAATAGGAGTTAAAGGGGTATTAAGATAAAACATAAGAGGTAAATATACATATATTTGGTTAGAAGTAAGGAAAGATAGAGGAGCTATTAGGCAACTGGGTGTATACTGTAGGCCGCCAAATAGTGGGAAGGAGATAGAGAAGCAAATTTGCAAGCAAATTACAGAAAGAAGCAAGAACTATAGAGTAGTGATAATGGGAGACTTCAATTATCCCAATACACACTGGGATATTAAAAGGGCAAAGAGGGGGAGGAATTCCTGAAATGTGTACAAGAGAACTTTATTGATCAGTGTGTTTCCAGCCCAACGAAGAAGGAAGCAGTGCTGGATCTAGTTCTCCGGAATGAAGTGAAGTAGGTGGAGCATGTTTCAGTGGGGGAGCATTTGGGGAACAGTGAACATGATATCATTAGGTTTAGAATAGTTAGGGAAAAGGACGAGGAACAATCAAGCATAAAATTACTTAACTGGAGGAGGGCTAATTTCAGTGAGTTAAAAAGGGATCTTGCCCTGCTGGATTAGAATCAAAAATTTGTAGGCAAAACAGTAATTGAACAATGGGAGGCCGACAAGGAGGAATTGGTTTGGGTACAGAGTGGACACATTCCCATGAGGGGGAAAGGAAGGACATCCAAAGCTAGAGCTCACTGGATGATTAAAGATATAGAGCTTAAAATTAAACAAAAAATGGAGACTTATGACAAATGTAAGGTTCATAATACAGTAGAGAATCAGGCTGAATACAAAAAGTACAGAGGAGATCTAAGAAAAGGAATAAGAGGAGCAAAGAGAGAGTATCAGAATAGATTAGTGGCTAACATAAAAGGGAACCCAAAAGTCTTTGGGTGGGGCCAATTAGGGACAAAAAAGGAGATCTTTTTGTGGAGGCAGAGGGCATGGCTGAGGTATTAAATGAATACTTCGCATTGGCCTTCACTAGAGAAGAGGATGCTGCCAATGTGGCAGTAAAGGAGGAGGTAGTAGTGATATTGGATAGGATAAAAATAGATAAGGAGGAGGTACTTAAAAGGTTGGCAGTACTCAAAGTAGAAAAGTCATCCGATCCAGACAGGATGCATCCTGGGTTACTGAGGGAAGTAAGGGTAGAAATTGTGGAGGCTCTGGCCACAATCTTTCAATCCTCCTTAGAAAGGGGGCTGGTGCCAGAGGACTGGAGGATTGCCCTGTTCAAAAAAGGGGAGAGGGTTAAACCCGACAATTACAGGCCAGTCAGCCTAACGTCGGTGGTGGGGAAACCTTTAGAGACAATAATCAGGGACAAAATAAATTGGCACTTGGGAAAGAATGGGCTAATAAATGAAAGTCAGCACGGATTCGTTAAAGGAAAATCATGTTTGACTAATTAGATTGTGTTCTTTGATGAAGTAACGGAAAGGGTTGATGAGGGTATTGCGTTTGATGTAGTGTATATGAACTTTCAAAAGGCATTTGATAAAGTATCACATAATAGACTTGTAAGCAAAATTAAAGCCCATGGGATTGAAGGGACATTGCCAGCTTGGATACAAAATTGGCTAAGGGACAGAAAGCAGAGTAGTGGTGAACGGTTGTTTCTCAGACTGGAGGGAAGTATACAGTGGTGTTCCCCGAGGTCGGTATTAGGACCACTGCTCTTTTTCATGTATATTAATGACCTGGACTTGGGTATACAGGGTATAATTTCAAAGTATGCAGATGACACGAAACTCGGAAATGTAGTAAACAATGTGAAGGATAGCAACAGACTTCAGGAGGACATAAACAGACTGGTGAAATGGGCAGACACATGACAGATGAAATTTAATGCAGAGAAGTGTGAAGTGGTAGATTTTGGTTGGAAGAATGAGAAGCAAATATAAAATAAATGGTACAATTTTAAAGGGGGTGCAGGAACAGAGAAGCCTGGGGTGCACATACACAAATCTTGGAAGGCGGCAGGGCAAGTTGAGAAGGCTGTTAAAAAGAATGAGAGATTCTGGGCTTTATCAATAGAGGCATAGAGTACAAAAGCAAGGAAGTTATGCTAAACCTTATAAAACACTGGTTCGGCCTCAGCTGGAGTATTGTGTTCAATTCTGGGCACCACACTTAGGAAGGATTTCAAGGCCTTCGAGAGGGTGCAGAAGAGATTTATTAGAATGGTACCAGGTATGAAGGACTTCAGTTATGTGGAGAGGCTGGTGTTGTTGTCATTAATGCAGGGAAGGTTAAGGGGAGATTTGATAGAGGGTCGGTAACCAGAGGGCACAGATTTAAGGTGATTGGCAAAAGAACCAGATGCGACATGAGGAAACATTTTTTTACGCAGTAAGTTGTTATGATCTGGAATTCGCTGCCTGAAAGGGTGGTGGAAGCAGATTCAATAAAAACTTTCAAAAGGGAATTGGATAAATAATTGAAGGGAAAAAATTCACAGGCCTATGGAGAAAGTACTGGGTAGTGGAACTAATTGGGTAGCTCTACCAAAGAGCTGGCACAGGCTCAATGGGCCGAATGGCCTCCTTCTGCGCTGTATAATACTATGATATTATTACTAAGATACTATGAGAGAGAGAGACAGTAATGAAGAACTTGAATGTTTTGTGGTGGATATCACACAACAAGATAGCAATGTTACCAAGGCCTATAAATTTTTCAAAAGCTATAATTTGCAAGGCATCTGCTGTTATTGATCCTTTAGACAACAAGCCTTAATACAGATATAGTTAACTATCTCTGAAAGTCTGAAACGACAACTAAGACAGGGCTCAGACGGACACAGGTGAAATTATTCAATAGACATTACTGGATTCCTGATAAACTTGGAAAATCAAAATGGGATTAAAATTAGATTTCTGCTGCTCGTGCTATGGAAATAGTAAAGACGGCATATAATACAAATTGTCCGCGAATTATCATTAATTGATATATTGTGCTCTTCTTTAGGACAGGATCAAGAATTACAACCTGCACTTCGATAATCCTGGTTCGTCTCTTTTGACTGGACATCTACAAGAGGTTTAGTTTAACACTGATCCTGTTTCTTTTATGGATAGCTTGAAAAACTATTATTTTTTTTATTTTGTTCATGGGATGTGGGCGTCGCTGGCGAGGCCGGCATTTATTGCCCATCCCTAATTGTCCTTGAGAAGGTGGTGGTGAGCCGCCTTCTTGAACCGCTGCAGTCCATGTGGTGACGGTTCTCCCACAGTGCTGTTAGGAAGGGAGTTCCAGGATTTTGACCCAGCGACGATGAAGGAACGGCGTTATATTTCCAAGTCGGGATGGTGTGTGGCTTGGAGGGGAACGTGCATGTGGTGTTGTTCCCATGTGTCTGCTGCTCTTGTCCTTCTAGGTGGTAGAGGTCGCGGGTTTGGGAGGTGCTGTCGAAGAAGTCTTGGCGAGTTGCTGCAGTGCATCCTGTGGATGGTACACACTGCAGCCACCGTGCGCCGGTGGTGAAGGGAGTGAATGTTTAGGGTGGTGGATGGGGTGCCAATCAAGCGGGCTGCTTTATCTTGGATGGTGTCGAGCTTCTTGAGTGTTGTTGGAGCTGCACTCATCCAAGCAAGTGGAGAGTATTCCATCACATTCCTGACTTGCGCCTTGTAGATGATGGAAAGGCTTTAGGGAGTCAGGAGATGAGTCACTCGCTGCAGAATACCCAGCCTCTGACCTGCTCTCGTAGCCACAGTATTTATGTGGCTGGTCCAGTTAAGGTTTCTGGTCAATGGTGACCCCCAGGATGTTGATGGTGGGGGATTCGGCGATGGTATTGCCGTTGAATGTCAAGGGGAGGTGGTTAGACTCTCTCTTGTCGGAGATGGTCATTGCCTGGCACTTATCTGGCGCAAATGTTACTTGCCACTTATGAGCCCAAGCCTGGATGTTGTCCAGGTCTTGCTGCATGCGGGCTCAGACTGCTTCATTATATGCTTCATTATATATGTGCCATCACAAGTCGGCGTAAAACATTTTATTACCTATTTTGTAAGGCGTTAGTCCAGAAATCGAATGCATGATTGTTAGATTTGCAGATAATTTAGAAAGTTACATGGTTTTCTCTCTCTCATCTTGTCAAATATTTTGCAATCTAAGAATATTCATATCTGTGAAATAATAAAGTTAGGCAGTCCAAATGGGCTTTTGCAGTATACCTGATATATTACCTTGCAGGTGGGTTCAGGTTGAAGTAGGCCTGATAGATTGAGTTTATGATACCAAAGTCACTCATGTTCTTCACGTACAGGTGAACCAGAATGATATCCGATAACATGTACTCTTTCATTTCCAACTCCACTATAACAAAAGAAAAGTAATCATCTTTCGACCAAACAAGTGAAAGTTTTACATTAATATATTCTGAAGGAACTGTCACCATTACATTTATTTTCTCTTTTTGTTCTGATTTGGAAAGAGCACTACTCAATTCCACAGTCATGTTAAACATTTATGTAGAAAAATGAACACTGCTATTGGAGAAATCCATTACAAATGTAGAATGTATTTAGGGGTGATGTACATCTTTATTTCATGTAAACCATTATGCTGCGAAAGTCAATTTTGTAATCCTTTAAGAGTTAACAGCATTTTTACCCTAAATCCCAGAATGTGATTAGAATTATCTTTATTCTACAGTACACAACAAAAGAGAGATGAGCTCCATCAGGATATATATTGTATAAATGTTCAATATATCTATCTTTGTCACGTAGATCATTACTTTGGGGAAAATAGGCTATATACGATGTCTTACTGCAGAGAACAGGCAAAGTTTTCACCTTAGAACAATTGCACAAATGTATTTTTGCCGTGTTGCTGAGGGCACTTGCATTTTCCAAATCTATACCAATAACCCTGCTAGTTGCAATGCATTATTCTAACACTTTTTGGGTGGAAATATTGTCCAAGGTTTCTTTTGCTGAATTGACAAATAATTCTAACTTTTGATTCAGACTGGAAGCACACCGCTTAAATAAAAGAGGATTAAGGAAATACCTTGCAGCATGGAAAATGTCTGCTTTGTTGCATCATTAATGCTTTTCCCTTCTGTGGGAAAAAATGCCCCACTAATCCACTGGTATCCTTTTTTTGTTTTCCCAGACCAATGACTTAACTTCTCTGAAAGAAAAAAAATCACATTTATATATCGAGCTAATAGAACCATAGATTGATAAGCACGGAAGGAGGCCATTCGGCCCATTGCACCTGCGCCGGCTCTTTGAAAGAGCTAACCAATTATGCCCTTTCCACATAGCCCTGTAAATTTTTCCCCTTCAAGTATTTATCCAATTCCCTTTTGAAAGTTATTATTGAATCTACTTCCACCACCTTTTCAGGCTGTGCATTCCAGATCACAACAACTCACTGTGTGAAAAAAATTCTCCTCATCTCGCCTCTGGTTCTTTTGCCAATTACCTTAAATCTGTGTCCTCTGGTTACCGAATATTCTGCCACTGGAAACAGTTTCTCCCTATTTACTCTACCAAAACCCTTCATGATTTTGAACACCTCTATTGAATCTCCCCTTAACCTTCTCTGCACTAAGGAGAACAACCCCAGGTTCTCTAGTCTCTCTATGTAACTGAAGTCCCGCATCCCTAGTACCATTCCAGTAAATCTCCCCTGCAACCTCTCTAAGGCCTTGATATCCTTCCTAAAGTGTGGTGCCCAGAATTGGACACAATACTCCAGATGGGGCCTGACCAGTGATTTATAAAGGTTGACCATAACTTCCTTGCTTTTGTACTCTATGCCTTTGTTTATAGAGCCAAGGATCCGATATGCTTTTTTAACAATCTTCTCAACTTGTCCTGCCTCCTTCAAAGATTTGTGTACTTACACCTCCAGGTCTCTCTGTTCCTGTACCCCCTTTAATACATGGAGGATGGTGAATTCTTCTGTTAGTCATCATTTAAAATCATTTAGGACTCTGGAAGACCTCACCTCACAGTTGAAGAGGCTGTAATGGCTGTATCAAGGTCCATTTATATACTCAGCATTAAACACACACACAAACTGAAAATATATATACATACAGGTGTAAAGTAAATTTATGACTGTTGTACAAAGAAGTTTATTGGAGCTGTGCAATTAATTTACTGCAGCAAGAAACTGACAAATGTGACAAAAATGTTTTTAATATAACAGGACATTTGAACTTTAAGGTAGGTGTTAACCTATTTATGTTAAACAGTTAAATGCCTGCCTAAATATAATGTGGCAAGAATATGGTGTGAGTACCTTAAGCACTTGCACCAAAAGATTACTCATCAGAAAATGTTTCCTTATTTGCCACTTTTCAGGTTGTACCACTTAAATGTGAACAGCAATATAGTCTAATCTGCAAAAAATATAAAATGTTCCAGGACTCACTGTAACTCAATATTTGGAAATCCCAAAACAAGTTTAAATATTAACATGCAATCTTAAACTGATTAAATCAACAACAAATTAATTACAATGTACTTGTGTTCTTAACTGAGCTCTTCTAACAAGCATAATCTTAAAAATGGGGAATTAATAGACTCTTTATGAAACATACTACTTTATTCTGTATAACTTCTATAAAAACTGTTTTACTGTCCCCTTAATGGAAGCTTGATGCTGCATTCAACCACGGGTGCCAGAAGCTCCCCAGTATGTGCTCCAAGTTCTTCAAGTATGAGCTCAACAATGAGTGCCAGCAGGCTATTCCAGCTTGGGGATCTATCACAGCTGAGCCTCATCCTACCCTCGCCCAATGTCCATTAATGCTCACTCTGCAGCAAGGATTGCTAGATGACAATCAAGAGCAGGAATTCTGATATTTCCCCTCTTTGCCAAGGCGCACTGAGGCTAACAATTGTGCATCCACTGCTATCCCTCAGAGATCAGCTAACTTGGCACCTACCAGGAATCAAATATGGGCCTTCCTAATCTATATGGCTTAGTACCACACATGCAGTGCCACCCTTAGCACTCTTAAACATACTTTTTTTGTGCAGGTAGAATCTATAATGCATTGACAGGTTCATATCTCTAATTGCAATGCTGTTCATTCATCAACAGTCGAAGATCTATGCACGGTTAAGCATTATGCTAAATATCTTTGTTTATGACACCCATTCCTAATCCTTCTGTTGGGTCTCAAACACTAGCCACTGTAAATTTTAAAGAGAACACAAAGGTAACAGCATATATATAATTTTGGCAACTAACATATTCCCTATTAAAGTGATAATGCTTAAAAGATAAAAATCTGGAGTCTAAATTTGAAATTTAACTGGGGCATAGTCAGTTGCCAGTATCTGTGGATATCAGAGTTGTGCTTATTCTGAAAAGATTTTTGACAGTCTCCACTGTTACTCAGTAGGTAAACAGTCAACCAACTTTTCCACCCCTTCCCGAACAAACCCTGCTGCCACTTTAATGATCTCAATTGTAAAATACTTCCCTGGAATTCCTGACAGCTACACAAGGTCATTAAAAAAAAAAATTCTCAGGTTTCTCAAGTGAAGCTATACTATTTATTACAGCTTTAAATGCAACAACAATTTTAAGTGTTTTCTCACTGATGGTCTATTATTAATTAGCATATATTGTTTTTTGGTCATTAACTCACCAGCTTCAGGGGAATTACTTGAGGTGAGATTCCAAGTGATCTGTGGTTTTGACATCTCTCTGCAATCCTCACTTTCTGTGCTAATCTCCTGATTACAGCAAAACGAACAGGACTCCATTTCAGCAAGTGCTATGCTAGAGGGTACATTCTGTAGAAAAAAATAAAATTTCTGTTAAAAATTAATTCTCTCTTCACATAGAATACACAAATGCAAGGGGCTGATTTTAGCTCCCAGGCAGGAACATGGCAAAATCAGCTGTGTGCCCGTCCGGAAGTGGCAGCAGTCAGGCCTGGCCAATTTTAATGGCTGGAAATCATTGACATGCCGCTTGCCCGACAAAATGGGCCGGAAGACGGCGGGAAGTGGCTGCCAAGCCATTAAAATTGGGCAGCAGCCTCCCATGGCAACCATCCAGGTGAGTGTTCCAGGAGGGGAATCCCGGTGGAGGGAGGGGGTAGGGAGCGTGGGATGGGGGAAGCCCAGTGTTTCCTTGTGGAGCACGCCTGCTCCTCCTGGCCCACAAGGAAACTAAAATAAATTTGTCCCCCTGTCTAGTTTCCTCCTGGCAGGAGCAATTAAAATCGACCCTATGGTTTCAGAGCTGTTCTGAAACCTTGTGATAACCAAGGTGCATTATCAATTCTGGAAGATGCAGCAATTTTGATCCCATATATTGCCACCTCAACATTTCCAAATATAGTTAAATAATTATGCTGCATCAGTCATAATTGCAGACTTCTGCAAATACTGCAATACCTTGCTTCTTCATAAATCTACTTAGAATCTGTGCATTATAATCAGTATGTCCAGAGTGCTGAAAATACCTATAATATATCAAGAAGCTGTACATAGTATTTTTGTGTTATATGTACATCATACCATTTGCAGTACTAGTGCTAAATACAGATAATGCTTTGGAAACTAAACATTCCAAAAACATACTACTTGTCCCAGCTTAGTTGCTACAAGTTTGAAAAATTGGTTCACTAACACATAATGTCAAAAAACAAGGAAATTGTGTAGATCCCAAAAATAAACCTAGACTAAAAGGTGTATTTGCGGAGTAGCTCATTTAAACAGGTTCCAGTTTAGTTAGCATGGGAAGATATTAAAATAGAGTGTTTCATGACATGAAAGAAGACAGATCTCCAAATCATCACATATAAAGTTTAAATCGTCTTCCCATTGATCTGCATAGGTCTCAAGTGGCAGACAATAATAGGTCCTGCTGTTCTAATTTAAGATTTATCTACCAATGAGACAACAGTACTAAGTAAAGCCCTTTCCACACCTTCAAGTCCACAAAACTCGAACAGGTCAAGCCAACGAATAAGAAATATAAGCAGAATTAGCACTGAATTGTCACAACTCAAGGATCGCGGTTCGGAAACATCCTACATAGATTAAGTGAGTGGGCAGAAAAACGGCAGATGCAGTTTAGTGCATCAAAATGTGAGGTAGTATGCTTTGGATGTAAGAATAACAGATGGGAAAAGAGTCTAAATGGGAGAACACTAGTAAACTGAAGAAATTAGGAGTTCAGGTACATAAATCATTAAAGGTTATCTCCCAAGTGCAAAAAAAGTGCTTATTTGAAAGTTTTAGGTGAACTATTCTTCCAACCATTCTTTAAGGTTTTAGCTATGGAAGAATCATGATTTTCAGTACTACGGTAGTTATAAAGAGCAATGGTTGGACCACATTTGAACTACTGTATTCAGTTTTGAATGTCCTATAACTATAATGGCCTTAGAGAAAGTCCACTGAAGATTCACATGGATGATACCAGGGAAAGAATTTTGCTATAATGAGCAGCTCAGTAAATTAATTATATTCCCTGTAGATGAAGAATCTTAGAGATATTTAAAATAACTCCTGTGCACATTTCTCTTTCAACTAACCAACCTAGGATTATGACATTGGACCTAAAAGCTGTGGTTCTTCCATAATTGAATCTTTGGGGAACTTAAGCAGTTCACCTAAAACAGTCTTTGGATACCCTTCAAATAAGCAACAAAGTCTCAAAGGTGGGATTGAGCAGCTTAATATACTCTCTTCCAGTGCAGAAAATTCTCTCCAAAGAACTACCTTTAGCTCCAGCAGTATGGGCCTCTTAACTTTCAGTCCTAAGACAGCAGGCCTCAGCATAAAGTTATCAACTATCGGATCAGGAAAATTCCCCTTCTTAGTTTGCAACTTCAAAATGCTAATTTTGGGGCTTTTTCCAACCCAAAGAAATCTTAAGAATTCCTCAATCCAGATCCGAGAATTTTTTCTGATATCTAAGAAAATCATTGCTAAGAGATAACTAATCTGTGATGACATTCATTTTAGTAACTTCCATCCTCCCATATCAAGAAAGCTGGAGAGCCCCGTCAAATACTACATAAGTGGTATAAAGTTTAGATTGACTGTGGCACAGAGTGAGGACATAATCTTTATGTCTAAGTAAAAGACATCTCCAGCCAGCCACCTAAATGGTGAAACCCTTACAGATCAATCCACTTAATAACATGAAATAGTCAGTTATTTTCAACGTAGAAACAAAACTGCAGGTTCCATAACTTGATCAAAATATCATCCACAGGGATATTAGTTCTAGAATTGGGTGAGAAACTTGAAGGGAGGTTTGGAAAGGTAAGTTAGATGGACCAACATTCTTCTCCTGCCCGAAACATTATGTTACTTACAGGCTAAGCTGATGAGCCCTTTTCCCATGTTAGCCTTGTACATGATATAACGACTGAAAAGGCTCAAGAGCTGGAACAATCAATAAAGGTGACAAATGACAACCCTTTGACATTTTCTCCAGTTCAACAAGAGAGTGGTGGTATCTGGTGCAAGAAGCTGTGAGCTGTGGGAGACGACTAAACCACCTACAAAAGCCTAGTCCAATGCTCCATCTCTCCAATGCAAATGGCATATGTCTTCATTCTTCTCTATCAAACACCCAAATTGCATTCAAGGAAACAGCCTCTTCAATAAGTGCGTCCTGCAAATTAGCTGGAATAAATTATTTGTATTATCTAAGAGCAGACAACCTTTAATAAAGCCAACCCGACCCTGAGGAGTCATTTGAGACAACATTGCAGCTGATGCCTTACTTAATAAGTTTATATTTGATAATGAGATGAGTCTATATCTATCAAACGTCAACAAGTATTTGTCTCCTTGCAGAAGGTTTGAAATTTTGGCCATGTTTGTTAAGTACAGGCTCAGCAGTCTCCAACACTCTATGTGAAATATTAAAAATGGGACTTAGCAAATCTGCAAATTTCTTAGAAAATTTAACGGTTAAGAAATCATCCAATGATGCCCTGCCATGTGTATATCCATTTTAACGGAGCAAACATACTAGATTGATGCAGGGCATGGGAATTTCCCTGCAGCACATCCACTGTGTAGCTTGGGAACAATGTGTTAATTATATTTAATATCTTTTACGGACTGCTCTCAGGCTTCCACTGACCAACCCCCCCCGCCCCATCCAAAGCCCTTGCTGAGCATCCAGTGTTTCGATATTCAAATGAGATACACCTGAATAATCTATTAAAGATGTCTAACACTATGGAAAGTAGTTAGCCATTACTATAGTCAAACACACTGCAGCAATGTCATGTTGTATGTAGAACTGAACACCAAGCCAAACGTGCAAATTGAAGTGGGTCTTTTTGAATTCACAGCAGAATTTTGCCCAATTTGAATTACTTCTGGTTACTGATTCTCTAGCAGGTACTTTGTTCAGCAGTAAAATAAATGAGGAACAGATATGCGGCATGCCACATGATTGTCTGGTTAAGCGCTGGTTAAATAAGGCTGTGCACAGCTTTTAATTGGCTTGATGTGAAACCAAACCTGACCAAAAATTTGATTGCAATTGGGATGAGGCTTAGTTAGAGAAAAAATAAAAATAGAAAATGCTAGAGAAGCTCAATCAGTGAGGCAGCGTCTGCGGAGAAAGAAACAGAGTTAACGTTTCAGGTTGAAGACCTTTCGTCCAGCATCTGCAGTATTTTGCTTTTGATTTAGTTAGAGAAGAGATGTATGTGTGGTGAGCTAGATCCTAGAATGTGTTTGAGGCATGGAGAAAAATTGAAGAGGAAGAATTGAGGCCATGAATTGCTACAGTGCAGCACCAAGGGAGTGCTTCATAGTTGGAAGTGTCGCCTTTGGATGTGATGTTAAACCGAGGGCCCGTCTGCCCTCTCGAGTGGACATAAAAGATCCCATGGCACTATATGAAGAACAAGGGAGTTCTCCTGATGTCATGGCCAACATTTATCCCTCAATGAACACCACCAAAAACAAACTGACTGATCATTTATCTCATTGTCGTTTGTGGAACCTTGTGTGCAGAAATTGGCTGCCAAATTTGCCTACATAACAATGTTGATTACATTTCAAAGGTAATTAATTGGCTGTGAAGTGCTTTGGGAGGACATGAAAGATGCTATATAAAAGTTCTTGCTTTTTTTTCTTACTGCTACAAATAATTTCAAAGAACAAAGAGAAATGTTTTTAAATTATAATTTTCTTCAACTTTACATTTTTGTGTTGGTTTGCTGGGGTTCCAGCTGTGGACCTGTCTGACTAAAGAGGACAGCATGAATTATTGGGAAAAGATGATAAGTACCACTTAAGAAGACTGGGTGTCAGTAGAATGATCTCAAAGATTATATTTACATTGTAACCTGTGAAAGTAAATGCTACCTGAACCATTCCCTGTGATCTATTGTTATGGACTTTATCGTGCACTGACTTCAGTCAGTCCTCATGCCTGACTTTGGTAGGTTATTTTTAATGTAACATTGAATTGTCACAAAGATGAATAAGCAGCAGCAACGTGCTCTGATAGTGAGGAGGAGGGTGTGCCATTTCATTCAATAAAAAGTTAACACTGAAGAGACGAGACTAACTATCACATATATAAAAATGAGACACTAGCATTGTCGAAAGGTTCAGTATCACAGGTATCACCCTTAGCGTCTACAGTTAATAAATTGTACTTCAGCTCTATTAAACCCTTCTATGATTGTTCCACAAAAATTAACTAACAAATGAATAAAAAACAATGATTAACTACTAACTTTTGAAAAAAGGATTTTGTTTCTTTTTTCTGGAGTATCTGGGTCTGATTGTCCTGGTTTTTATACATCTTTGCTTAAAAATGCTGCAAGACATTAATTTCAGGAAAGTACAGTTCAAATGTATTGTATGTGATCCCTATGAAATATGTACTGGAGTGCAACATCATTTGTTTCATAAGGAACCTATTGAGTTTTCTGAACTGTAAATGGAGTGATCACAACAGGAAAACTGCTTGGCCTCGACAAATATTTGCAACAAAGGAGCAATCGATCTCATTTTTGTTGTGAACTATTGTTGACCTATGGCATCCTTACAACTGCAAAAAGAAACCTATTAATATGCTGTGAAAAAATACTCTAATACATAGCAATTTTGTATCTGACAAAGTAAGAAATTGTTATTTTCCCAAAGGAAAAACGACTTCTTGCACTCTATGAAAGGTTAAAACAATCTGAAACAAATTTCTATGGCCTTCTTAATCTTGAACTGGATGTTACTGAAGGGTTCAATAGAAATCTGAAGTAGATGGATTTTAGATGAGGAGCAAAGGATGAAAATTACAGCAAACTGTATGGATTCTTCATGAAAAAGATGAAGAAAACAATTTATTTAACTTACAATACAGAAAGTAACTTGCAGTCTGGCAGGCACTGCAATATAAGAAACAGTCCAACAGTAAAGATGTCATACAATACTCAAAAAAGCCAAAACAAAGGAAATGCAAACTGCAACAAAAATTTTTGGACTAGTAGTCATGTGTATAATTGGCAATCTCAGATGGCTTTTGTGATTCTGGAATTTCAGGATTCAATCTTGCATCTCCCAGGACTGGAACTTTTATTTACAACAGGAATTCATATGTTTATTGCATTACAAAATAATCTTTTCAATTCAATTGCTGGACCACATACCTTAAGTCCTGGAAATAACTGAATTATTTACATTATTAATTTTTAGTTTCTGCTCCTGGAAGCTCATGACAGGAGAGATGTTGAGAATTATAATAGAGGAGGAAAAGCTTTCACCCTGTTGATGAGTTGTGTGTCAGTCACTTTGACTGATTTTGTAACATGTCAAGAACAGTGACTGGAAGCTGGAATACTGCCAAATATAGCACTAAACAAATACATTTCACATGTTAGGACCAAATTATACAAAGATACAACAATGCTATCGATAAAACATCTGCTACCTTTATAAAAGTAGTTACTTCTACAATCCCTAAATCCAGGGATTTTTCCGATGTGAAATTGAGGAACATTTAATTGGCCGGGATCCAAGATCCCAGGGATGAAAAACTTATTTATAAGTGAACACAGAACATAATGCAGGATCAGTCCTTTCATTGGGCAATTCTGTAGAAGCACTCAGGAACACAAAGTGCCTGTGAAGCTGACGATAGTGACGTTAAAAAGGTTTTTTGGGGGCAGTATTGGGGTTAATCAACCTACCTTGAAATAATTTCACTCTAACACATCATTGTATCGTACTTATGAAGCTGATTGCTTTAAGTTTTGAAAAATATTACTGGAAGAAGCGCCAGATGGCATAAGCAGGCTCTTTTAAGGCAAGAACGAAGAGCTTTTGGCAAAGGAAAGATCCCAACAAGGACTAAAACAATTATTCTGGGCTTCTCCAGTCGCTCAGTTTGGAAAGGCAAGGTACAACTGAACAATACAGATCATAAGGTGCCAGGATCGATTTCCAATCTAAGCTCAGCTAACAATGGACAACTGGAATACTACATTCTACAGTGCAATATAAAATGAGTATGTGTTCCGAAAAGAAATGAGCAACATTCGTGGATAATTTAAGAACCACAACTTTGCGTAACACTGAGTGCTTTCACTCAATTAGCCAACAAAACAATTGAAATGGCATCATGTGAAGCAGTCAATTCTGAACACTAGTGCAGAGTTTTTGCATTACATCAAAACTGCTTATGTTTTATTGATCCCAACTCTCATCCCAAAAAAGCTTCTAAAATTAATTATTCAAAATACATCGCACACTTTATAAGCATAATATTGCAGTTTAGATACTTAAATATTCATCAGTAAAAATAACATCATAGTAACTCACATTGGGTTTATCCTCCAGATGTAAGTTCAATAATCTAAGGTAGCCCACAGGTGCAAACGCATCAGCAGAATGTACAACTACTTCTGAGGAATCACTGTAAAAAGTAATAATAGGACATAAATGCAGAACACACCATTAAAATCACCAGAAAAAAAATTAACAACTCAAACTGCTTATCACGCAATATTTTCTGGCAAATATTGAACAGTTGTGTTTTCCAGTTGAATAAACAGTTGTCCAAATGTTAAATCTGCTGAGCTGACTTTGGTTTCAGAAACTACATAAATCCAGCAGTGTTAACCTTAAATCCTTCATATTGTACAACATTTACGAACACATTTACCCCAAAAGGGATCACCTGTTCATTTTTTCTTCTGTTATAAAGAACAGTCTCCGCCTGAACAAAGGCGGGAGGCACTGTTCGCATCAAGATTCTCTATCATTTCAATTAAATTGTCTATTTAGTGAACAAAACATAAAATAAAAATTCTGAGAAAAAAAAGGTCAAATTTGGTATTTTTTTTAATGGTTTCAGTATTTTGTTTACTTTGCTTCTGCAAGTAGTATGCCCAGACAGTACTTGAGTACAAACTCCCACCTCCTTAATAACCAATACAACTGCACCATATTTCACTTCCCAAATAGTTTCGCATCTTCTCACTACCTCAGGATTTCACAGCAATTCACTTTCCTCCACCCTCAGGCACAGAACTAGACTCTCCAAGAGACTTTTGAACTTTTTAAATGCTGTTGTTGCACAAGTATCAGCATCTAGGGCTGAGAATGATGTTGGTGTCACTCACCATAACTGCAGCTAACCAAGAACAGACTAGCAAAGTAAATGATCTGACTGTGTCACTCCCCCCTCCCCCTCCCCCTCCCCCCTCCACCAAAAAGACCCAAGGTAGTATGTTTCCAATAAGCTACTTTTTGAATAGGAAAATAGAAATAAATCTCAGGTAGGTGACACTTCAATTTTTTAAAATTAAAACATGGATAATTGCTTTCACTTGAATCAGCAAATGAATTACCTCTTTTGATCCTTAACATTCTTAGTATGCATGCAGTATAGAACAATTGTATAATTAGTATGAGACTAGTAGATCTCCAATGGTGTCACTCATGGAAAGTCAGGCAATATGTTGTTTAATCAGAACAGGATTATATGGTATAATGAGGATGGTCTAATTTGACAGCAAAATAAAAATTATATATTATAAGGTTCTTACACAATTATAGAGTTACTTGCATGTTACTTGCCACTTATCAGCCAAAGTCTGGATGTTGTCCAGGTCTTGCTGCCTGCGGGCATGGACTGCTTCATTATCTGAGGAATTGCGAATGGAGCTGAACGCTACATTCATCAGAGAACAGCCCCGCTTCTGATCATATGATGGAGGGAAGGTCATTGATGGAAGCATCCTGAATTCCCTTTGACTCACCATTGGCAGCAGTGCCTTCAGCTGTCTAAGCCCTAAACTCTAATTCCCTTGTTACATTTCTCTACTCCCTCTCATAGAATCATAGAAAGTTATGGCACAGAAGGAAGTCATTCAGCCCATTGTGTCCGTGCTGGCCGAGAGAAAGCTACCCTGCTTGATCCCACTTTCCAGCACTTGGTCCGTAGCCCTGTAGGTTATGGCACTTCAAGTGCAGATCCAGCTACTTTTTAAATGAGTTGAGGGTTACTGCCTCTACCACCTTTTCAGGCAGTGAGTTCCAGATCCCCACCACCCTCTGGGTGAAAAGAATTCTCCTCAGCTCCCGTCTAATCCTTCAAACAATTACTTTAAATCTATGCCCCCGGTCACTGATCCCTCTGCTAAGGGAAATAGGTCCCCCCTATCCACTCTATCTCGTCCCGTCATAATTTTATATACCTCAATTAAATCTTCCCTCAGCCTCCTTTGTTCCAAAGAAAACAAGCCCAGCCTATCCAATCTTTTCTCATAGCTAAAATTCTCCAGCCCTCATAAATCTCCTCTGTACCCTCTCTCGTGCAATCACATCTCTCCTGTAACATGGTGACCAGAACTGTACTCAGTACTCAAGCTGTGGCCTAAACATTGTTTTATACAGTTCTTGCATAACCCCCTTGCTCTTATATTCTATGCCTCGGCTAATAAAGGAAAGCATCCCGTATGCCTTTTTAACCACCTTATCTACCTTGTCTGCTACCTTCAGGGATCTGTGGAAATGCACACCAAGGTCCCTTTGTTCCACTGCATCTCTCAGTATCCTCCCATTTATTGTGTACTCCCTTGCCTTGTTTGCCCTCCCCAAGTGCATTACCTCACATTTCTCTGGATTGAATTCCATTTGCCACTTTTCTGCCTACCTGACCAGTCCATTGATATCTTCCTGCAGTCTACAGCTTTCCTCCTCACTATCAACCACATGGCCAATTTTTGTATCATCTGCAAACTTCTTGATCAAGTCCCCCACATTCAAGTCAAAATCATTAATACGTACCACAAAAAGCAAGGGACCTAGTACTGAGCCTTGCAGGACCACACTGGAAACAGCCTTCCAGTCGCAAAAATACCCGTCAACCATTACCCTTTGCTTCCTGCCACTGAGCCAATTTTGGTTCCAACTAGCCACTTTCCCTCGAATCCCATGGACTTTTACTTTTTTGACCAGTCTGCCATGTGGGATCTTGTCAAAAGCCTTGCTAAAATTCATGTACACTGCATCAAACGCATTACCCTCATCGACCCTCTCCTCCTTTATGACCCTCGCTAAAACACAATTCTTTGATTCAGCTTTTAATCAACCCTCCTAATATCTCCTTCCTCGGCTTGGTGATGATTTTTGTCTGATTATGGTTCTGTGAAGTGCCTTGGGATGTTTTTCTACATTAAAGGTGCTACAGAAATGCAAGTTGTTGCAGTGGTTGTTATTGTGCCATAAATAGAACATAGTTCTATAAGTGCTTTAAAGGACAAATGCTTATAAACAGGCAAAGAAAGTAAAACAAACAGTGGTGGTGATGGCCCCAAACAGGCCGAGATAGTGGGAACGGCCATGAACCACAGGCACAAATGGTCTGCAAAACGGCCAACCAATGGGGGGAGGACGGGCAACCGGCCAAGGTTGATAAGAGACAGCAGCAGCATCTTTAAGGAAAGGAGTAGTGAAGAGGCAGACCAGGGTCACAAACGGAGCAGGATGGCAAGTGCTAAAAGAACATTTTTTGCTAATATTATATAAATTAAAAATATATAAAGATTAACAAAAGACAGCCATTTTTGGGCCACTGACTGGGCAGGGACAGTGATTAGAGACTACAGAAGTAGGCAAGGAGCAGAGAAAGGAAAGGGCAGTGCAGCTCCACAGCAGCAGGCAGGACTCAGATTTAATTTAAAATTTTACAGGGGGCTAAAAGGCATCAGGACCCTATAAAAGAAGAAAATTAAAAATAAGTGTAAATACACTTTTTAAAAAAAAAAGTAAAACCTATGTGAACAGAAAATTAAATGACACACTGGGCTCGATTTTCGCACCCGCGATTGGGTGCGTTCATGGCGGGGGGGCTGCGAAAATTGGGGATTCCCGGGGCGGGGCGGGAGCCCGGCTCCAACCCGGCCACTTCCGGGTTTCCCCACTGACGCGCTCACATGCGCGCGCAGCCCCCGCATGTGGGACTCCCACCGGCAATTAAAGCCGGCGGGGTGCCACTTAAGGTATTTATTTAGGTATTTCAGATCGTTTAGAGACCTGATTAACATGATATTTTAGGAGGGGTGGGATTTTGCAAACAACTGGGACTGTTTCCCATATTGGGGGAAACACTCCCAGTTCAAATGGACGTGTTGCAGCCATCAGCCTGTGGCAGCTGCAAAGGTCCATTTGACAGGAGGGGAGGGGGGGCGGGGGGGGAGACCCTCACTCATTGTAGGAGGCCACTCTGTCACTTTGGACAAAGTTTGGCCTCCACCTCCCTCCTCCTAACAATAAAATTCACTAACTTGCACACTTACCCCAGTGTCCAGACACATGTAACTACCTTGCGGACCCCCTCAGATGTACATCTTCCGGATGGGGGCCGCCGTAGCTGCAGTCATGACCTCCTCGGAGGGCGAACAGCATCACCAGCCTCGCCGGCCACGCCATCCACCTCGGACACGTGGAGCTCCACAACACAGTGCTGTGACACATCCACCTGCACAGCAGGAGGGAGGGCAACTGCAGAGAGAGATGCGTCGCAGAGGGCACTACCCTCGCCACAGGGTCCACAAACCAAGGCTCAGCTTCCTGGACCTCTCTGAGCAGCAGTGCACACGGAGGCTCATAGTCACTCTACATGTAGTCGTGGACATTTGCAGCCTCCTTCATGCCGAGCTGGTCCCGGCTGGCCCGAGCACCATCTTCTTACCTGTCGCTGTCAAAGTCACCACTGCCCTCAACAACTTCTCCTTCGCATCCTTCCAGGGTGCCACCGGGGACATCGCCGACGTCTCTCAGTTGTCTGCACAAAAGAGCCCTGCAAATATACCTACACCCACTCAGCAGTGACACAATGGGTGGCATCAGTTGTGGGTCTTCATTGTGATCCTCAAGATTCGCAAAGACGTGGCAGTAGTGGTGCCAATATAATATGTAATGAGTTGATCAGAAATTAAATATAAGTAAAAACCATGACAAACCCTCAAACACCCTTGTGCATCCCCTTCATGCTCATTACATGTTTGCCTTACGCTTCCTATTGCACATACGTGATGCATGCCCTGTGGCTGCAGCACAGGTAGTGGCAGGTTGAGTGAGGCTGACTGTGAAAGAGATGCATGAGAGGGTGAGTGTGAGATAGAGCCATGAGATTGTATGAGGATTGGGTTGAGTGGTAGTGGCGGGATGAGTACTGGCGAGGTGAGTAAGTGCAGGTATATGAGGATGAGCTTTGAGTGGGTGTGAGGAGTGATGTGACAGAGTAGTATTGGCTGTGCAGAAGGAGATGTGGGGTGGGGGCGGTGATGTGGCAGATGGAGTGTAGGGGAATGAGTAAGTGTACTCACTTTGGCTGACCTACTGAGGTCATTGCAGCGCCTCCTGCACTGTATGCAGGTGCGCGATATGTTGGTGGTGCAGGTGACCTCCTCTGCCACCTCGAGCCAGGCCTTCTTGGTGGCAGAGGCAGGCCGCTTCCTCCTGCCTGCCAGGGGGAAGAGCTCTGTCCTCCTCCTCCTCCTCACCCCATCCAATAAGAGGTGGAGTGAGGCATCATTAACCTGGGAGCAGCCTTCCCCCTCCATGCTGCTCCATGCTGAAATTTTTCCTATTTCTTGCAGCATCTGTCAGTGGAGGACTGCCCCTTTAAATAGAGCTCCTCCAGCTGACAGATCTTACTGTGTTAGCGCAGTCCGCCCGCCGCGTAGATCAGCAGCGGGGAACCCGGAAGACCAGGTAAGTGGATCCAATCAGCCTGCGATTGCGTTCGGGGCAGACTGATTTCACCGGGCGTGTTACCCACGCGCCCAATCGAACCCCGCCGCGAACCCGCCGCCATGGTAATATCGGGCCCACTGCGTCTCTGACTAACCTGTCTGAACACCATTCACTCCTTTGATTGCTGTGATTATCTCTCTGCCGAGGTGTGATAAAGGGCAGTTAGAAAGATTATCTGTAATCACCAGGCATTGTTCTCTGACTATATATGCTGTGCCTTTATGCAACCCTTCACTCACCTGACAAAGGAGCAAAGCTCCAAAAGCTTGTGATTTCAAATAAAGCTGTTGGACTATAACCTGGTGTTGTGCGACTCCTTTCAAAATGATCAGAAAGGGAGTCTCTGAAAATGTTCAAGAATTGTGCACAATGCCATTTGGTGACCACAGCGTCACCAAGTGTGACATGTTTACATAGGCTGTTGCCATTATAAATGTGCACTAAGGAATTTATAATGGAAAAAGTTGTCACAAAAATTACATTTAATTTCAGAACCATAGAAGTTTTCAAGCACAGAAGGAGACCATTCAGCCTGAAGTGTCGCCAGCTCTTTGTTAGAGCAATCCAAAACTAAACCCGCTGCCCCCCTCTCTCCTAATAGCCTTGTTTCTTTCTCTCCTTCAAATGTTTAACCAATTTTCCCTTAAAGGAGGCAATGATATATGCCTTAACCACTCCCTGTGGCAAAGCATTCCATGCTCCAACAAACCTCGGTGGAAAGAAATGTAAGAGTTTTAATTTAATGACCTCTCATTACTAACTCACCAACATGACAAAAGGAAGTACATTTTTGTAGACAATATGCAGGCAGGCGCAAGATTCTTTGTTAGATATAGATATGCAAATGTTAAACTACAGGTTAGCAGTTAAAAGTTGAAAAGCATTAATGTATTTGACTTTGAGCAAAAAAAAATCAGAAAGACTTTAATTTATAAGAGAGAATGTAGTGATGGACATACATTTTGTTTATTCAACCAATACTAGCACAGTTAGGAAGTTTCCATTAAGAATTGTTTCCTTATTCTCAATTATTTTTTATGAAATCACCATCAGATAGTGTGCATATAGTAATTGTAAAAACTGAGCTACTCTGGGTCTGTAGTTACTAGCAACCAACCAAATCAATTAAAAATCCTTTTTGTTGTCAGTAAATTTATACGTTGCCAGCAAAATAATGTTCTGCCGGAAATAAGTGAATATTTTAATATAGAACAAAATGTTTGCATTCTAAAATTTTGTAGAGTTTACAGAAAGGAATTTACCAAACGTACATTTTGTGACAAAATAATAAAAGTAGAATCCTACTAATATATTATTGTGACACCGCATGAAAATGCAAGATTTAAATGTCACGGCACAATATATCGATGGAGACTCATTATCCAAGTTTAAGCATAGTTGCAAACTTGGCAACAACAAAAATAAACCTTCACATTTGTACCACTGCAACTCTTTTTCATTAAAATAAGGTATCAAAATTTCCTTGTAAAAACAGCAATTTATATAAAAACCAGAAACAAACTTACTAAACAGGAAATCAGCTGACCAGTATTGTTGTTCTCAATGACAATTTGCTTTTATGTAAAAGTGCACTAATGTACTGGGATAGACTATTAAACTGAGGAAACAGCACTCACACAACTATTCGCTTCCTGAATAAAGGGCAATCCAGTGTAAAGGTTTCATACTCCCCACCTTCTCCACACATATGCACTCCATACTTCTGAGAAATCTGCAATAACAGATACATTTATTTATGAATAAAAATCTCATAACAGAAACACAGTGCTGCGATATTAATAGTAACATGCTGTGTCATGATGAAACAGTTTTGTTTCTGTTGCCCTTATCAATACATGATCAAAAGTGAAACCCTAATTTTGATGATCAGTATGGTTTTTCTTTATTTTTATAAAAACTGCCCAGTTTTTTTTAAATACAAGAAGCACTACATATCAATGAAATCACAACATAGTAATATTATTTTCACCACATGCAGTCTTCAAAAACACTACTAATTGTGAATATTTTAAAGAATAAGACTTCAACATTAAACATTTCTTTGTTATCAAGAGTCTCTATCATCTGGTCTAATCTTCCAGGCTCCTCTCATAAAGTATGACAGCATGAAATGTACAACCACTGGGTTATCTTGAACAGAGGCATGAAAAGATGAGATGGCTACAGCATGCACTCCAACTGAGCAGGGTTTCAACCCAAAATCAATCAGACTACTGAAGTTGTCAAGAATCACTGGAAAACCACAAACAGTAGGGGCTTGTTCTGATGCTCGTGGCATCAAAGGGCAAATATTTTCCATTTACTGTTATAAACAGGCCATATGGAAGGTGTCTTTGAAGACACTTCTTCCAGCAAATCCCAGGCTTTCTGATTCAACAGCAAGCTATCAACTTGAAGCAGAAAGGTTTAGTTGCTAGCTTCCTTTTTACATTTTGGAAAGATAATCCTCCCTCCTTTGGAGGTTATGCAAGAAGGAGAGCAGTTAGGTGAAGATATAGTTCTAAAGAAGCTGCCTTTTCAGGCTTGGTCTAATAAGTCAATTAAACTGATGGTATTTGGCTTACATGTCATGTATGATTCCAGAAAATAAAGCTTAACATGTCTGCACATTTGTATCAATGCACACATACTTTCTTGACCCTTTTACATCAACCACCAGAATGTCAAAGCATACTTCAGGAAGAGACCAAACAAGATCGAAAACTTCATGTATTCCCTAAATATGCTTTTATATTGTCTTAATGTGATGTTAGAGTCAATTAACACCATAAAAGCAAAGGTGACGTTTTGATAGTTGATGAAAGCATGCTTATTAGCTCTCCTTAACCAGAACATAACATCTGGGTAGAACTTATGGGATACTGAATCAAATTTCTTGCACTCCTTGTCAGGTTGTATCATTTTAATGGTCAGAGTACGCACAACGGCTTTTAAGTGCCTGAACCATTATGACTAGGTTAAAGTCTGCCTCCAGCAAACAAGGCACTGACTCATCCCAAGGGCTTTTGAAGAACTTGTTTGCTCAATGTGCGGAAGTTCCGAGCAAGTCTGCACCAACCCTTTTTGATAGGGTCCAGTGCTCAGGAAAAAAATTATGCCTTGTAATTCCCTTGGAAAAGTCACTATGATCTGAACAGATGTAATTAAGTATCTCCAGTTTAAGCAAATTAACAAACTATGCAAAAAGAACTAAGGTTGCTGATTATTCTTCTCTGTAGATTTCACTTTCTTCCTTATGTGAGATCATTCTCTGGAAGCTCTATTATGAGTTGGAAGATTTATGGCTCCCGGTTTGTCTAAACAAAGATAGTAGCCTGGGTCAATGCTGAAAATGCATCTGCAACACTGGGAGCTTAGTTTGCAATGCAAAACTGCAGCCATTTGTCTTTAATGCTTGACATTCTTAAAAAGGTCAAATGTTAGAACCTTTTCTAGAATATAACATGAATATACCTTTACTGCTTCTCTTATCAGCACCTCAGCACCTCACTCTACCGCAAGCCCACGGACAACCTCACGATGCTCCACTTTTCCAGCTTCCACCCTAACCACGTCAAAGAGGCCATCCCCTATGGACAGGCCCTGCGAATACACAGGGTCTGCTCAGACAAGGAGGAACGCGATGGACACCTACAGACGCTGAAAGACGCCCTAGTAAGAACGGGATATGATGCTCGACTCATCGATCGACAGTTCCGACGGGCCACAGCGAAAAATCGCGTAGACCTCCTCAGAAGACTAACACGGGACGCAACCAACAGAGTACCCTTCGTCGTCCAGTACTTCCCCGGAGCGGAGAAACTACGCCATGTTCTCCGCAGCCTTCAACATGTCATCAATGATGACGAACACCTCGCTATGGCCATCCCCACACCTCCACTACTCACCTTTAAACAGCCACCCAACCTCAAACAGACCATCGTTTGCAGCAAATTACCCAGCCTTCAGGACACCACACAACCCTGCCACGGTAACCTCTGCAAGACATGCCAGATCATCGACACAGATACCACCATCACACGAGAGGACACCACCCACCAGGTGCACGGTTCATACTCCTGTGACTCGGCCGACGTTGTCTACCTCATACGTTGCAGGAAAGGATGCCCCAGAGCATGGTGCATTGGCGAGACCATGCAGACGCTGCGACAACGGATGAACGGACACCACGCAACAATCGCCAAACAGGAGGGTTCTCTCCCCGTCGGGGAACACTTCAGCAGTCATGGACATTCAGCCACCGACCTTCGGGTAAGCATACTCCAAGGCGGCCTTCGAGACACACGATAACGCAAAATCGTCGAGCAGAAATTGATAGCCAAGTTCCGCACCCATGAGGACGGCCTCAACCGGGATCTTGGGTTCATGTCACACTACACGTAACCCCACCAGCGAACAAATGTTATCTGTTTTTAATATAACGGGTCATTGACTGTCTTCCTTATCTCTCTCTCTCTCTTTTTTTGTTTTTGGGGGTTTGTATATTCGGTGGCCTTTTTAGGTGACACCTTTCTGTCTGCTCACTGTGATTGCCTTGGCAACGGGCAGTAATCACCAGGCATTGTTCTGTGATTTTAAAATGCGAAGGATTCGAAAATGTTATTTCCACACCGTTCACCTGAGGAAGGAGGAAGCCTCCGAAAGCTTGTGGGATTAAAAATAAAATTGTTGGACTATAACTTGGTGTTGTAAAATTGTTTACAATTCTCTTATCAGAGTTCTTTAGGGCACCATTATCACAACATATTGCCCCATGTTTTTTGTGATATTCAATACCAAAGATTACAGCAACTTACTTAGGTTCATCAATGGAACAAAACATCCCAAAGTGCTTCACAGTTGGGAATCAGACCCGAGCAGGAATAGGAAAAATTAGGGAAAGCAGCTGAAGGCAAGATTGAAGAGGAAGGTTTTAAGGAAGTGGAGAAAGATGCAGTAATGTGGAACAGTTTAAGGAAAGATTTCCAGGGTGCAGAACTGGAATCTTTGCCAATGATGGTAGCGCAGAGAAAGCAGGGAACACACAATAGACCAGAGTTGGAAGAGCAGAGGGTACAGGAAAAAGACATATGGCTGGAGGAGATTGCAGAGACAAGGAAGAGAGGAGGCAGGAAGAATTTGTAAATCAGGATGAGGATTTTGAAGTCGCTATGCTAAGGGATGGGGAGCCAATGAAGATTAGCAAGAGAGATAGAACTAGGGGGCATAATCTTAGAATAAGGGGCTGCTCTTTCAAAACTGAGATGAGGAGAAACTTCTTCACTCAGAGGGTGGTAGGTCTGTGGAATTTGCTGCCCCAGGAAGCTGTGGAAGCTACATCATTAGATAAATTTAAAACAGAAATAGACAGTTTCCTAGAAGTAAAGGGAATTAGGGGTTATGGGGAGCGGGCAGGAAATTGGACATGAAGCTGAGTTCGGATCGGTCAATGCCCTGTGGGTGGCGGAGAGGGCCCAGGGGCTATGTGGCCGGGTCCTGCTCCGACTTCTTGTGTTCTTTAGATTTGTGGTTGGGATCAGATCAGCCATGATCTTATTGAATGGCGGAGCAGGCTCGAGGGGCCGATTGGCCTACTCCTGCTCCAATTTCTTATGTTCTTATAGATGAGTGGAACTTTGTGCAGGATAGGATGCAGGCAGAAGAACTATGGATAAGGGAGTTTTTTTTTTAGGGTGGAACTCAAAAGAGTGGCAAGGAGGTCATTGGAAAAATGTCTGCAGGTGACAAGAGTATGAATGAATGGCAATGGGAGTGAAGGAGAGATTAAGATAGGCAATATTATGCAGGTGGAAGTGGACAGGCTTGGTAATGGACTGATGTGGGGTTTGAAGCTCATCTTAGAATCAAGCAGGACATCAAGGTTGCAGGCTGTTGAGGTGAGCTTGAGTGGGCATCCAGGAACAGGGTAGGATGACACGGTTTTATGAAAGGGAAATAGTGTTTGATAAATTTTTTTGAGGATGTAACTAGCAGAGTAGATAAAGGGGAACCAGCGGATGTAGTATATTTGGATTTTCAAAAGTCATTCGATAAGGTGCCACATGAAAGGGTGTTACACAAGATAAGGGCTCATGGGGTTAGGAGTAATATTAGCATGGATAATGGATTGGTTAACGGACAGAAAACAGAGAGTAGGAATAAACAGGTCATTTTCAGGTTGGCAGGCTGTTATAAGTGGGATGCCGCAAGGATCAGTGCTTGGACCTCAGCTATTTACAATCTATATTAATGACTTAAATGAAGGGACTGAGTGTAATGTATCCAAGTTTGCTGACAATACAAAGCTCGGTGGGAAAGTAAGTTGTGAGGTGGACACAACTTATATTGAAACATATAAGATTCTGAGAGGGCTTGACAGGGTAGATGCTGTGAGGCTGTTTCCCCTGGCTGGAGAGTCTAGAACAAGGGGGCATAGTCTCAGGATAAGGGGTCAGCCATTTAGGACTGAGATGAGGAGAAATTTCTTCATTCAGAGGGTTGTGAATCTTTGGCATTCTCTACCCCAGAGGGCTGTGGATGCTCAGTCATTGAGTATATTCAAGGCAGGGATCGATAGATTTTTGGACACTAAGGGAATCGAGGGATATGGGGATAGGGTGGGAAAGTGGAGTTGAGGTCGAAGATCAGCCATGATCTTACTGAATGGTGGAGAAGGCTCAAAGGGCCGTCCGGCCTATTCCTGCTCCTATTTCTTATGTTCTAAACCACAGCATTTCTGGCAAGGACCAGAGAAGTCAAGGACCAGACGTTGGTTTTGCCCATGCTTAGCAGTAATATGTTCTGGCTCATTCATGGTGATATTGGAAAGGCAATCAGAAATCATAGCAATAGTTTTGGAATCAGGAGTAGTGATAGAAAGGTAAAGCTGGGTATTGATGGCATAGATATGAAAGGTGACTCCATGCTTATAGATAGTGTCACCAAGGGGCACATAGATGAAGACTAGGAGGTCCAATAATAGTACCTTGGGGCACATTACAAGAGTATAGACTTACTTTTTGAAATTACTATTGAATCAGCTTAGCATTGTTATTACTTTTTAAGGGTTTGAACTGCAGTATGACATATAGGCTATTTGTAGCAATAATCACTCTTCCTATTAAACACAGGGTCATCCAGGTTCATTTTTCAAAAAGGAATCTGGGAGCTTGAAGTTATCCAAGCAGACTGGTAATCTCTGCAGGTATGACTGTCTTCCTAAAATGCTGTTTTTTCTTTATTTTACTGTTCTGACTGATACTTGCAACAGTGATTCCAATGTTCCATGAAATGGGTTAATATACAGGGGGACACTGACCTGGGAAAAGTCTCATTTATAGCTAGTAAAGTCACCACTTCACACTAGCACATGAAAGTCTAAGATTGGAAGTGTTACTTTTGCTCACAGCAACAGCAAATTTTAGACTTTCTATTAGTAAGAAACTTAATTCCCTAACTTTAGTCTTACTCTTTGAATGTAGTTATACAACTAGACTAGAATAGGCCCAATGACCAGTGCAGGGAAAAATCAGAGGGAGCGTGCCCCTTTAAGGGATTTCTTCACAATAATCTCCCAAAAACCACATGATCCCATGTTACATAAGTGCCATGGCTCCAGGCCAGACCTCTGTTCTTTTTGACAGAAACAGCCTGCCGTGTAAACTAATCTGATGCAGTAAACTAGATAATTTTTTTTCCCAAAATTTAATAATCTCCAATCACTCCAAATCAGGGAGTTAAAGAACAAAATTATAGATGATATGAATTATGTATGGGGAGGATAAAATACATTCAAAGACTGAGGAAACTGTACCAACTGTAGGTCATCTAACTTTTTTCTTAATTCACAGCCACATACTTCAGGATAATATCAAAAAGGGGGGTTTAATGATTTGGAAGCCAAAGTCAAATGCCAACAGAGATTGATTTGAGACTTGTAGTTTAAAAGAAAAATCTTAGGCAGCACCTACCCCCTAGCTCTGCACCACCCTGAATCAGAAGGAACAGTTAAGACTCAAAGTCAGCATTTGGCAGTCTGCCTTTAGAAAATAATTCATTGTGATTGGGTGTCACCCACATATTCTGACATAGGCACGCATCACATGATGATGGCGAGTTGACCTAACTACATGGGATCCTGTGGAAGATTCAGCAGCAACACATAAAATTCTTAACTTCATTCAAACCAGTTACTAATATTAGTTTACACAGTTAAAAGCAGTCTGGTTTGCACAAACTGCACAATGGCTCAGTATTTATCTCCTCCCTTTTTCTTCTCACATTTGGAGACAAATTTACCTGTTTGAGATATGGTTCTATCTGATCCAATGTTTTCCCAAGATGCTTCTCTGGATCCAGACCTGCCAGATAAAATAACAATTTCTTTATGAAACCTTTTTAATAGGCATTTCCACAAATGCATTCTGAAACATTTTGTATTTCAAATAAAACAAAAACAAATGTAAAAGAGAAGGGCTGCTGGGATTAATCAACTACATAGTGAAGCAAGATAGCTTGGTCATCACCTTGATCACTAATGACCATCATCAGTCTGAATCACACTCAGCAAGTACATAATGCCATTCCAAACAAACTGCAATGCAACTGGAAATACTAAAGCAAGTGTGATATGTTAATAGATTTTTAAAAAATTGATAAAGCACAAGATGGGGTAAGGATAATTATCTGACAGAACAAAGAAAGTACACTTTGAAATAATCTTCCCAAGAGGTGAAACCCATCAAGACCAAGTTAAAGGAAAGCAAAGAATAAGAATGGTTAGTCCTTCTTTTAATACCTTGCTTCAACATATAATTGCCACCAGACAATTTTGCATATTGGTACCAATACACTTCGATGCTCTGCCAATATGACCATCTTAATTCATCATTTCAATCTCACTGTAACACTGGGTGTTTTTCACAGTTCAAGTGTACAGAGCACGATATTTTCATCACCATTACTCTTTTCTAAATTCCCTGGGACACAATGCTGACATACTGTCAGTGAGCTATCATTCCCAGAAACTGCTAGGACCACAACCTCCTGGATCCTGTACCATAGTTTTTCAAACTGCAGTTACTGGATCTTAGGAATTCTCTGAGAGAATGTCAGAGGATCCCCAAGGTCAGACTTTTGTTTATTCCTCAGATTTCTGTAATTTGTGGCATTTACTGACAGTGCCATTTTATTTCTATGGTTGCATATTAAAATAATGTGTTCGACAATGAAAGCCCTGTTTTTCTACAAGTAACTGGCATGGTCTTTCATAAATTAGGACAAGAGGTGCCAAGGAGATTGTCAATATTTGTAGAGGTTCCCAGGATTGTGGCAATACTTACAGGGGATCTCCAGGAATGTGTCAATATTAAAGAGACTCCTGTACAAAGAAAAACACTCTTTTGCATATTTACTCTCTCCCAAACTTTTTAGTTGGCTTATTTTTCCTACTATTTTCACAATCAACATTTCCTATAAATAAGTTTTCCACTATATTTTCTATATTTAAAACTAAACATAATTTACTTTGAAGTTGATACATACAGTAACAGTTTACTTTCATTTATAGCAAATGAATTGTGGCCATAGGTAATTACATATATTAGGATGTGATACAATCCTTCAAACACATTAATGCACTCATATCTAGGAGGAGAATCTAACTTTATCTGTTGCCCAATAGCATTTGTTTCTTACAGAATAATGGGAATAATTTATATCATTGATCAGTTCACATGATTGGACACAACTACATGCTACAAGAAAAAAATTGATTCTTACATTTTTTTAACATTACACTTTCTATTTCCTTTTCTAAGGCTTTGTTTCTTTATTCTGTCTTATTCTACATCCAATTTTTGCTTCTGTAACAACATAAGTTATTTCCTTTTTATAAAAAACCTCAAATTAGTGCATTCATGCAGTTCAAATGGTTGAGCATTTGAGCCCCAAGTGTCATTGGCTCCCTCAGCTGAGTGAGTTTTATCAATTCTCTGCCAGGCTTTCGGATGGAATGTCACACAAAGTTAAAGTTACACCTCAAGCAAATTTTTTAAAAAATCATTTAGCTTTAACTTAATTCACAAGTTTCTGTTGAGCAATCCTGAAGTTGTCAAGGAAAAGATCAAAGCCCAAACATGCCACCATCATGAATAGAAAAGACCAGCTTTCTTGATGCTCTGATCTGTAAAAGGCAACAACCAGGGTCATACTAAGCTATGGACAACATACGTTCCCTGGTTCAATTCCCTCTCTATTTTGAGTTACTTAACCTCAAACCGGTGCAGTAACTAAGGCACTGCAATTTGCCTCAGTGCACTGGACTAAGGAGTATGAAAAAAAAAATCAGCCAGGTTTCTTATTCCTATCCAGTGACTTTTGCAGTGAAGTATGAATGTGTGGATGGCAGGTGGGGACAGGATCACCAGTTTCTCCTGTAAGCAGCCCCTACATCCCCTATGATCAGGAGTTTACCTTTACCACCCAGTATCTCACCATACAATAGCATGACCCAGGAGTCGTAACAATGAGACCCCCTGAGTGCTGGATACTGTAATCTTGCATGTGCTTCCACCTGCGTTACTCCTAACTTCTGGAAGATGGACTGATCAGTACTCTGGTGAGGCAATGTCAATTGTAAATCATAAATTAGATGTTGAATGAACTAGCTTGTTTAACAAACAGAATACAGTTTTCACTGAATTTTCAATTTATTTCATTATGGCTGTTGTAACATAGAAAATAACAAAGCATGCTACTCTACCCACATTAATGGACTAACACTATACGTGAGTAACAAATTCCTCAAACTTGTTGGCTCTAACCGTAGGAAGCAAGTTCTCTCCCTCTGTGTTTGTTTCCACCCCAAACGTCTAGACTGTCCTTGTTCCAGCTCAACAGGAAGCCACCTCCCACTGTGCTCAAATAAATGAGGCCATTCCAACATCATTTACGTGAATGTCACTATAATGTACTAACAAACCCCACTGTTTCAAACTGATATGGCATTCACCCAGACCCAGCTTCTGGATCGAGTAGGCATTCCCAGTTAGCATTTGTCTTGTATGGATTTAACCCTCTCTGCGCTGAATTTAACTTTAAAACAGCAACTTAATATAAATGAACTGGAAATGTCTCCTAGGACAAATAGTCAAAAATGTTGAAATATGACAGTCCTCCATGATCAATATGCCTCCCAACACTCTAAGCATGAAGAATGGCCACTTGGGTAAGGTATGGGGTGGGGGGGGGGGGGGGGGGGGAGAGTGGAGTTGCTGCTACTTGCAGAATTGTACCCTAGGAACAAGCAGAGCCCTCAGGAGAGGATTGGTAAAAAAAGAGAAAGATGTACAGTGGCAGCTGTCCTGCAAAGGAAGAAATAGGGACGGAAAAAACCTTCCATGGTGGAAAATATCACTGGGCACTCAATTTTCTGTTTATCTTCACACCTTATTATTACTTTTGCTGAAATACATCCGTAAAGGGAAAACATGGAAATACACTGCATATATTCCGATTATGCAAGGTCTGTTGTGCTACAACCTGTTTATCAGTGATAATAAGCAAACAGATGGAATTTCATTGAGGTCTTTGGCATCATTACTAGTACAACATGCAACATTTTAAAGTATCAGATTATTTCAAACCCGTATCATGATCAATACCTTCTGTGTGCTTGTCCTTTTCTACAGCTGCCACCAAGGAAGATCAAGGAAATGCAGCTGGCAGTAGCACTCATGCAGAAAATACATCTTTGTAAGATTTCTTTTTCATGAAAAATGTTGTCATACACCAGTTGAGATCAGGATTCCAGGTCATAGCCATGCCTGCTGGGAGCTGAGCTTTATAATGACAGCAGCTAGAAACCAGTATGGCCAGTTGCATGCTGTGGATCCACACCCACTGGGAATTCGGTTGAGAAAACCTAAGCTCGATTCACAATAGGGCACTTATAATCAGCAGAGAAGAGTTGATTTCATTCCAGTAGTTTGGCTTGGATTTGAGCCCATGTCACAGACAGAAAATGACAGCATGCTCACTCAGCCCCCACAAAATTTGACATTTTGTTTTATCTCAACAAGTAGGTCATTTTAAAGATATGAAAATAGTCAAAGCAATACTGATTTTTCTGTGTTTAGATTTAGTTAGTGACTTTATAATTACTATACTTAACAGCGTTGACAATGGAGGCTTGAGAAATTTGCAGTTAGTACAGGGGTATATCCTAAACATTACTTCCATTCAGCAAGAAATGAAGCATCATAAGTTAAGAACATGTAAATTTAGAAGAACTAGTACTGAAATTGTAGTCAAATATTGCAATCTTAATGGGATTGATCTTGTACAATACACTGTCATGTTCAGAAAGTGTTTTATTTACAAAAATTAATCTTAAAAAGGCTTTAATGCAGTTGGAGTTGATCTTCATGGACCCTGGTGAGTATGTCTAACTGTTCTGTGAGAGAAAGTAATGCCTACACTGCACAAGTTAAAATATACATGAAATCTCCAGTGCAGATGGTATAAAATATTAAATGCCATAAGTGTCACAAAATCCATTACTGGAGCCCTAAATTCAGTACTTCTTGTAGGCCAGAATACGGATCCTTACAGATGTAGAGCTATTGACATTACTCACTGTCTGCAGGAAATGCAGATATCAACAAGTTGACATTTGTATTTCACTAAGGTTGCATGTAGCCTGATCAAGGTTAATTTTCGTATTTGCTTTGCCCTAAATGTAATGTAAGTGAGGCAATTTTTTATTGCAGCCTAATTTGAACCACATTGTTCAGAATTCTTCAGAGTTGCTGTGTAAAATGGCTATGGAAGTCATGTAATTCAAACTGCAAATTAACCTTTCTTGCACTTGTTACTTCTCTATGTTTAAGTAATGCACACTGAAAAGAGTAAAAAGTACTCAAACATTATTCAGACAAAAATCTTAAAACAAAGGGATGAATGAATGGACTAAGAATAGCCCAAAGCAAATGTGATAAAAAAAGACATCAAAGATTATTAGGTTCAAGCTTTATTGTCTCTTATATCTTAATACTGACAGATTTTTAAAAATGCCATTTTATTTATTTTTTAAAACAATTAATTACCAACCTGCTCCATTAGCATTCAATTGTAATATAAAGTATCGCTGAAACTTAGCTTTCGGGAGGTGGAGGGGAGAGGAAAATTTAGAAATATGTCAGAAAAAGGCTCTCTGATCTTGAAATTCAAAGAGTAGACATTTTGGTCACTATCTTGGAGAGGTAACTTCATGGACAGTATAAATTTGCCTTGATCAGATCCAGTGCCCTTTGCACCCCGAGAAGTAGAATGGGTGCAAGAACACAGCTGCTGCAAAAGGAGTCTTTTACAGATTCAAATGCATGCATGATGAAAAGGAAACAAATGGAGATTCAAAGGGTTATGTAAACGGTCATTGTAAATGTTATATTAAAAGGAATCTTGAAGCTCCAACATAATTCATATTTAACAGACACTTCTCTAATATAACATTTCTGGCACAAATTCAGTTTTATTATTTCATCTGCTTTGTAAAACAAATTTCCCACTGGACATTGTCAAGCTACTTTGAAGTAGCTACTAACTGTTTTGGAAAGATTGTCAGCAGCCTTTTGCTACCAGGTGTGATGGAAGCTTTCTGCTGGCTGATGGGCATGAAAATCTAGGAGTTTTGTGTTCTTTCAGTTTATCCTCCTCCCCTTAACCACCCCTTCCCAAAAAAAAAATCATGTGCAGATTGTTATCAACAGACCACTAGCAAAAATGTATTTTAATAAATCTCTGACTTTAAAAATCCCGAATGACAATTCTAGCAAGCGCTCTTAAAACAAAGACTTGCATTTTTACACTGCCTTATCATGTCTCTCAGAAATGTCTCAAATTGCTTCACACACAATGGGACCAGTTCCAGGGAAGGAGTGACCTGTACATGATGGATAGCTTCACATGAACAAGGTTGCAACCAAAGTCCTTGCTGGGAGAGCAGCTAGTGCTGCGAATGAGGCTTTAAATTAATATTTGTAAACAATTTTACAACACCAAGTTATAGTCCAACAAATTTATTTTAAATTCCACAAGCTTTCGGAGGCTTCCTCCTTCCTCAGGTGGTGTGGAAAGAGGAAGGAGGAAGCCTCCGAAAGCTTGTTGAATTTAAAATAAATTTGTTGGACTATAACTTGGTGTTGTAAAATTGTTTACAATTGTCAACCCCAGTCCATCACCGGCATCTCCACATCTTAAATTAATATGGCAGGGGGAAGGAAAATATGAGATGAGGAAGCTGAAAAATCAAAAGGGACCCAGAGTTTAGGAAAGCTAAAAAATGAAAAAAAAATCAGAAGGAGGACAGAGTAAAATGAGTAAGATTACATAACAAACAAAGTTTTGAGTTATATGCACGTTAATACACACAGTGTACCTTAAATAAAACTGGTGAGCTAGAGGAACAAATTGCTCTGGGGGAAGGATGATATATTGCATTAACAGAGATCTGGCTTAAGCTGGGACAGGAGATATAGAGTAGGAAAAGGGGAGGAGGGATGGCAGTGCTAGTCAAAGTTTCCATTACAGCATGATAACACAGGAATGATATAGGATGGTACAAAAGCTGAATCCTTTTGGTTAGAGTTAAGGAATAAAAATGGAACTGTTGGTCTTTTGAGTGTATCACAGACCACCGAACAGTGGAAAGGAAATAGAGAAAGGGATTATATATAGACAAATTAGAGAAAAATGCAGGAACAATAGGGCTATAATAATGGGTGACTTTAATTATCTAATAATTAAGAGAAATGTAAATGGGAAAGAAGGGGAGGGGTTTCTACAATGTGTCCAGAGCTGCTTTCCACATCAGGATGCTTTTAGTCCAACAAGAAAAGAGGCAGTGCTTGATCTAGTTCTAGGAAATGAAGTGGGCTAGTATGTAATGTTAAGGTCGGGGAACATCTTAAAAAACTGTGACCGCAACATAATGAGGTTTGATTTAAAAACTAAAAAGGAGGGAACGGCCAACATAAAAGTAGTTGACTGGAAAAAGGCCAATTTCAACAAGACAAGAAAGGAATTAGTCTAGCTAAACTGGAAATAAAAACTGGCAAATAAGACAAGGCAGAAAGAATGGGAAACATTCAAACAGGAGATGATTAGGGGACAAACTAGATATCCTCCCACAGGTAAAGGTGGTGCAGCAAAGTGGAAGCTCCTTAGATGAGTAGAGAATTTAGAATTAAAACGAGGCATACGACAAATCTAATCCTAATAAAACAAAAGAAAATCAACCTAAGCATAGAAAATAAAGAAGGGAAGCAAAAATGGAGACTTGAAAGGGTAAGAGGAGGTACTGTATTAATAAAAACTGGTAACATAGTAAAGTGTTTTATAAACACATAAAAAGTAAAAGAATAGTCAAAGAAAGGATAGGGCCAATTAAGGACAAAAACAGAAATCATAAATCAGAAACGCTGTAACTTCTATGTATTTCTATGTAAGAGTGTAGTAGAAAGAATGAAAGTGTACAAGAGGAAGAGGTGCGGCAATTACAGAAGAAAGCTATGGATAAGGGGCCCCGAGGGCACGCATCTTAGAATGGTCAGGGAAGGCAGAGAGAACATTACAGAGGATCTGACCACAATCTTTCAAACGTCCCTGGATATGGAAGTTATGCCTGAGGACTGGAAGGCTGCCAATGTAACAAGAAGAAAGGAATAAACCAGGTTGCTATAGAACAACCAGCCTAACATCTTTAGTGGGTAAGTTTCTAGAGGCGAAAACATGGGATAAAATTAATACTCACGTAAGAGTTAATTAAGAACAACCAACATCTATTATATATTAAAAAGTGAGTAGCTGCAACATCCCATTGGCATTGCAGGTGGCACTCTGAGGGACATGTTTTGTGACCCATTAAATACTGTGGGTTTCAACAAACATAACATAATGGCCCCATTGTATTGACCTACTGGACAGCTGGGACACATAGGCAGCGTGCAAGCCTCGTGGATTTGTTAACTACACATCACTCCCGTCCAGTCCTCATAGTCAATTGCAAAGGAAACTTGATAGGAACAAAATAATACCAGCTGCTCATTGGTCGGGTGAGTGCATGACTAGCATGAGCATTTATCCTCCTGTTCTCAGGAGAAACTGCTCGTGATTCACACCGAAAATAAAGCAGCAATTTATATGTATCTCTAACATAAAAATTTACTATTCCAATCTGAAGAGAACCCAATCTGCGTATCACTTGCAGAAGGATATCAGGAGACGAAAGATAACCGCAAACCATCTCTTTACCCATAAGGAAAATCTCCCACATTGACAATATAAGCTCGGGGCAGCATAAGTAGCAGACTGATTGGTGGATAGGGGAACCACCAGTCGAGGTTGTTCCTAACATTGAGTTCACCTAACACAGGTTTTAATTACACATAAGACCATAAAAGAAAGGAGCAGGAGTAGGCCATTTGGCCCTTCAAGCCTGCTCCGCCATTTAATGAAATCATGGTTGATCTGATTTTTACCTCAACTTTCCCACCTTTTCCCCATATCCTTTGACTCCCTTGCTGATCAAAAATTTGTCTAATTCAGCCTTGAATGTATTCAATGACTCAGCCTCCACAGCTTTTTGGGGTAAAGAATTCCCAAGATTCGCGACCCTCTGGGAGAAGAAATTCCTCCTCCTTTCTGTTTTAAACTGGCGACCCCTTATTCTGAGACTATGCCCCCTAGTTTTAGATTCCCTCATGAGGGGTAGCATCCTCTCAGCATCTACCCTATCGAGTCCCCTCAGAATCTTACATGTTTCAATAAGATCTCCTCTCATTCTTCTAAACTCCAATGAGTATAGACCCAACCTGTTCAATCTTTCCTCATAAGACAACCCTTCCATACCCAGAATCAACCTAGGGAACCTTCTCTGAACTGCCTCCAATGCAAGTATATCCTTCCTTAAATAAGGGCACCAGAACTCTATGCAGTACTCCAGGTGTGGTCTCACCAGCACCCTGTACAGTTGCAGTATGACTCCCCTGCTTTTATACTCCATCCCCCGAGAAATAAAGGCCAATATTCCATTTGCCTTCTGGATTACCTGCTGCACCTGTATGTTGACTTTTTGTGTTTCATGTACGAGGACACCCAGATCCCTCTGTGCCGCAGCATTTTGTAGTATTTCTCCATTCAAAACTAGGGTACGGTAGCATAGTGGTTATGTTACTGGGCTAGTAATCCAGAGGCCTGGACTAAAATCCAGAGTCATGAGTTCAAATCCCGCCACGGCAGCTGGCGAATTTAAATTCAATTAATTAAATTCAACTAATTAAATAAAATCTGGAATTAAAATACTAGTATCAGTAATGATGGCCATGAAACTACCGGATTGTCGTAAAAAACCCATCTGGTTCACTAATGTCCTTTAGGGAAGGAAACCTGCCATCCTTACCCGGTCTGGCCTATATGTGACTCCAGACCCACAGCAATGTGGTTGATTCTTAATTGCCCTCTGAAATGGCCTAGCAAGCCACTCAGTTGTAAAATCTCGCTACGAAAAGTCATAATAAGAATAAAACCGGACGGACCACCCGGCATCGGACCACTAGGCACCGGACAACTCCCTTCCTAACAGCACTGTGGGAGAACCGTCACCACACGGACTGCAGCGGTTCAAGAAGGCGGCTCACCACCACCTTCTCGAGGGCAATTAGGGATGGGCAATAAATGCCGGCCTCGCCAGCGACGCCCACATCCCGTGAACGAATAATAAAAAAATCATATTTTGCTTTTTTATTTTTCCTCCCAAAGTAGATAACTTCACATTTTCCCACATTATATTCCATCTGCCAAATTTTTGCTCATTCGCTTTGGGCCCGATATTACCAGGGCGTCGGGGCGATTGGGTGCGTGGGTAACACGCCCGGTGAAATCAGTCTGCCCCGAACGCAATCGCAGGCTGATTGGATCCATTTACCTGGTCTTCCGGGTTCCCCGCTGCTGATCTGCGTGTCGGGCGGACTGCGCATACACAGAAAAGTCTGTCAGCTGGAGGAGCTCTATTTAAAGGGGCAGTCCTCCACTGACAGATGCTGCAACAAATAGGAAAAAGTACAGCATGGAGCAGCCCAGGGGGAAGGCTGCTCCCAGGTTTAATGATGCCTCACTCCGGGTATCATTGGATGGGGTGAGGAGGAGGGGGAGGACAGAGATCTTCCCCCCGGCGGGCAGGAGGAAGCGGCCTGCCTCTGCCACCAAGAAGGCCTGGCTCGAGGTGGCAAAGGAGGTCACCTGCACCACCAACATATCACGCACCTGCATACAGTGCAGGAGGCGCTACAATGACCTCAGTAGGTCAGCCAAAGTGAGTACACTTACTCATTCTCCTACACTGCGACTGCCACATCACCGCCCCCACCCCACATCTCCTTCTGCACTGCCAACACTACTCTGTCACATCACCCCTCACACCCACTCAAACCTCATCCTCATCTTACCTGCACTTACTCACCTCGCCAGTACTCATCCCGCCACTACCACTCAACCCAATCCTCATACAATCTCATGGCTTTATCTCATACTCACCCTCTCATGCATCTCTTTCACAGTCAGCCTCAACCAACCAGCCACTACCTGTGCTGCAGCCACAGGGCATGCATCACATATGTGCAGTAGGAAGCGTAAGGCAAATGTGTAATGAGCATGAAGGGGGTGCACAAGGGTGTTTGAGGGTTTGTCATGGTTTTTAATTATATTTAATTTCTGATCAACTCATTACATATTATATTGGCACCACTACTGCCACGTCTTTGCGAATCTTGTCTGGTTTGTGCAATAATGCCCTTTCCTGAGGATCACAATGAAGACCCACAACTGATGCCACCCATTGTGTCACTGCAGAGTGGGTGTAGGTGTATTTGCAAGGCTCTTTTGTGCAGACGACTGAGAGACGTCGGCGATGTCCCTGGTGGCACCCTGGAAGGATGCGGAGGAGAAGCTGTTGAGGGCAGTGGTGACTTTGACAGCGACAGGTAAGAAGATGGTGCTCGGGCCAGCCGCGAGCAGCTCAGCATGAAGGAGGCTGCAGATGTCCACAACTACATGTCAAGTGACTCTGAGCCTCCGTGTGCACTGCTGCTCAGAGAGGTCCAGGAAGCTGAGCCTCGGTCTGTGGACCCCGTGGCGAGGATAGTGCCCTCTGCGACGCATCTCTCTCTGCGGTTGCCCTCCCTCCTGCTGTGCAGGTTGATGTGACACAGCACTGTGTTGTGGAGCTCCACATGTCAGAGGTGGACGGCGTGGCCGGTGATGCTGTTCGCCCTCCGAAGAGGTCATGACTGCAGCTACAGCGGCCCCCATCCAGAAGATGTACATCTGAGGGGGTCCACAAGGTAGGTACGTGTGTCTGGACACCGGGGTAAGTGTGCAAGTTTGTGAATTTGATTGTTAGGAGGAGGGTGGTGGAGGCCAAACTTTGTCCCAAGTGACAGAGTGGCCTCCTGCAATGAGTGAGGGTCACCCCCACCCCACCTGTCAAATGGACCTTTGCAGCTGCCACAGGCTGATGGCTGCAACACGTCCATTTGAACTGGGAGTGTTTTCCCCAGTATGGGAAACAGTCCCAGTTGTTTGTAAAATCCCAACCCTCCTAAAATATCTCGTTAATCAGGTCTGTAAACGACCTGAAATACCAAAATAAGTACTTTAAGTGGAACCCCGCCGGCTTTAATTGCCGGCGGGAGTCCCACATGCGGGGGCTGCGCGCGCATGTCAACGCGTCTGTGGGAAACCCGGAAGTGGGCGGATTGGAGCCGGGCTCCCGACCCGCCCTGGGAATCGCCGATTTTCGTGGCCCCCCCTGCCAGGAACACACCCGATTGCGGGTGCTAAAATCGACCCCTTTGTGTCCTCATTGTAACTTGCTTTTCCACCTATATTTGTATCAGCAATTTTGGCCACAATACATCTGTTCCTTCATCCAAGTCAATGATATATATTGTAAATAGTTGAGGCCCCAGCACTGATCCCTGCAGCACCCCACTAGTCACAGATTGCCATTTTGAAAATGACCCTTTTATCCCGACTCTTTGTTTTCTGTTAGTTAGCCAATCCTCTATCCATGCCAGTATATTACCCCCAACACCATGAGCTCTTATCTTGTGCAGTAACCTTTTATGTGGCACCTTATTGAATGCCTTTTGGAAATCCAAATATATTGCATCTATTGGTTCCCCTTTATCCACCCTGCCCATTGCTTCCTCAAAGAACTCTAATAAATTTGTCAGACATGATTTCCCCTTCATCAAACTATGTTGACTCTCCTTGATTGTATTATGAGTCTCCAAATGTCCTCCATATTTATACCTTTCTGGAGACATGCCTACTTGTACAGTTCCTTTGTCTGCAACTGTCACTCATACTGACTCAGCAGATGTCACATGATTGGTGTCACACTAGATTAGCAATCTTCAGCCTCAGTTTTAATAGTTTGCTGATATCATCCATATCTGAAGTAGATGGTGAGCACACATCCCTCTAGTAGTCAACCTATTCCAAACAGAATCTGGCAATGTCTGAATCCCTGTAACGAAGAAACCGCTGCATTACCCGATCCAAGTCAGAGTTTCGGACACTGCCAACTTAGCATACAATTCTGGCTATCGGTGTCAAATGATTTCAGGAAATTAATTTAGGAGTTGATTGAAAAAAGCCATCCATAAAAGGAGGAGTCAGAGTAGCTCAGAAATGCTTGGTTCTGTTATAATTTACTGCAAATAGCGTCTGTATCCTGCCTTCACAATTAAGGCTGCCAGTAAAAAGTTAAATATCAAATCAGTAAGGTTTGGAAGCTTTTATAGGAAAGAGGTGTTATTAAATTAGCTTATATTAGTGTTTCTTTTCAATAGTGACTCTCTCGCCCCCGCGCCTGCCCAAGCAAAAAATCTATGAACAGCCCACAACCTTGAAATATTTGCCTAATGATACGCAAGATCACACAATCGAAATAATTAGGGTTTCGGAACTGGACATTGATGTCACTAAATTTAGCAAAATTATGCAATTAAAATTTAATTAAAGAATTCTTGAGCGATAATTAAATGACTGACCTTGACATTAACATCTATGCAATTATGAACTTTTATCAATGACTTTAAAGACTGTTTTACTACACAGGATCTACAGCAAATCAAAATTAATTTATAAAAGAAAATAGTGAAAAACATACTTTCAATAAAATACAGTCTTCTAGAGTTTGAATTAGCTTTTTAGATTTAATTCAATTCAAGTATAACATTGGTATTGAAATATTGTACAACAGTTGGTCAACCTGTATATTTCTGGATGCTAAAGAAACGAGCAGCATTTTTAAAACAGTGTGTAACTGAATAAGAATGAGAAGCAGATCTTAATGTTTGAAATCAGAGTGGGTCAAAATGGATGACAATATCTCTGAATTTAGTTTGAAAAGTTGCTGCAATATTCATTAAAATATACTTTGGATAAGTACTTGTTTTCTTTCGTAGACTTAGATGTGACTGGGCAATGATAAAGCGATGGAGCGGGACCTAACAAAGGATAGAAAAGAACAAATAAGAGGGAAAAAATAAAAAGAGACATGCTCCGGTTAAATTACAATGACATATATTATAGTCGGTAAGGATACTAACATAATGGCCAGGGTTGTTTAAAAGAAGTTCAAACCATCTTACTTTTTTTTCAACTGCCTTCACATCTCAGCTAGGGAAATGCCCAGAGTTTGCTAACTGAACTACTGGAATGGACTATTTTAATGCTTACACATTGAAAACTGGGAAAGAATTATTCCAATTCTAGGGTTCCATCGAAGTTCATACCTCACTCTGCCATCTGTGGCATTATTTGATTCCCTCAATTACTTCATATTTTCTTTGCTTCACTTTTTCCACTTAGTGCTTTCCATTTCTTTCTTATTTTCCCATCATAGTCTATTCAAACTCCACATCAGTACCAATAAACCATCACGCCGCATCTCTTTTCAGACACACTGGAGGTGATTTTAAAATGGAGCCGGGAAGGGGGCGGGGGTTGATTTGAGGTCGGGAAACCCATTAGTACGGGTTTCCTGATCATCCTTACAGTTTTGACGAAAGAATGTCTTTTTTTTTGTCGGTTTCCCGTCCGACTGACCGGCCCGATTGACTGGCTGGTCTCAGTCGGACGGGAGACCAGCCAGGGAGAGGACGTCTTCAGGTAAGTCTGCAGGTAAGTCTTTGTTTGTATGGATGGCGGGGTGAGGGGGGGCATGGGTGGAAACAGGGGCATGGGTGGGCAAGACTCCTGGGGGATGGGATCGGGGGTCAGTCACCGGGGGGGGGGGGGGAAAGAGCGGGATCGGGGGTCATTCTGGAGTTCCGTGATCATTGAGGGGGAGGGTCGGGGTTCGGAGGATCGGGGTCAGATGGGGAGGATCAGGGTCGGAGGTCGGTGGTCTGCGATTGGGGTCGGAGGTGTCGGTGCAGGTAGGTTTGTTGGGCTTGGGGGAAGCACTCCTGCTCCTCCGGGCCCACAAGCTGTGCCTTTCTAGGCACCTACCTGTTAGTCTTGGGCCTTCATGCCTCCTTTCACGAGAAGTAAAACAGAAGTCCCAGGAATCCCGGCCCCTCGGGGTTGAAATCAGGAATTAGTGAAAACTGGAGGCCTGAAGCCTCCTTGAAAGGTTTTAAGGCCCGACCCACCTCCTGGGAGCGGGTTGGTCGCCCGCCCCCGTGAAAACCAGAACTGGGCGAGTTGGGGGCTGGTCTGAAATGGTGGCAATTTTCAATGCCCCCCGCCCCCAACCCACCCGTTTTTTACTTTTAAAATCGAGCCCATTGAGCTATGTCTGGGAAAAAAGTCTTGCATGATGGTTTATTTAACAAATGCCACATATTAATCTGTAACTTCATGTAAAAAAAATGGCCTTTAAATATTTCAGTTAAACTCATTTTGGAAATATTTTTAAACAGACTCTTCTTTCATAAAACACAGTTTTATTCTCTATTGATACATTACTCAATCCAATAGACTTCAAACTATTCCCACACTACGGTATGCAATTTTTAACACGCAAACAGGAGTTGCAAATTACAGCTCAGGAGTTCTAGTGTCTCAAAATAGTAAAACGGAACTCTGTTCCACAAAGGTAGACTAACATGCTTGCGGATCCAACATTTATAGAAAGTTAACAATGACTGCAGTTCAAAGCAATTTATTTTATGTAAAGTACTTTGGGCTGTTCCTGAGAGACGTCAAGAGATACTACATAAATGCAAACGTAAATTGTTTTAATTGTCAATAAAGGCATGCATGAACAAGCAATTCTAGTAACTCCCATGCTCTTCTTCAAATAGTGCCATGGGATCTTTTATGTCCACCTGAAGCCTCAGTTTAACATCTCATTCAAAGGTTGGCTGCTCTGTAAGATAATACTATAAGAGAATAAAAGTAGCTAGCTTACACTAAAGTACCCAGCGTACAAAGGGTCAAATAGAAGAATGGAATATAAAAAATACAAGAACAGGCAGTTCTGCTGGTAAGAGAAGCTACTCCTGACCGATCTTTTGTTTCTTAACTTGTCCCATTACCACCCTCCTTGCCTTGCACCATCATCCTTTTTGTCATTTAATCACTCCTGCCCTCTATCACAGACCTTCCCTTTTGTTCTTTCCTCCCCTCGGCCGCCCCTTTTCCCTGGCTCTGTACTTGCTCAAAAACTTTAAATCTTTAACATCTTCCAGTTCTGACGAAAGGTCTTCAACCTGAAACGTTAACTCTGTTTCTTTCTCCACAGATGCTGCCTGACTTGCTGAACTTCTCCAGCATTTTCTGTTTTTATTTCAGCTTTCCAGCATCCGCAGTATTTTGCTTTTGATAAGAGATCTCTATTGATCAGGGAACCGATATCATTCATTGAGACAGTCAGTCTGTACGAATGATGTGGAGATGCCGGTGATGGACTGGGGTTGACAATTGTAAACAATTTTACAACACCAAGTTATAGTCCAGCAATTTTATTTTAAATTCACAAGCTTTCGGAGGCTTCCTCCTTCGTCAGGTGAACGATGTGAAAAGTCTGTACGAAGCAATTGTCAGCAATAAGCAACAAGGTAATTGTCAAATCAAAGAAGTCAAAACATGTCCCTGCCTAGCCAGTGACTTTCTATTGTATCGATGCAAATAAATGTCACTTGAGACCATCTGTTTGCCCGGGAAAGTATAAGATAAGAAGTTTTGACCAGCTCTATCGTATCAAACAAGGGATACAAAGATAATCCCATTAACTGTTGAATCACTAAGAGCCTTTGACCTTGTTGCTTGATAAGGAGGAAGCCTCCGAAAGCTTGTGAATTTAAAATAAAATTGCTGGACTATAACTTGGTGTTGTAAAATTGTTTACACTTGATAAATAACAAAGATCAATCAAGTGTATGGGAGGAAATTCACATCTAATTGGGGCAGACAAGGACACAGCAATCTTTGTAAGAAACAAGCTGTTTAAACCCAAATCGAGCAAAAACACTCAATCTGTGCCTTTTGGATGAGTTTCAGCAAATGCAAGAGTGGGTGTATTCAACAAAAGTACAATGAAAGTTATAAATCAAAAATCACAAAGGATCTAAACACAGCAGAGAACGAGATCTACTGTGTTGTGCTATTGTCCAGAAGACTTGGAAACGGGTAATAACAACCTTGTATTCTGTTATTGTCACTTAAATACTGTGTGCATTGATGATTCTGCTGATGTTATAATAAAGCCTTGTCATACCCAATTGGGATTGCCAAAGTGAATTATTGGAAGGGTAACCTAGGGCTGAGTGCCCACAAACAGGGGACCCTAGCTCAACGCCTCTGACAATGCTGCACACCCTTAGTATTACACCGAGTGTTAGCCTAGATTATGTGCCCAAGTCTGAAACTGACACATTTATTCAGCTATAAAAAAATGATCTATTTAAGAATTTTTTGGGGCAGAACCATATGTTCTTTCTCTTCCTTTACAAGGTCGTAGATTTAAAGATTAGGAACATAGGATAATATGAAGTTGCACAACAGCTACAGCTGTGACCACTTCCAGTTCTGAGACCTTGCCAACTGAACATCTTTACTGTTGGAGATACTGTAATGTGGGTTCACTCCAGTATATGGGCTTTGCCAAGTTTATCATCCGGGTAAAGGCATACATGACATTTAATGCTTTGGGTATGCAGCATTTGTGAAGGCATTTTGTGGAACCATTACACTATGCATTTACTGAATGTTGATACTTTGCATTGTTTATGTTTTCCCACTACTTGAAGGCAAAGATTCCTTTGTCACCTGTCTGCTCAAAAGTATGAGCCCTTAAGTTCAATGTACTCAGGCTTGTGATAATGAATAAATGTATCTTCTTGTGGACCACTGAGGTCTAGAAGTGAAGGCATGGGTGGAATCACGACCCTTGTTACTCTATGTAGCTCCTGCAACACCCAGACACTATTTCTGTACACTGAATCTTATCGTGGCTTTGCAAGACAAAAAATACTATCTAATCAATGCTTCTGTAGAAGTGCTTAAAATGGGACCCCCAAATGTCTGAGCAATCTCTTCGAGGCTATAAATGAGGTAATTGTGAATTGTTTTGATGCAACTGCCTCAGTCAAATGATAGGGAAGCCTGAAAGGATTTAAAGAACATTTCAAGAGGGAGGTCTCTCAAAATGTTCTCTCACAGATCACAAAGGGTTAGTCTTAAAGTTTGGGAAGTTAAGTAGCTGTGCTGTTGGAACTTTCATTCCACAATAAGCTACTCAGGTCTTGGTGTTGACCTTCTTGTTCTTAGGACTCATTGAAATGATTAAAGCCCTTCAATCCAAAATCAAATAGCTCTGACAGCCTTTTTGCATTCTACTTACAAGAGCCTGCACATACCCTAGGCAAAGCAATACAGGGTTCAAGAGGAGTGCACCAGAGACAACATGATGGTTAGAAACACAAAGGAGTTTCTAGAGTTAATGCAAAACTTGATAACTAGATTTGTATTAACAAATTTCTTTCAAGTGTTAGAAAAATAATCAAGCTGGAGAGAGAAAAAAGGACATCAGGTCTTCTCCTTAGCAAGAGCGAGCACATAATCAACTGGTGGGAGGAAAAAGAACTGATGATAGCTGTGAGTGGCCATGTAGAATACAAAAGGAGGAAAATCACATGGTGTTGCTTAAAAACTGTCTTTAAGGTACAAGTGAGTTTTTCCTTCTGGATAAAGAACCTATGTGTAACATAAAAAAGTTTAATGAAATATATTTGTATCATTGCACGTCCCTCAAATTAACATATAGAGTTGAATTATTAAGTAAAAATATTTAAATTTGATTTGAAAATAGTCCATCTTATCTTGCAACATCACACAAGTACACTTAAAAATGCCTCTGTACTTAAGTTTGGGGTCAGCAAACCTATTGGTATGTCCCAACAGTCATCGGTACAATTGAGATGCAACAGACAAGTTGGAACATGCTATTTGTAGCAGCTCTTCAAAGACAGGAAAAAAGCTCTCTTTGAAATATTGCAAATAAACAAGTCACAGCATGGTGTAAGTTAAACGATAACAGAACAGTACTTCTGACTTTTCTTAAATCAAGAAACAGTAATGATAAATATTCTATTTAATAAAACCACACAATGAACGTGCTATAATTTCTCTGTGATATTTCATCTCCAATCCACCTCTGCAACTAACTTTTAGTAGATTAACTGATTATGTTTTTTCTCAACAAGCTAACCATAATAAAGATACACTGGCATTCTGTATAGAAGGATTTCTCAAATCTATTTGAGCTATATACATGCAATTTAAGAAATTACCCACGTTATATTTCAGGAAAGCTGTGCAGAAAAAGATACGGTCAAATCCCTTGGAGTCACAGATTGCCATTACACTGCATTAACTGTGAACCTACTCATCCTTTGTGCAACCAGGGGTGAAATTCTTATACTTAGCTATCTCAGCCTACACAAAATGCCAGAATGCCTCAATTTATTCAGCTGCAGTTTAAATCCTCTATGAGAATATTTTCTGTTATTTGCTAACTTCAGTGAAAAAGTAGACACAAGTACAAAGCGGGGAGTACTGCTTTATGTTCAAGAGCATGGATAAAAGGAAGTTTCTCAGACTGAAAAAGTGTGGTCAGTGTTGTCCACAGGGGGCTGCTCCTATTTACTATACACATATATGATATGGACTTAGGAACTGAGGGAATATTATTCAAAATTTGATTATCCCAAATTGAGGGTCATGATGAATTACAATGAGAATTATGAATGGCTGCAAGAGAACATAGGCAGGCCCACGGGATGGGCAGCAGATGCAGTTCAATGTAAAAGAAAATGGTAAATAATACCCTGCTACAGGAAAGATATAAGCAATGGAAAGTGTGCAATATAAATTCACAAGGATGTTACCAGGGACGAAGGATTGAAGTTATCAAGACTTGAGAAATTAGGGCTTTTTCCAACTCAAGCTGAGCAGTTTAAGGAGTGACCTGATTATAAAAAGTTAGAAGGTGAGAAAGTAAATAGTAACAGATTGTTTCCAATGGTCAATGAGATGGTAATGAAGGAAACAAATTTAAAAAACATCATACACAAAAAAAATTGAAAGGGCAGTTAGAGACTTGTTTTTAAACACAAAAGATGGTTAGAATGTGAAATTATGTGTTACAAAAAGCTGTTGAAGCAGAGTCCATTTTGCAAAGGGAATTAGGCAGTTACTTGAAAAAGAGGAATATTAGAATGTTGCAGCACAGAAACAGGCCATTCAGCCCATGAAGTCTGTGCCGGTGTTTTCTCCTTTGCATGAGGCACCTAGTCTAATTACACTCTTCCGCTTCCTTTACCCTTTTTATTTTTTTTTTAGGACCTGTTGAAAGAGGGAGAAAGAAAAGACTAAGAAACAATGGAGATGAACAGAGAAAGAGACAGAGAGAGGTGACGAGAGAAAGCAAGTGAAACCCACACAGAGAAAAGGCGAGACAGAATGAATTAGAATGGGAGATGAGCAGTCAGTGACCAACAGAAAAAAAATTGTTCATGAGCATTGCCATAAGAAATCAGCTAGTATTGAATGAAATGATCATTTATGAAAATAATATTTCAATTGAATAAAAATCCAGTCGTTTTAACACTGAGATCTAAACAGATGTATGAATTAAAATGTTAAGACTGTTCCCAGAATACTTATTTTCCAGATGGACCAAAGGAAAACTATATAACAACTTGCATTTATATAACGTCTTTAATACAGTAAACGTCCCAAGGCACTTCACAGCAGCGTTATCAAACAAAATTAGACACCGAGCCGTATAAGGAGATATTAGGACAGGTTGACCAAAAGTTTGGTCAAAGAGGTAGGTTTTAAGGAGCGTCTTAAAGGAGGAGAGAGAGGCAGAGAGGCAGAAAGGTTTAGGGAGGGAATTCAGGAGCATAGGGCCTAGGCAGCTGAAGACACGGCTGCCAATGGTGGAACGATTAAAATTGGAGATACGTAAGAGGCCAGAATTGGAGGAGCGCAGAGATCTCAGAGGGTTGTAGGGCTGGAGGAGGTTCCAGAGATAGGGAGGGGTGAGGCCATGGAGGGATTTGAAAACAAGGATGAGAATTTTAAAATCGAAGTGTTCCCAGACCGATGTAGGCATATGTAATACAATGTACCAGCCAATGTAGGCATATGTAATACAAATGCATCAGGACCAGTTGGGAAACACACACAGTAACTATTCAATTCTGTTCAAATGCTAGGTATCCAGACAGAGATTACAAAATAGAGAACAGTGGAACAGCCTGTTCATTTGACAAATTAGAAAAATCACAAGTGCAGTTATTCATCACAAGCGCAACAAAGATATTCTGCTCTCTCTACATTGAGTATTCAATTAAGATAACATGTATGGGGTGATTTCAATTTAATTTCATTAGTTTTAATGGATATTACAAACAAGAAGGGTACTCCTGATAAAACTGACACTAGATGCCTGTCTCTTTTTAAATACTACCATATTCCAAAATCACCTTATTACGTAAAATTAATGGGACCATTTCAGTGCCAAATATTTCTAGTTTCATGAGTGAATTATATAGCTGTCAATATTTAATTTCATGATGGTTCTGAAAGATTTTTAAAAACTGAGTTTGCCATCACTAAAGAAAGAAACAGCACTCGTCCATTCAATTTATTTCATCTTCAGTTGTACAGGTTGATTTTTCTTGCTTCTGACATAAATAAAACTAATCACATTGAACAAAAATTGACATTGTATTTGGCAATGGGCTTCCCAATTTTTGCCTTTTTGCTCAATTTTTATGTAACTGTGGGCATGTTATGCAAATTGCTAGTTTGAAAAAATTTGTAAAAGTCTTCCTAACTATTATTCCATCTGTTCTAAGTGGTCTTTTAAATACACATAGTTATTTGCTAATTAAAATATGCATATATTCCATGAAAAGCCCCAGCAGCCTTAGATTTGAATGACTATCTGTCTGAATATACACCCCTTTTTTAAAAATGATCATTTAGCCTCATGAGTGAGAGGTGTTGGGCCTATTTTAATTGGATCAGTAAGGGTGGCACTGTGAAATCAGTATCACAAATGTCCCTCTAGGATACCGCTAATAAAATAATCTAACCTGAGATCCAATCAAACTGAAAGAAGTACAACGTAAACTAAAATCAGTATTTCTTTATTGTGTTCAATTGTACAATTAACATCCTGAGCTGAAGCTAAGTGATGAAACAGCATGCTTCTCAATCTGGCCTCAGAAATGTGACAAAATAGCAGCTGTGATCCAAAGATCGGTGGTGGGGTTTGTTTTAAAGGTTGTTAATTCAACTGTTAATTAGTTACATGGTGTCATTTTCAGATGATTACAAAATGCCAGGGCCATGGTCGGCCTTAGCCCTGGGTATTCCTTTAATTCAAAAACCCTTGATGTAAAGCAGTTAGATAAACAACTCTGTTTGCTGATGGTTTGGTAATGTTTCTTCAGATCAACTATCAAAATGTCACACTCAAGTTACATACATGAATTCATCCTTTTAACACTTCAATGGTGAAAAATATACAGCAAGTTGACCCTCAAACCTTTTAATCACTTATCTGAAATATATTCACAATGATTTAGTGTTGACACATATATTATCCAGCTACAAGCAAATATCTTTTAGTCTAACTCCTCCACAATCAGATACATTAAACAGAAATTTTCAGGTCCTAAATCTGCTTTAAGAAACTCAAATTATTCTGCCATTGCGGAATGGTAGCAGAGCACACAGGGTCCAAGTTTGTTTTTGCCTAATTACCGCAGCTCCAGACAGGTGAGAAACCAAATCAGATAATATCTAACTCTTTGCCTAAAGCCAAAAACCAGCAGTAATTTTCTATTTAATTACTATCTAGAACTATTTGGGCTCAAAGTGCCTATTCAACAAAGCAGTCTTTGTCTGTGACCAATTCAGTCTGGTATTTTACAATATGAGCTAGTCATAGACAACAGGTTTGTCTAGCCAAAGGGATGATTCAGGTCACTACCAATGTCATTTCTGCCAGCTCCATTTTATATTGATTACATCTCTGCTTTGGAAACTGCTACTTCAAAATTATACTTTGTACCAAAAAAAAACTATGGGATTGCAAAAAACTGTTCCAGTGCCAGTGTAGCCGTGTTCAGAACATTTACAGTGCAAACTATAATTTGGACCCCAGTAAAATAAATATATATATATATATATTTAAAATTATCACCTGTAAGTCATGAAGCGGGACAAGCTCAAGGGGCTGAATGGCCTACTCTTGTTCCTATGATAGCTCAGGCACAAGTGAAGAATCAGAGAACACAGTGGTGCAATGTTTTATTATTGGACTGTCTTTTTAAATGCATAGACTGGGCTGTATCGTATGATACAGATCAACAAATGATAACTACAGTTATGTAATGCTTTTTTTCATTCAACTCGATTACCGCTTTGAAGTGAAATAGCGGTAATTTTCTGAATATTGTGACAGAAGCAAATATAAGAGTATTACAAGGTATTGTTTTTCAGTGAGACAACAGACTATTCACAAAGTAGTATCGATACTAACACAGTAAAACTAAAGAATTTAAATTTAACTGGGTATGTGCGCCATACAATTCCCTACATTGCACATAATATATTCTCACTGCAAATCATAGTATCATAGTAGTTACAGCACAGGAGGCGGCCATTCAGCCCATCGTGCCTGTGCCGGCTCTTTGTCAGAGCAATCCAATTAATCCCATTCCCCTGTTCGTTCCCCATAGCCCTGTAAATTTTTTCCCTTCAAGTATTTATCTAATTCCCTTTTGAAAGTTACAATTGAATCTACATTAAATTTAATCTGCCATGTGTCTGCCCATTTCACCAGTCAGTCTATGTCCTCCTGAAGTCTGTTACTATCCTCCACATTGTTTACTACATTTCCGTGTTTCGTGTCATCTGCAAACTTTGAAATTATACCCTCTATACCTAAGTCCAGGTCATTAATATATATCAAAAAGAGCAGTGGTCCTAATACTGACCCCTGGGGAACACCACTGTATACTTCCCTCCAGTCTGAAAAAAAACATTCAACACTACTCTCTGCTTTCTGTCCCTTAGCCAATTTTGTATCCAAGCTGCCACTGTCCCTTTAATCCCATGGGCTTTAATTTTGCTAACAAGTCTATTATGTGGTACTTTATCAAATACCTTTTGAAAGTCCATATAGACATCAACCGCACTACGCTCATCAATCCTCTCCGTTAATTCATCAAAGAACTCAATCAAGTTAGTCAAACACGATTTGCCTTTAACACGATTTGCCTGTGTTGACTTTCATTTATTAGCCCGTACTTTTCCAAGTGCCAATTCATTTTGTTTCTGATTATTGTCTCTAAAAGTTTCCCCACCACCGATGTTAAGCTGACTGGCCTGTAATTGCCGGGTTTATCCCGCTCCCCATTTTTGAACAGGGGTGTAACATTTGCAATTCTCCAGTCTTCCGGCACCATCCCCTTATCTAAGGAGGATTGGAAGATTGTGGCCAGAGCCTCTGCAATTTCCACTCTTACTTCCCTCAGTATCCTAGGATGCATCACATCTGGTCTGGGTGACTTATCTACTTTGAGTACTGCCAATCTTTTAAGTACCTCCTCTTTATCTATTTTTATCCTATCTAATATCGCTGCTACCTCCTGCTTTACTGGTACAATGGTAACATCCTCTACTCTAGTGAAGACCGATGCAAAGTATTCATTCAGTGCCTCAGACAAGCCCTCTGCCTCCACAAGAAGATCTCCTTTTTTGTAGCATTGCTGGCAATAACTTGGTAAAATATTTTAAAAGACAGATTTTGGGGAAAGGAAGCAGTGCATGGAATCCAGAGGCTAGGAATTCACCATGACTTTTATCAGAAACTGAGTTCTGTGGACAATGCCTTTTACACAGTTTCAATCTTCATCCTGAAGCAAACTTAAAAAAATACTGACTGACAACGAACTACGAATTGAAACAGTCTACAAGCTATTCACTTCAATGTGCAAAAAGGCAGTCTTCTCAATAAATACAAACTACTAACATAAAAGGAGCGCAATGTGGTTTATTAAGTACAACATGATCATATTTTTCTTTAAAGGCTCATTAATCTGTGCAGCAGACATATCGATTTCAAGCTACTTTCTGTTTACTATTTTTAAAGGAATGCAGACTAATAAAATTCTTCTCCTTCTGCTTCTTAAACTGTCTAATAACATGTGATATTGACAGGTTTGATTAAAGGCATTTAAAAGTAATTACCTACCTCTGGCAGTCATTTTCCAACATCCTGCCTTTTTCTTATCTCTCCAAATTGTTTTGTGCTCAAATGTGTTCGCCTCTGGCAGATCTCTTTACAGTTTTATAAAAAAGTGATTGATGATTTGAACTTTTTCTCTGATATTTGACAGCTGCTCATTTGCAGGTTGTGGTTATACAAAGGACTGGGATTATGTTGTGTTAATAGACTGCTCCCATGCGGCCTGGATACCTACCAAAAGCTGCGACTTTGATTATCATGGCTTGAACATTAGACAATATCATTTCTCTCAGCAAATCTTCCTGGTTTCGACGCCAGAGGTAAGCCAAAGGCTGGAGATTAAGTCGCCTGCACCTGTGAAGGAAAAAAAGTGTTCAAACTGGATATATTTCAAAAAGTACTGATACAGTTTCTGCCAAATATTTTAACCCTAATCACTTCTACAGTCCAGGAATGATTCAGGTGGTGTACAGTATCCAGAAACTAAAATCATCAGACGGGCATTGAAAAGTCATGGTTTAAAAAAAGCTAGTTAACAAAGTAGCACTCAGGGACCGTCACATTCATTTGAATATTAAAATGAATTAAATTCATTTCCCTTGTCTGTAGGCAAACTTTCAAGAGAATTAGAGGAGACTGTGCAATTGAAATGAAACCAAGTGCATGATGTGGTGCCACAGAATGTTCAGAGGCAGGCTTCCTCCCATAGTTCATCACATGGCATATTTCTAATTTTGATCACACTGTCAAGAGTAGGTAGTTTCTTTTCAAAAGAAGAAAAACTGGAATGAGAGTCACCCCGGGCCTCTCTTATGCACCTCCTATTAGCTGGTTACAGAGTGACACTGATATAGAACTAACTAGAAGCAAGTACTCTGCCAGTACATCTAGTTGTGAAATGTGGAACAGTATGTAGCACTGGGAGGGAGGCAGTTGTACTTTAAAATGAATGAAAAGAATTCTATGATTCCCCCACACCCCTACCCCCCAGCCCAATTGTTTTAAATCACCACACTTACAAAAGCATTAAAATTGCATGTCTCATGGTCACAATACAACACTTGGCATCACTGGGATAACAGGTAACTTTTACTCATTTATTTGTGAAGTTTACCATTCCAATTCCAACAGGCACAAATGAAAACCCTTCATGTCCAATTAGAAGAGCCAAACATAAGTATTCAATGAGCTACTCTTAGACCAAATTTCTTTTCTGCAACAGTATTCACAGAGGATAAAAATCTAACGCTGTAAAATCAGTGCATTTTATCAGCATGTGCAACTGTTCTCCCATCACCCCTGTGCTCACTGACCTACTTTGGCTCCCGGTCCAGGAACGCCTCGATTTTGAAATTCTCATGCTTGTTTTCAAGTCACTCCATGGTGTCACCCCTCCCTATCTCTGTAGCCTCCTTCAGCCCTACAACCCTCCGAGATCTCTGCGCTCCTCCAATTCTTGCCTGTTGTGCATCCCCGATTTTAATCGCTCCGCGACTAGCGGCCGTGCCTTCAGCTGCCTATGCCCTAAGCTCTGGAATTCCTTCCCTAAACCTCTCTGTCTCTCTACCTCCTTTAAGACGCTCCTTCAAATCTAGCTCTTTGATCAAGTTCGGTGTCAAATTTTGTTTGATAACACTCCTGTGAAGCGCCTTGGGACGTTTTTATATGTTCAAGGCTCTATATAAAGGCAAGTTGTTGTTGTTGTTGTTGAGTTTACTTTACTGTTGTAGCAGTTATTCCTGGGATGCACTGAAATGCTGACTTAAGGGTAAATTTGGTAAAGGAGCTGTAGGTGAAGGAGGAAAAAAAATTATGGGCCAGATTTTGCTGTCAAAATAACTATGAGGCTAATGGCGCTCACTGTTATTTATGCACAAATGGTACAGCAACTTCAGGCGGGCAGATGCGTGGTTAAACATGGGTATGTCCAAGTTGCGGCACTCCGCCGTTAGCTTCATGAAAATGGCATCTCGCTGTCTGCCTCACCCTTGAAATGCATTGAACGGCGTGAAGATCTGAATTTGTGTGGTAGATACAAATTAAACTCGGCACTGAAAGTTAAGCCTTGTCATTTCAAGTATAAGTGCCCTTTTAACTTCATCATAAATGTTAATTACTGCCAATCAACCTCTCTGGCTCTGAAAATTAACTATTACAAGCGTGAAGTCTTATTCCTTCAGGTATTAATTGGCGATTTTGAAAATGTGAAATTTAATTTTTTAAAACTTTTTTTGTCTTTTTTTTTCTCTCTTTTAATCCAATCTTTCTTTCCCTCTCTTTATTTCTCTTTCTGTACCTGATTTGACATTGAATTCACACATTCTAATTTACACTTTCTTCTCAGTTCTTGCGCTGTTTGTGTCTCAATCCTTCAATCTGATTGGTTGTGGTGATACACAGTTGTTTGCCCTGTTCACCCAGGTCCCAGATGCCCTGTTTCCCTCACTGTGACGTTATCAGCTCATATTTTCAGCAGCTTGCCACGCAAAATTTAAAAACCTAAACGTGCAAGGGCAAGTCTAACTAAAGGTAGACATAGTTAGATGCCCTGCTACAGCAAAATCTGGCCCTATGATAATGACCATTTTATGGTGCTTCAGATCATCAGCATTTGCAGGAACTAAAGAACCGTTCAACCTACAACCTCAGTCCTATTACAGTTACTCAACGCACTGAGTGCCAAGAAAGATCATATTTTTTAATAATCCTTTTCCTCCACTCCCTATCACAAACAATCCATATTTAAAGTTCAAAGCAATGTATGACTGACTTTTATTCTAAACCATTTTCTCTCATTCTTAAATAAATAAATGCAGAAAGCACACATTCTTAATCAGCATATCAGTAGCCATCTCCAGTTCTAATGTAGTGCAAATAGATCTGGCTTTCGCTCATAAAAAAGCTTGTGTACATAAAGCCATACTAGATACCAATCTAATATAGACTATATTGGTGCTGTACTTTTCGATTAATACACTGTAGTTCTCATGTTCTGCAATTTAGAAATATTTAATATAAAGGGGCTGAAACTCAAAATAATTCAAAATTCTGGGTTTTTTCCCCATTGAAATGAACAAACCATTAAAGAAATCATTAGAATTTGCAATTTTGAAGTTTGTTAGCAAAAAGGAAAATCTTACAGCCAATCATGACACACCTGCTACAGTAATGTTTTAACAATTCTCAAGCAACTAACAAGTCGCTTGAGTGGCGTAAATGTTGAAAAGTTAGTCGCGTTGTGGAGTTCGTAACTGTACTAAAACAATCACTCAACACCAATGGAAAAAATTTCATTTTAACATCCAGGTGTTACAAGATCTCATGAATTTTGTAATGGAGCATCACAAGGACAATTTTGGGAGGAGGACTGCAAAGGAGGATGCAAGTGTGGGAGTCTGTTACATATACATTGAACACTATATCAATGAGTAGAAGGATCTGGATGGAAGGGAGAAAAAACTTGCACAATTTAAAGATCAATGGCAAGGTATGAATATTACTGTAAAGTAGCAGAGCAAGGTATATGTGTTGGAAAGCTTGAATTGCAAAAATATATGTGCAAAAGAAATGCTAATATGTAGCAAGTGAGGTAGCAGAGATTAAAATAGCAAATACAACTTACAATATACATGCCAGTATACTACAAGCAGCAATCTTCATGGGCCAAATCACAGTGTCTCAATTCCACTGCTGTTATGTTTTAATGCAAAACTGGCACATATTCAGAGGTCACAGAGTGGAACAGGAGTTGGACTCTCCCCGCCCCCAGACATCATAAATTACTCACCCTATATGAGTAGTCTATTATCAAACTCACCCCATATGAGTAATCTATTATCAAACTCACCCCATATGAGTAATCTATTATCAAACTTTTTGGAAAAGATTGTTGGGAAAGTGTGGGGGTCTGTAAAGACAGGAGGACAAGAAAGAAATCTTGGTATGTACCATATAGTCAATAATTTATGTCATGTGTGAATCTGTCCACACACAAGCTTGCAACAGGTACAAGCAATGACAATGTAGTGCAGACATGGATAGTTGTGCTTATTTACCACCAATGTATAATATTCTCCCTCCACATAGGGAAACATTGTCTTTTTGCCAAAACTGAAAAGCGGCATGAACCAGGATGCCATCAGATCTGAATCTGCAGATTTCAAGAAAAGGTAGCGATGTTCAGGGTGCATGATAGGGTGAGGCACTGAACACTGGTGATGAAGAGGTAGCAGTGGCTGTGGTTGATGATGGGCCATCTGAAAGCAGGTCCAGAACGTTGTGTGCCCTTTCTGCATTGTACAAGAATACAGATTATAGTGAGCCTGCTTGGATTCCTCCGCCATCAACATCCTGGGGGTCACCATTGACCAGAAACTTAACTGGACCAGCCATATAAATACTGCGGCTACAAGAGCACGTCAGAGGCTGGGTATTCTGTGGCAAGTGACTCACCTCCTGACTCCCCAAAGTCTTTCCACCATCTACAAGGCACAAGTCAGGAGCGTGATGGAATAATCGCCACTTGCTTGGATGAGTGCAGCTCCAACAACACTCAAGAAGCTCGACACCATCCAGGACAAAGCAGCCCGCTTGATTGGCACCCCATCCAGCATCCTAAACATTCACTCCCTTCACCACCGGCGCACAGTGGCTGCAGTGTGTACCATCCACAGGATGCACTGCAGCAACTTGCCAAGGCTTCTTCGACAGCACCTCCCAAACCTGCGACCTCTACCACCTAGAAGGACAAGAGCAGCAGGCACATGGGAACAACACCACCTGCACGTTGCCCGCCAAGTCACACACTTGGAAATATATCGCCGTTCCTTCATCGTCGCTGGGTCAAAATCCTAGAATTCCCTTCCTAACAGCGCTGTGGGAGAACCATCACCACACGGACTGCAGCGGTTCAAGAAGGCGGCTCACCACCACCTTCTCAAGGGCAATTAGGGATGGGCAATAAATACTGGCCTCGTCAGCGACGCCCACATCCCATGAATGAATTTTTTAAAAACGGAAGCAAGAATGTAGCAGGATCATACAGGGAAGTGACTTGCCTTCTTGCATACGATAAGATAGTGCGCGACAGTCCAACACTCCGATATGCATTGACATCTTCATGGAGGACTGGTAATGTATTGGGCAGTGGAAATCTCAATTATACAGGCCATCTCATGAATGCTCCCACTGCTGCTATGGAGGCTTTGGAGTTCAAACTCAAGATGGAGTTATGGCCAGCTTCCTCTCAATTGGAGAACAGTTACAGACAAACATAAGGAAGGGATTTCAAGACTTCATAGATGCCCAGTGCTATGCTTAGACAAACCAGTGGGCACAGAGTTTAACTTGTTCTTAGTTTTAACTGTTGCCTCCAACTGTACTTTGCAAATTCATATTCGCGCTCCTGACACAATTTCTATCCCCAAATCTTTTGCCTGTAATTGTGAAAGAGCTTTGGAGATGATAGAATCATAGAATGATACAGCATAGGAGGCCATTCGGCCCATCTTGCCTGTGCCAACTCTTTGAAAGAGCTATCCAATTAGTCCCACTCCCCTGCTCTTTCCCCATAGCCCTGCAAATTTTTCCCATTCAAGTATTTATCCAATTCCCTTTTGAAAGTTATTATTGAATCTGCTTCCACCACCTTTTCAGGCAGTGCATTCCAGATCGTCACAACTCGCTGCACAAAAAATTTTTCATCACGTCGCCTCTGGTTCTTTTGCCAATTACCTTAAATCCGTGTCCTCTGGTTACCGACCCTTCTACCACTGGAAACAGTTTCTCCTTATTTACTCTATCAAAACCGTTCATGATTTTGAACACCTCCATTGAATCTCCCCTTAACCTTCTCTGTTCTAAGGAGAACAACCCCAGCTTCTCCAGTCTCTCCACATTACTGAAGTCCCTCATCCCTGGTACCATTCTAGTAAATCTCTTCTGCAACCTCTCTAAGGCCTTGACATCCTTCCTAAAGTGTGGTGCCCAGAATTGAACACAATTCTCCAGCTGGGGCCTAACCAGTGTTTTATGAAGATTTAGCGTAGCTTCGTTGCTTTTGTACTCTGTCTCTATTTATAAAGTCAAGGATCCCGTATGCCTTTTTAACAGCCTTTTCAACTTATCCAGCCATCTTCAAAGATTTGTGTATGTGCACCCCCCCGGTCTCTCTGTTCCTGCACCCCCTTTAAAATTGGATCGTTCAGTTTATATTTCCTCTCCTCATTCTTCCTACCAAAATGAATCACTTCACACTTCTCCACTTTAAATTTCACCTGCCATGTGTCTGCCTATTTTATCAGTCAGTCTATGTCCTCCTGAAGTCTGATACCATCCTCCTCACTGTTTACCTCATTTCTGAATTTTGTGTCATTTGCAAACTTTGAAATTATGCCCTGTATACCCAAGTCCAGGTTATTAATATGTATCAAAAAGTGCAATGGTCCCAACACCGACCGCTGGAGGACACAACTGCACATTTCCCTCCAGTCTGAAAAATAACCATTCACCACTACTCTCTGCTTTCTGTCCCCTAGCCAATTTTGTATCCATGCTGCCACTGTCCCTTCAATCCCCTGGGCCTTAATTTTGCTAACAAGTCTATTATATGGTACTCTATCAAACACCTTTGGAAAGTCGATATGTACAACATCAACCGCACTATCCTCATAAACCCACTTTGTTAGTTTATCAAAAAACTTAATGTGAATCAAAAATGAAAAAAAGCAACAAAAAAAAGGAAGATTTTTTTTGCAGCTGGCTTCAAGTGTTTATTCTAGCAGTTATTGCAGTACCACAGTTAACCAAAGCCTTAAATTTAGTACATAGTTCTTCCTCGTAACGTGCAGACGAGATTATTTTTTTGTAAAGCTAGGGGTCAATAAATTCAATCCATTTACCCAGTAAATGAAATACAGTTTAACAAGTTAACAACTTGCTTACACATTTTCTACTCTGACCCGCTGGTAGTCAGAAAGAACGGCACCAACTGAAACTCCCTCCACTCCTTCCTTTTCCTGCAAAACAAAAGAAAAAAAAAATCACCAATGGCACATTTTGCTTATAAAAAATCTTCCTGTCATACAGTCTGAAATGACTACAGTGCCACAGATAATTTAACAGCAATTTAAAACTGCCCAGTGGTTCCGTAGGTCTATTTCTGTTTTGACGATGTCTCTAGGGCCACAACACTGTGCATATACAAAACCATCCTACTCAGAACATATTGCTTCCATCTTTCAGGGCTGCTTCTCAAATAATTTTGAGACAACTGAAATGGTTGTCCAGACAACAAGCTGTTTAGTCATGGTTGCCTGAGGACAACTGAATTTTACAATCATTCGCTCGTCTGCATTGTTTAGTAAAGTAAGTTCAATTATGTTTCAAAAGTTTTTTAAAAAAACAAAGCAGATTGTCAAAGGTACAACTAATGATTGCTGGTTCTGACGCACCTCATGAAGTGAGTTGAAAACCTATAATTGAAAACCAGAGCATTCAAATGTTAAGTTAGCAACTGCATAAATGGTTTTCCTCATGCTTTGGAGGAGGTTCAAACGTCCACATAAAAAAGGATTTCCCATTGTCCCAAGGGGAAATGTCCTGGAAATATCAAAATATGCACCACTGTGCAGTCACATAAGATAAATAACCTCATTCTGGACTCATGTCTTGGTTCTTTGACTGGAGATAGCAGCATTGAAACCTTTAGTTTTCCAATAAGATCAATCTAAACCAAAACAACTCCGAGCTGCACCGAGTCAATAAAAGAATGAAAGGACAGGTTGGACAGTTTTCTAAGTGGAATAAGGAACATCACACCTGTGAGGCAATTTATCATCCATCTCATTCATTCAACCTCTATGGTTTCTTCTGTTCATATCTTGTGAAAGATGCTATGAGGGGAAATGGAGAGAAGGAATAAACAAATTTCCTATTTCAGGAAATAGACAGATTATTGAGAGTCACTGTCCTGGTAAGCTACAACAAAATCTAGGTAATTATAATGTTCTGGGAGGTGGCCATGACGCCTTTAGTAAGTGCACTTCTCAAAAATGAAACAAGCCATCTTGGTCCAAAGGGTCCACTCATGAAGTTGGTTCTTGTCTCTGCTGAGGGACTTTACCATCATGTTCTCCATATCAGTGAAGTGCTGAACAGAAACAACTGAGTTTCCCAATGGCACCAGTGTCAGATTTGAACGTTAGCAAGGGAAAACAGCTGGGATCATATCTTTCTATCTTTCATTGTGTTGTGTTTTCTGTTCATATCCTCACCAAGGGTTTTCTATATACACGTTTGGAAGAAAAGCAAAGCCAGCCAGGCTGCTCAGAGCTGTAGTCTTTTTATCTATATATAAGCAACCACACTCTGAGCCACCACTGCGTGGGTACTTTATCCGGTTAGGAAGGTATTAGTCACTAGAATGAGAGATGAGAGAGGAGCCAGTGACTGAAATGTGTTCAGATGACCATCTTGTAGTGAAGCACCAGTGACCACTTTGTGAGAAAATTGAGCTGTAATCTATTCATGAATATCTTTATGTTGGGCACCAAAAAAGAAATGACTTATGTTATCAGCTGTAGGGTTTATATTTTATACTGCAACTAAATCTCACCTGGAGGGACAAGCATTTTCATTGAATTACTGTAAGTCTTTCTGCTGGAAGAAAGATCACAAATGCATTATTGGGAAACGGGTCCCAATAAAGAATAGCTCTTAAAATGGATTTTTCCATATTTATATTTCTCCTAAAAGGCTCCAGATTTGCTGAATCATTGCCTTTGTAGAGTCCACATAGGGGTAGGCATACCGGTTATACTTCGAATAAATGTGGTCACCACCAAAAGACATTGGACAACCTTAGAACTGATGGAAAACCAAACACGGGTTCAGTGGAATCCTGGTTTCCTGTGCACCATTTGTAAAAATTATTCGCTTATATTGAACAAATCTGTTTTCCAACAGCATAACCCACTCATATAATCTTATCGCAACTGTTTAGGCTAATCAGGTTGTAATGATCATTTTAATGGCAGTTCCCCATTGTGTATGGGCAATTGCTTCAGTTATAACATTTTCAATGGATAATAATATGCCAACAGGTGCTACTTAATTGTTCTTCAACTGTCCCGAAGTGGTTAACCGTAAAGGATCCTAGGAATGAATCTCTGACTACACTGCTGCATAGTGCTGTTCAGTACTCACCAGCACTTTAAACAGCTTAACAGTGTTCCACTCAAGAGTGCAGGCACTAACATTCTGAGCAGCGCTACTCAGCAATATAAGTCACATTGTGGATCATGGGATCAGAAGTATGTATCAGCGTATCAGACGGTAGCAATGCCTTATCTGCTGGTTATAGTGAGTATAGAAGATTGAGGGTGAACTGATTGAGGTGTTTAAAATGTTAAAAGGATTTGATAGTTTCTCTGTATCTACCCTATCTCCTCTGGTGGGAGAATCAAGAACTAAGGGACATCATTTTAAAATTAGAACTAGGCCATTCAGGGGCAAATTCAGGAAGCACTTTTTCACACAAAAGCTAAGATAAATCTGGAACTCTCTTCCCCCAAAAGCCTGTGGATGCCAGGAAAATTGAAGCTTTCAAGATTGGGATAGTTAGATTTTTGTTAGGTAAGTGTATCAAGGGAAATGGAGCAAGGATGGGTAAATGGAGTTGAGGTGGGGATCAGTCATGATTTAATTGAATGGTAGAACAGGCTCGTGGGGCTGAATGGCCTACTCCTGCTCCTAATGTTCCTCTACAATAGGATTCCCCTGTCCTTTGTATTTGCTATGTACCCTTTGTACATTGAACTCCAAGTATTTTCTGTGGTGTTCTCCAATTCCTATATGAAAAGAAGGAATGCACAATGCACAAATTGAAGGTACCCATAGCCAACTACTACTACAATTTGCCCATCTGAGCAATATCAATCATGTACACCTTCACCTTCTTCCAGACAATAAAGGAGGTTTGGCAGTAACAATGTGTGTATAAACTTCATCTAATATACTTGAGAGGATGCTATCTGAATCTATATGGTACTTGGACTCTTTCTCAGTCAAATACTTCCAATACTTTAAGCATTCAATCAGAACCAATGTCGGACAGTACCAGACCCAGAGGTTGATCAGATTTTGAGTGCCAATACATCACACCATATATTATGGGGGGGGGGGCACACTGAAAAACTAAACTGCTGCCAGATCCCCCCCAAACCAGTACATTGTGCTGGGCTTATCTTTTTCTAGCTCACATAGTTGAGAGCTGTTATTCCAAGGCATTTATACAAAATGTTTGGAATTGGTTTTCAGGCAAATTCAAAGGCATTCCAGTTCTGTAAGTGCAATATTACCCATGCATTAGTAAACAGCATTGCATATAGAAAAAGATACCTTTGTAAAATCTACCATGTAAACAGTAGTTTTTAAAATGGTAGTTTTTAAAGTTTTGAGGAATGAAATGATATCTGGAACTTTCTTTTGAATGAAACCTATGTTTTTAGATTATTTACTGGCAGGTAAGACTGTTACTGGATAAGCTGTTTAATTTTAATTTTTCAAGCCATGGTTTAGAGGCTTCCTACTGTAACTGGTCACAAGTAAAAGTTTCAACAACGTCCCTCTAATTTTGGAAAAATAACAAATCACCATTTTCAATGTCGGTTTCTAAAAGCAAAAATTATTTCTAAATCAACAAATTCGTCAATGTGACAAATTTTATTAAAATAGAAATTCTTCTGCAAATACCCGTCGTCTTGGCACTTGAAATCCAGGTTTTACTTATCCAATTACAGAGCTGAAAAGAAATGTTTAAAATCTGTCTCATGACAACACTGCATTAATTCACAATTCTTTTTTTCTTCTGATTTAAATTCAATACATTGCTCCTCAAGCCTGTTCTAAGATGTTTGTTTTCTTCAAAATTAAGAACAATACCATCTGAGATCTCAACCCTATTTTGCTACAACTTACATGTCAACTTTTGTTTCAGATTGAACCCAATTTAGCAAAATATAAAGCAGTATCTTTAATTTTAGAAAAACTTCCTGGGCTCAGGCCCAAGTTACTTTAGTTTCTCGATTGTTTTTCAACAGGCAGCCAGTCTCAGGACAGAATGTACCTGGTTCCTTGCTTGCCATTTATTTCAAGGGAAGCAAGCGATTGATAAAACTAGGTTATTTATCCAGTTTTCCAGAGATGAACCCATAAACTTCCATTCTTAAGGCAAAAATTTTATCTTTTTGGGCACACGTAATTGCCTATAAAATGTCCAGTATCACAGCATATCCAACAGAGAAAGAACTTGAAGTGAGGAAGTTCTTTACAAAGTAAGTAGACATAATTTTAAATAAAATTACAGTATTGGGACAGGCAAGGATGGGAAAAGGGAACAGGTCTATGTTTAAATCAACCAGTTCCCAGCATGTACAATTTCAAAATGAACCAGTGTTCAACCAGTCACTTAACAGGTTTGCTGAAAAGTCTGATAAGGGCATCCAACTATTGAGATACGTTTACAGTTATTGAGATGGTGCTTACAAATACAGCTGTACATTCATCAATCTGGGGAGACGCTACTGCAAATTTCATTGACCACCTTTCTGTATTTTTTAAGCAGAATTGTGTTTGTGGCAAAGCAGTCAGAATTTGATTGCCAGTATTTTTCAAATGCTGCAGCACAAGTAGGCCAACATTAAAGAGATTCTGCAGCATAAAGCACAAGATACGGAATTATTTCTGGTTTTGATAAATACATTATTGTATAACTAAACCTTAATCCACACTTACTTTGAAGTTGAAACTCGCTTTCAAATTCCCTAAATGCACACAAACATCAGCTAGGCAGTGGAGTATTGTAAAATAAGATTATGTCATTGACGGTAATAACATGTAAAGTTGTCTCACTGAATATGGTAATTTTGTCAAAGCACAATAAACCTGGTCCAAGTACAGCTACAAAATTACTTCCTTTGCTACAAATGGAAATTGTATACTTCACTCCAGAACTTCAGCGCATAATCTAGGCTGACACTTCAGTGCAGTACTAAGGGAATACTGCATTGTCGGAGGTGCTGTCTTTTGGATAAGTCATTAAACTGAGGCTCTGTCTGTTTGTTTAGGACAATGTAAAAGATCCCATAGGACTATTCAAAGAAGAGCAGGGCAGTTCTCCAGGGTCCTGGCCAACACTGATCCTTTAACACAACCAAAAGAAATTATTTGATCATTTATCTCGCTACTGTTTGTGACACCTTGCTATGTACAAATTGGCTACTGCATTTGCCTATATAATTAATTGGTTGTGAATTGCTTTGGGATGTCCAGAGGTTGTGAAGGGTAATATACGAATGCAAGTTTGTTCATTCTTTCTTAATTTTTTTTAGATAAACCTATTAATTAGGACTGATTTCAAATCCAAACAGAAATATAACAGCCTTTGCAAAAAAGTTATGCTATATTTTACAATATTTTATTTTAGTAAAATCATTACACTTGCTATAATGCTTTTCCAATTATTAAAGCAGCAAAATGAAAACTCATAATTCCACTCCGTGATATCATCTGTATTTTTTCCACTTAATCATTTCAATAGTGGCTTAAATCTGGCAGAAATATTATTTCAATTACTACCTAATCAGCACCAAATGAAAGCAATAATTTTTAGACATAAAACTTTTTTCTGTCTTGACCGCATTCTTCATGCTGATTAACCTACAAAGCTCACCATGTCTACTATAATGAGACTAATGACTCTTCATTTAAAATCAAAGGAACTTAATATAACAGTATTAATAAGCGCGCAGTCATTTATGTTACAACTGAACTAAATGACCACCGAGAGAGTAACCAGGTCTCATATAAGGTGAGAAAGCTTACACCGAAAACTAAACCATGCCTTAAACAAACAGTACCTATTAAAAACCCAAAATTCTACCATGTTAATATAAATTTCATGTTTGAAGTGACACCAGTTGCAGTCTTAAAATACATTTATGTGGTCTGTAAATTCTTATTCCTCGTTACATTATTGAAATACAGTAGAACCCTCACTTGTAGTGAAATCAAATCAAAATGCTACTTACCATATAATTGGCCAATAAAGTACTCTTATAATAATGACAATGCTGTGCATTTACAGTGAAAATCATTTAGTGGACCAATGAAGAACTGCAGAAAACACCTTTTGCTAATCCTTTGAAGACTGCGGCATTATTTCAACACCAATGTAAAAGATTACAAAACTACACTTTTAGTCAATGCACACTTACCTAATTCTGTTTTGTTGTAATATTTAGTCACAATATACAGCCATTTTATAGGTGTCACATTACTTTGAAAGCTGTGTAGCCTTCCGATTCAATCCTCAAAGAGTTCAATTTCTGTTCGTACTGGCTGAATATTTTAGTTACACTTTTAGACATTAATTTCAGTTCGGCTACTGGAAATAAGCTTAGATTTCCATTCTTACCTAGTCAACGTTCGTCTGTTCTGAAACAGGGTCTACAACTGAAACAGTAACTTCAGCAACTCACCAATGTTACTTCAACAGCACCTCCATCCCCTGCAGCATGCATCACCAAGAAGGACAAGAGTAGCAATGTCGTAGGAATACCTGTATACTGTGCACCATCACCAAAAAGACTGCAGTGATTCAAGGAGAAGGCCCATCACCACCTTATCAGGACAACTCGGAATGTGCAATAAGGTGGCTTTGCCAATGTCATCCGCATTCCAGGAACAAGATAAAAAAAACTGCTCTCCACAGATGTTTATTATAAATTGGATAGCCAGGTGATGAAGGATAGAATACTAGAGCCTAGTCTTCAGTTGCTTCCAAGCCTTTAATCACAGAGCTTCACATTTACACTCACCCCAAATCCTGGATCAGCTCTTATAAATGGATACGAGAGTTCCCAATTGATATGCAGCACCTGAATACAATTAGCACTAATTGATATAAATCACATGGATACAATTAATAATGATGACTGACCTGTTCCAGCATTTTCTGTGTTTGTGTCAGATTTCCAGCATCCAGTTTTTTAAAAAACTTTTTGTTTATATTGTTTAATTCAATGCCACTTCTCTTCCAGGAGCGACTACCTTGAAGAAGTTCTCTTCAGCATGATTTCTGTTCATCTCTTTTACTGTATTCATCTTCACTGCTATCCCTTTCCCTTCTTGTTCTTGATCATGTATTTGCTCAGACTCACTTTCACAACCATGTTTCTTTTCTGAGCATCTGTCTCCAGCTCTGACTCATTCCACATGGATACTGGCTCAAATTTCACCCTTCTGGTTTCAGATGCAACCACGATCACCAATATCTCTGTGACAATCAACATTCTAACCACTGCTCACGCCACTTTTTGAAAGTCACCCACTCCACCGAATGCATATCCTCACCTTCTCTTGTCAGCAGCACTTCATTTCTGAGCTGTCCTGGACCTCAATTTCACATCCTCTTTCACCTCATTCAGTACTTCTAACAAAAAAAATGTTCTTCCTTTCAAATGGCAAGGACCGTAAGCTTCAACAATGATATTAAGTATTCAGTTACATTCGCAACCTTGCGATTTAAATGTGAAGTTTGTAGGGAAGAAAGTTCCCCAGTTGCCTATTTTAACTCAACCAATAGGGGTGACGCTGTGTTGCCCCGGTGTCACTAACAGAAAGGCAACTGCACAAGCGTCCCCTCAAACTGAGGAGGCACCACTAATATAATTAAACAAAAGCAACCTGAAGGATTACAGGACAGAACAAATTCAAATTATGCATACCCTTCTAATACTCTACATCCTCATTCTATTAAAATCAAGATTCATCACACAGTCTCCAACACAAACACATTCTTTCTCAGAACCTTAAAATTCATTCTTCCCTCTCTTATACAATCTATAGGCTTTTAAAAGCTAAGCTTAATGTCACCTAACCACTACTTTTTGATTTATCTCGACTTCTCTCCGCTTTCAACTTTGATGATAACCTGCACTATAGACCTTGGCTCTTCACCTAGATTGCCAATTAGAGTTCACCTACAGTTCAGGAAACAGATTTAGTACTGGAAGGTTTTAGTGACTGCATACAATACCCATACCATGTGCACCAGGTTTAGCCTTGCGTTCTTCATTTCATCAAACTGTCACTCAGCTAGCCCCTGGAATGGTGAAACTTCTGATAGTGATATGTTGTCATGGCAAACAAGATTATAAAACAGTTCCCCTGTAGTATTAAACTTAACATTTTTAATATGTGATTTGCTATAAATTTTAAGTGAACATTCTCTTCTGGAGATGGATATTTTGAATTTCTAACAATAATGGGCTTTTTAAAGTGGTTTAAATTGTACGGCAATGTTAAATTTTACACAGTTAGAATAGGCTGTATCTCAATAGTTTATCACAAACCACATCTTAAATAGCCCTTGAAATAACAGCCAAAGACTGTTATCTGATTTCGCTAGAACACATAGCGACAGTCATTAGTAATACCAGGAAACGAAGAGAAAGAAACACCGTATTCCATTGTGATGATAGTTTAAAGACATTACAAATAACACTGACCAAGAAATATGCTAAATCAACTGAAATTTCTATCAAGTCTACAAAGTGGTTAAACACTTCCTTAATTGTAACCAGGCCCTAACTTGCAAGTACAGGCCCTAACTTGTTCAACTGGTCACAATTCATGCACATTTGGTCATTTTAAAATCTTTTTCAAGAAACTACAAGAGTTTTCACAGGTTAGACACCATTCCCTTGTTTGAAAAAAGTGAACAGAATAAATAATACCATTTTTGTATACGGTTTCCCATAGAATCTTACAGCACAGCCATTCAGCCCATTATGCCTGTGCTGGCTCTTTGAAAGAGCTATACAATGAGTCCTATTTCTTCGCTCTTTTCCCGTAGCCCTGCAAATCTTTCCTTTTCAAGTATATATCCAATTCCCTTTTGAAAGTTACTACTGAATCTTCTTCCATCACCCTTTCAGGTAGTGTATTCCAAATCATAACTCGCTGCACAAAAACAATCTCCTCATCTCCCCTATGGTACTTTTGCCAATTATCTTAAATCTGTGCCTTTTGGTTACTGACCACCTGCCAGTAGAAACAGTTTCTCTTATTTACTCTAACAAAGCAACATTGTAAAGGGGCTCAAAACTAATTTCAAGACTGGACTTCAGTTTGTCGATCTGCCCTAACTTGTTAACCCTAACAAGTGATTTTGTGCAAAATAAATTTCATCCTCTAAAGAATCTGAATTTATGTGTACATAAGAACATAAGAAATTGGAGCAGGAGTAGGCCAATCGGCCCCTCGAGCCTGCTCCGCCATTCAATAAGATCATGGCTGATCTGATCCCAACCACAAATCTAAAGAACACAAGAAGTCGGAGCAGGACCCGGCCACATAGCCCCTGGGCCCTCTCCGCCACCCACAGGGCATTGACCGATCCGAACTCAGCTTCATGTCCAATTTCCTGCCCGCTCCCCATAACCCCTAATTCCCTTTACTTCTAGGAAACTGTCTATTTCTGTTTTAAATTTATCTAATGATGTAGCTTCCACAGCTTCCTGGGGCAGCAAATTCCACAGACCTACCACCCTCTGAGTGAAGAAGTTTCTCCTCATCTCAGTTTTGAAAGAGCAGCCCCTTATTCTAAGATTATGCCCCCTAGTTCTAGTTTCACCCATCTTTGGGAACATCCTTACTGCATCCACCCGATCAAGACCCTTCACAATCTTATATGTTTCAATAAGATCGCCTCTCATTCTTCTGAACTCCAATGAGTAGAGTCCCAATCTACTCAACCTCTCCTCATATGTCCGCCCCCTCATCCCCGGGATTAACCGAGTGAACCTTCTTTGTACTGCCTCGAGAGCAAGTATGTCTTTTCTTAAGTATGGAGACCAAAACTGTATGCAGTATTCCAGGTGCGGTCTCACCAATACCTTATATAACTGCAGCAATACCTCCTTGTTTTTATATTCTATCCCCCTAGCAATAAAAGCCAACATTCCGTTGGCTTTCTTGATCACCTGCTGCACCTGCATACCAACTTTTTGATTTTCTTGCACTAGGACCCCCAGATTCCTTTGTACTGCAGTACTTTCCAGTCTCTCGCCATTAAGAAAATAACTTGCTCTCTGATTTTTCCTGCCAAAGTGCATAACCTCACATTTTCCAATATTATATTGCATCTGCCAAATCTCCGCCCACTCACCCAGCCTGTCTATATCCCCTTGCAGGTTTTTTATGTCCTCCTCACTCTCTACTTTCCCTCCCATCTTTGTATCATCTGCAAATTTTGATATGTTGCACTCGGTCCCCTCCTCCAAATCGTTAATATAGATTGTAAAGAGTTGGGGACCCAGCACCGACCCCTGTGGAACACCACTGGTTACTGGTTGCCAGTCCGAAAATGAACCATTTATCCCAACTCTCTGCTTCCTGTTCGATAACCAATCCTCCACCCATGCCAGAATATTACCCCCAATCCCGTGATTTTTTATCTTAAGTAATAATCTTTTATGTGGCACCTTGTCGAATGCCTTCTGGAAGTCTAAATACACTACGTCCACTGGTTCCCCTTTATCCACCCTATACGTTATATCCTCGAAGAACTCAAGCAAATTTGTCAGACATGACTTCCCCTTCATAAAGCCATGCTGACTTTGTCCTATTAAATTATGCTTATCTAAATGTTCCGTTACTGTCTCCTTAATAATAGACTCCAAAATTTTACCCACCACAGATGTTAAGCTAACTGGCCTATAATTTCCAGCCTTCTGCCTACTACCCTTTTTAAATAACGGTGTTACATTAGCAGTTTTCCAATCTGCCGGGACCTCTCCTGAGTCCAGGGAATTTTGGAAAACTATCACCAAAGCATCCACAATCCCTACTGCCACTTCCCTCAAGACCCTAGGATGGAAGCCATCAGGTCCAGGGGATTTATCCGCCTTGAGTCCCATTATTTTACCGAGTACCATCTCTTGAGTGATTTTAATCGTATTTAGCTCCTCCCCCCCGAGAGTCCCCTGTTTGTCCAGTGTTGGGATATTCTTAGTGTCCTCTACTGTAAAGACTGAAACAAAATATTTGTTCAGCATTTTTGCCATCTCCATGTTTCCCACCATTAATTTCCCGGTCTCATCCTCTAAGGGACCTATGTTTGCCTTAGCCACCCTTTTTCTTTTTATATAACTATAGAAACTCTTGCTATCTGTTTTTATATTTTTTGCTAATTTCTTTTCATAATCTAACTTCCCTTTCTTAATCAATCCTTTAGTTACTTTTTGCTGTCTTTTGAAGAATTCCCAATCTTCTATCCTCCCACTAAGTTTGGCTACCTTATATGTCCTTGTTTTTAGTCGGATACTATCCTTGATTTCTTTACTTAGCCACGGGTGGCTGTCATTTCTTTTACACCCTTTTTTCCTCAGTGGAATATATTTATTTTGAAAGTTGTAAAATAACTCCCTAAATGAACACCACTGCTCATGTACCGTCTTACCCTTTAATCTATTTTCCCAGTCCACTTTAATCAATTCCGCTCTCATACCATCATAGTCTCCTTTATTCAAGCTCAGTACGCTTGTTTGAGAATCAACCTTCTCACCCTCTAATTGGATATGGAATTCAACCATGTTGTGGTCGCTCGTTCCAAGGGGATCCTTAACTAGGACATTATTAATTAATCCTGACTCATTACACAGGACCAGGTCCAAGGTTGCCTGCCCCCTTGTAGGATCAGTTACATACTGCTCAAGAAATCCATCCCTGATGCACTCAATGAACTCGTCCTCAAGGCTGCTCTGCCCAATTTGATTTGTCCAGTTAATATGATAATTAAAATCCCCCATAATTATGGCTGTTCCCTTATTACATGCCCCGACTATCTCCTGATTAATACTTCTTCCAGCAGAGTTGCAACTATTAGGAGGCCTATATACTACGCCCACTAATGTTTTTTTTCCCTTATTATTCCTTATCTCCACCCAAACTGTTTCATTATCTTGATGCTTTGTCCCAATATCATTTCTCTGTATTACAGTGATTCCTTCCTTTATTAACATAGCCACCCCACCTCCCCTTCCTTCCTGCCTGTCCTTCCTGATTGTTAAATACCCTGGCATATTTAATTCCCAGTCGTTGCCACCCTGCAGCCATGTTTCTGTAATGGCCACAAGATCATACCCATACGTAGTTATTTGTGCCGTTAACTCGTCCATTTTATTACGAATGCTACGTGCATTCAGATAAAGAACTTTCAAATCTGTTTTGTGACGCTTAGTTCCTGCTTTTTCCTTTTTTAACACTTTACCTATTACTCCATACCTTCTGTCCCTTCCTGTTACGCTTTCCTCTCTCTCCCTGCTCAGGTTCCCAACCCCCTGCCACTTTAGTTTAAACCCTCCCCAACAGCACTAGCAAACACTCCTCCTAGGACAGCGGTCCCGGCCCTGCCCAGGTGCAGACCGTCCGGTTTGTACTGGTCCCACCTCCCCCAGAACCGTTTCCAGTGTCCCAGGAATTTGAATCCCTCCCCCTTGCACCATTCCTCTAGCCACGTATTCATTTGAAATATCCTCCTATTTCTACTCTGACTAGCACGTGGCACTGGCAGCAATCCTGAGATTACTACCTTTGAGGTCCTATTTTTTAATTTACCTCCTAACTCCCTATATTCTGCTTTTAGGACCTCATCCCCTTTTTTACCTATATCGTTGGTGCCTATGTGCACCACGACAGCTGGCTGTTCGCCCTCCCCCTCCAAAATGTTCTGTAGCCGCTCCGAGACATCCTTGATCCTTGCACCAGGGAGGCAACACACCATCCTGGAGTCTCGGTTGCGGCCGCAGAAACGCCTGTCTATTCCCCTTACAATTGAGTCCCCTATCACTATAGCTCTGCCACTCTTTTTCCTCCCAGCCTGTGCAGCAGAGCTACCCGTGGTGCCAGGAAGTTGGCTGCTGCTGCCTTCCCCTGATAAGTCATCCCCCCCAACAGCATCCAAAGTGGCATATCTGTTTGAGAGGGGGATGGACACAGGGGACCCCTGCACTACCTGCCTGCATCTCTTACTCTTCCTGGTGGTCACCCATTCACTTCCTGCCTGTATACCCTTTACCTGCGGTGTGACCAACTCGCTAAACGTGCTATCCACGAGTTTCTCTGCATCGCGGATGCTCCACAGTGAGTCCACCCGCAGCTCCAGCTCCGAGATACAATCGGTCAGTAGCTGCAGGTGGACACACTTCCCGCACACATGGTCGAATGTAGAACTTGTGTTTAAATTACTAATTCAATCCAATTATCACAGTGTAAATTTTTTTTAAAAAAATCATTCAGTACAGTAAGCTTTCGAATTCTGATCACAGGGCAGTACTGTCAAGCAAAGCGGGGTTTAAAATGCAAATTGGAGAACAAGGTATTTTGAGACAAGCATCAGCTTTGCATCACAAACACCGAAATAAAATATAAAACCATGCTACCAAGGGTGAGATCACCTTTTAAAATTGATGTCTTTCATGTAGATCAAAGACACATTTAAAGAGGAGGTTCATAGTTGCAACACTGATCTGTTTCAGTTACCAAGTGTGTTTATTCACTACTAAATGGTTGCTAAGGTTATATTATACAAAAAACAGAATTGAAGAGTCAGGAAAGTGCAGACTTTTTTTCAGTTGCCCCTCAGAAATGAGAACTGGCATCAAGCCCAATTACTCAGTTCCAGTTTTTAAAAAAATAAATGTACTTGGTCTCCAAGCGCAACTAGAAATTACAGTTAGTGATGTCATATATCTAACTATATGGAGACCCAGCTGTACCGTAATATAAGGGTTATTTTATTTTTCTCTGATCTATTTGGGGAGCTAGGCCTCAAACCAGACATGCAGGGACACACATTATTATTTTTTAATCTTTCCAGGTTTAAGCTATAGCCTTTGTATATCATTGTACAGTCATGTGAATATAATGTAGGTTCAAATGTGATGATCTATGATCTGCTTCTAAATGTACAGTACGACCTTGCAATACTGAACCCCAGCCTTCCAAAACTCGCAGTTACCACAGCATGCCGCGCACCCGCTCCCCAATTCCATGATTCAGATGCTGTGAGTGCAGGTATAAAGATAGTGCCAACAACCACTTACTTGAGAGAATACTAAGGGCCCAATATAAAAAAGCAACACAGCAAGCAGTGGGTGGCACTGCAGCACCAAAGCTACAGAATTCCCAGGTTCAGAATACTGGTGCGAAACAGTACAGTAACGACATGAAGTTAAATTGTGTTTACAGGTGCATGCAGGCTGCAAGTTTGACGTTGATGCAAGTGATTCAGGCTTCACACCAACACTAAACTTGCAGCATAAATCTGGAGTCTGGACCTGACTCACTCTCAACTGCATTATAATTACACCCTAATTGTCTTGAATGTATTGTATATGAATTGGAAAACTTGTCTTTAAAAGTTTCTTCTGCTGCTATAAGCAGATTGTTGTTCATGTGTGTTAGTTTGCAGATCACATTTCAAATTTCGAAGACAGTAGTCATTATTTCTGACGAGGCTAATTCCTGTTTTACTGTTTTTGAGCAATATTTCCAGTTTCTTTTTCCATAGGAAATAATTTTTGGGAAGAATGGAAGGGATTTAGGGATTAATTAGTTTGTTAATTAGTACTTAACATAAAAAAACACTTCATATAGGACTCTCCTGCTAATGGACAATTCTTCCTGAAATACATCTGTAGTGCCTGTATTTGATCCAATACATTCTGGTTATCACACCTTGTACAATAATTAAATGATCACAGGATTCCAAATGCTAGTGTTTCCAGATTAAGTCACTTCAATTATCCATGATTAACAAGGCAATAATGAACATGAAAGTGTGTGTTTATTGTGGGTTTTAGGACACCAGGGACTCTTTTGGCACAAACCAATGCCAAGTGCTAAATAAATTCTGGTGTGCTGAAGCTCATGTTAAATGCACACATTCAATCTGATAGATAGAAGCACTTTTGTTTACCCTACAATATAAAATGTTGTATTTTCAGTTGCCATCTGTGATTTCACTGGAACGACTCTAACGCAGAAGAATAAAATATTTCAGGACTGAATAAAATGGCTTGGAGAAGAGGTTTATTAGAGGCATTTTGTAAATCAGGAACAACAGTTGCCAGTGCAGAGTTGCAGGTTGCAGAGACATGCTCCAAGTCAAGACAATCAGAAACCAGATCATGTTCTCACCTTTTAAACTGACAGCACATTCAGTTACCTAGCAGGACACACAAAAAAGGAGCAACTTAAATGCGGGGAATTTATCTGTTCCAGAGATAGACATCATCAATTTCTCCTTATATGATGTTGTTTTGCATAACCGGAGTAGCAATGCTAAGTATAAATTGGCCATGAAAGAAACAACATGGCATTTATATAGTTCCTTTCATGTCCTCGGGATGTCCCAAGCTATTTCACAGCCAATGAATTACTTTTGAAGTGGAGTCATTGTTGCTTTGTAGGTAAACCCAGCAGCCAATTTGTGCATAGCTGGGTCCCACAAACAGCGAACGAGATAAATGACCAGTTAATCTGTTTTGGTTCTGCACAAGAGATTATTAACAAAAATGAAAGTGCATGGAATTGGAGGTAACCTTCTGACATGGGTTGGTAATTGGTTGGGAGGTAGGAAACAGAGAGTAGGGGTGAAGGGAATGTTCTCTGATTGGCAGGAAATGGCCATTAGTGTTCCCCAGGGATCTGTACTGGGGCCCCAACTTTTCACGATAAATATTAATTATTTGGATGAAGGAAAAGAGAGTTGTATATCCAAACTGGGAGTTGACACTAATTTAGGAGGGACAGTAAGTTGTGTAGATGGGAGCAGGAAGTTACAAAGGAACATGGACAGATTAAGTGAGTGGATAAAACTATGGCAAATAGAGTTCAATGTGGGGAAGTGTGAGGTCATCTACTTTGGATCTGAGAAAGACAAATCCGAATATTTTCTGAACAACAACAACGTGCATTTGGATAATATAGTGCCTTTAATGTAGTAAAACATCCCAAGGCGCATCATAGGAGCGATTATCAAACAAAATTTGACACCGAGCCGCATAATCATAGAATTGTAGAAAGGTTACAGCACGGAAGGAGGCCATCCGGCCCACCGAGTCCGTGCTGGCTCTAAGCAAGAGCAATTCAGCTAGTCCGACCGCCCTATCCCCTAGAGATATTAGGACCAAAAGCTTGGTCAAAGAGGCAGGTTTTAAGAAGCATCTTAAAGGAGGAGAGAGAAGTAGAGAGGCAGAGAGGTTTAGGGAGGGAATTCCAGAGCTTTGGCCTAGGCAGCTGAAGGCAAGGCTGCCAATGGTGGAGTGATTAAAATCGGGAACGTGCAAAAGGCAAGAATTGGAGGAGTGCAGAGATCTCGGAGGGTTGTAGGGCCGGAGGAAGTTACAGAGATAGGGAGGGGCGAGGCCAGGGAGGGATTTGAAAACAAGGATGAGAATTTTAAAATTGAGGCGTTCCCGGACCAGGAGCCAATGTAGGTCAGCGAGCATAGAGATGATGGGTGAAAGAGACTTGGTGTGAGTTAGGATACAGGCAGCAGAGTTTTGGATGAGCTCAAGTTTATAGAGGGTGGAAGGTGGGAGGCCGGCCAGGAGAGCATTGGCATAGTCAAGTCTAGAGGTAATAAAGGCATGGATGTGTGTTTCAGCATCAGATGAGTTGAGGCGGGGTGGAGACACACGATATGATGGAGGTGGGAGTAGGCGGTCTTGGTGATGGAGTGGATATGTGGTCGGAAGTTCATCTCAGGGTCAAATAGGATGCCAAGGTTGCGAAAGGTCTGGGTCAGCCCCAGACAATGGCCAGGGAAATGGATGGAGTCAGTGGCTAGGGAACGGAGTTTGTGGTGGGGACCAATGTCAATGGCTTTGGTCTTCCCAATATTTAGTTGGAGGAAATTTTTGCTCATCCAGTACTCGGACAAGCAGTGTGACAAATCAGAGACAGTGGAGGAGTCAAGGGAGGTAGTGGTGAGGTAGAGCTAGGTGTCATCAGCGTACATGTGGAACCTGAGGCTGTGATTTTGGATGATGTCACTGAAGGGCAGCATGTAGATGAGAAATAGGAGGGGTCCAAGGATAGATCCTTGGGGGACTCCAGAGGTAACGGTGTGGGAATGGGAAGAGAAGCCATTGGTGTTTCTCTGGCTAAGACTGGATAGATAAGAATGGAATCAGGTGAGCGCAGTGTCACCCAGCTGGACGACGGAGGAGAGGCAATGGAGGAGGATGGTGTGATCAACCATGTCGGTGCAGACAGGTCGAGAAGGATGAGGAGGGATAGTTTACCACGGTCACAGACACATAGCATGTGGTGAGAGACTAGGAGCTATGAAGGAGCAGAAGGATTTAGCTGTGTATGTACAGAAATCACTAAAAGCTAGTGCACAGACCATAAGAGATAGGAGCAGGAGAAGGCCTTTCGGCCCCTCAAGCCTGCTCCGACATGCAATGAGATCGTGGCTGATCTGATTTTTACCTCAACTCCACTTTCCCACCTTTTCCCCATATCAGGTACAAAAAGTAGCCACAAATGCTAATGGAATGTTGAAAGGGGTTGCAATACAAAAGTGAGGAAATGATATTTCAGTTGTACAGTGCCTTGATCAGACCCCATCTGCAGTACTATATTCAGTTTTAGGCACCAAACTTCTGGAAGAGTATATTGCCTTAAAGAGTTAAATTATGAGGACAGGTTTCATAAACCCTTGAGTTTAGAAGGTTGAGAGTTGACCTAATTGAGGTCTTTAAAAGGAATTTTATATGGTAGATACAGAGAAACGATTTCCTCTGGTGGGGGAATCTAGAACAAGAGGGGATAATCTTAAAATTAGAGTTATGCCATGTAGGAGTGAAATTAGGAAGAACTTTTTCACACAAAGGTAGTGGAAAGCTGGAACTCTATCCCCCAAAAGACAGTGAATGCTGGGTCAATTGAAATTTTCAAGACTGAGATCAATTGATTTTTGTTTGGCCAGCGGATCAAGGGATGTGGAGCAAAGGCGGGTAAATGGAGTTGAGGTTAGCCATGATCTAATTGAATGGCAGAACAGACTCGAGGGGCTGAATTGCCGACTCCTGTTCCTATGTCCGTTCACTTGTGAACAAGGCTCTTGCCATCCATGACCTTATTTGTGGATGACTGCACTGACATTTTGGATTTGACGGAAACTTGGCTTACAGGTGGCAACACCTTGCCCCTTACCAAAACAGTCCTGTCCGGTTCTACTTTCCACCACCTGCCCTGCCCAAATCACCCCAATAGTAGTGTGGCCCTTATCACCAAGTGACTACCCCTGCTCCTCTGGCATCTTCTCCTCCTTTGAGCATCTTACCTTGATCCACCATCACTGCTTCTTCAAAATCCTCGTTGTCTATCACTCTCCCCAAGATATCTTACCTCCCTTCATGCCTCAGACTCAGACTCCTCATCTTCAGAGATTTCAATCTCTATCTCAGCTGCCCTTGCCCTCCCTAAATCTCTTCTTTTATATAAACTCTCCTACCGATTTTCACGGCCACCCCTTCGACCATGCTTCTCCACTCCCATGGTCTCGATCACACAAGGCTATTTCCGACTACTTCTATATAACTCATCCCACATACATCACCCCCTTCCAAGCCCCTTTCTTTCTGGATCTGGAAAAACTCTGCCACAAGTCACTTACAACTGCACTTTCAAACTCCCTGCTATCTAGCCTTTAGCCTTCCATTCACCACAATACTTCTGCAGCTGTCGATCTGATCAGCCACTCTCACTCCTCCACCTTTGATGCCCTTGTCCCCTGCAAAACCTTTACTCTCTTCCTTCCTGGTTGTTCCACATAGTATGGACCCCTTCTTTGCTTCCCAAAGTCCACGGGCGCAGAGTTGAGTGTATCTGCTGCACAACTGGTGTAACCATCTATCACCAGATGCGGCTGGACCACATCAAGCGCTATTAGGCCTCACTGTCCTCTGCCAATATCACCCACTACTTCAGGATCATCCTGGAAAATAAAGATAGCTTCCAACTTCTTTTCTCCAGTACTAAACGTCTGTTTAAATCCATCTCCCCTGCCCCCTCCACCCTCACCTCCAAGGTATTTGACCTTCAACTGAGCTTCCAACTCCATATGCTCTCCATCACAAAATCTACTTTCACCTCCATAACATCGCCCACCTCTGCCCTTGCCCCAGCCCATCTGCTGCTAAAGTCCTCGTCTATGCCTTTATCATCTCCAAACTCAACTATTCCACTGCTCTCATGGCTGACCTCCCATCCTCCACCCTCTGCAAGCGTCTCATCCAAAACTCTGCTGCATGTTTACTATACCGTTTCAAGTTCTCTCACCCATCACCCTTGCCCTTGTTGACCTACACTGGCTCCTGGTCCCTCAACAGCTCAAATTTAAAATTCTCATCCGTGCGTTTAAATTCCTTTGTGGCCTCAACCCCTTCCCATCTCTATAATCTCCTCCAGCATTACAGACCCCCCTCTCCGAACTTTCCATTCCTCTTAATCTGGTCTCTAGTGTATCCCCCCTCCTTTCATCCCACTATTGGCAACTGTGCCTTCAGCAACCTAGGCCACGTACTCTGAAATTCCCTCTCTTATTTTTTTGCCTCTCCACCATCCGCTCCTACTTTAAGACCCTCCTTAAAACCCACCTCTTTGGCCAAGATTTGTCATCCCTCCCAATATTGTCTGCCTTGGCTTGGCGTCCACTTTAGCCAAATGCCTTTGTGAAACGCCGCGGTATTTTTTTTTCCTACATTAAACATGCTATATAAATTCAAGTTGTTGTTCGTATGACATTTGACTGCTAAAATAGTGCATAAGTCACATGAACACATTAAATGTTCATTTGCTAATATTTTCCACACTCATTTTTAGGCTGTTCTTAAATAAGATTTTTCTGTGCAATACTTGCAACGCTGCAGTAACTCTGTTCACTATTGGAAATGTGTGTGACAATTTTAGAGTGATAAAAGAAAAATGTTGTTTCATCAATGTACATTGTTTACTACTGTGCAAGATTATGCGTGAGAACGGTTTAAGATTCAACTATGCTAGCTAGGCAGGCATGCAAAAAGGTTTGAAGGACCAAGCTCAGCAAACTTCTAAAACAGAAAACTGAGGATCCCAGTCATATTTCAGAATTTAAAAATCTGTGCAATTGTTCCTGTGCACAGGGGAGATTTTCAGCTGCACTGACTATGGCAGTGAATCTCTTCATACCCTTCAGCTAAATTAATGTTAGGATCTTGTTTTTAATTATAAATCAAGGAGCCAGAAGAAATCCACGTTTTGCTTTTGATGCATACGATCTGCTAGAGGGACTTCTCTCCGACATCCAAGTAGAGAGCAAGTCTGCTGTGTCCTTCATGTACTACAGAACTGCAAGATGTTTGCTAAGGGAGTCTCAAGACGACACTATTAACTTCAGAAGAAACTACACTGACCAACTTATAAAGTTATATTACAATTGTTCTCAGCTAATGTGAACCGTTTATCCATAATCTAACCTCACTATGTAAACAAATCTAGCTGCCAGAAAGGATTAAAGTGAAGCTTCCCAATCTGATATAATGTGCCCTATTGCAGGGCGATGTCTGCCTTCCACTAATAAAAGCCAGAGACGTGTCAAGCACCATAAGGACGGGGCATGGGGGTCTAAAACCTCATGAAAATGACCAGTGAGGAATAATCTGTTCATGGAATGTTAGGTGGGAATTTTCCTGTTGCCCACCTACCCCTACTGCAGCGTGAATGTAATCAAGATTCCAAAGTAAGGGTATCGGATCAGTGGGTCACAACTCTGTGGTGTGCTGTGTTGATGCTCCAATGCACTACAAAAATTCTGGCATCTATTTTCCCCCCACCTGAAAATGGTCACATGAAGACATGATTCCATGGGTATTGTCAGCAGTTGCCCAGATGGCTATTATTCAGGTGTTAACCTAGACTGAACTGTACTGTTTGTGCAAAACTCTAATTCCAGTGCTGAACAAATAAAAATTTTTGCAACAGTCCCGGCAATACATACACAGTAGGGTTTAAATTAGCTGAAAGTCTACCAAGTATACTCAAGTTTCAAACAATTTTACACGTGTTACTGTAGTTACTGTGCAGAAATGCTCAGGAATGGTCTGTGAAACTGTCCCGATTCTTAAAGATTTTTCTTCTAAATCACCAAGTTCTGCACAATATTGTGCTTTAAACAGTCACCTGATGTTATGTTGAATTTCCTACACTACGTTTAAAAGTATACGTGAAATTCAGCAGTTTCAGTGCAGAAATTGCTAAACGAAAACAAGTTAACATTAATTTTTGCACACTAACATCTAAATTGTTTTGTGGAGTGAGGAAAAGAGGAAGGGTTTGGAGGTTTTGTCTAATCTTCACAATAATCTCACTGCAATTCATTTCTGGAACTTGTCAATTCTAAGTTTGCACATGGCTAGCGATTAACTCGAATACCTTGAATACATCTTTGTACATTGCTGTCCATAAAATTTACGTGCTGCTAATGGGGGAAAACAGTTAAAAAGTTACTAGCATTTTTTTGTAGCAGCTGGTACCGAATTTTGATGTTATTCTATTCCGATGCAACCTGTCCTCTGTTCACCAACTAGTAATTTCCCATTTATATATTGCTAATCCTGATATATAAGACAATTCAAATATGTTTGTTCCTTAATTAAATGCCATGCTCTGCCTGGGGGCCAAGACTACTTTCAACCATGGCTGTCAGTCAAGTCAGCTGAAAAGCTATTATCAGTTGTTCAATGAAACTCATGTTCATCAGCACTAGTCAAAAGCAACGAGTGATTAGAACGTTTTTAGGTAGGGTACAAGTTTATAAAACCTACAACATCCAGCTGAAGATATACTTTAATTTGACAATGGCTACTGGAGGTTTGAGGACATGTAGTCCTGGGAGTTCTAAGTCACATGCTGGAGGGCACCTGCAGGCTGAACATGCAGTAAACTAGCAACAGAGCTGTAATCATGCAACACATCACCGCAGGACAAAAAAAAATGCATTTTATATAGGTAGTCTCACAATAAGACCTGTCTTACCCTTCAGTCACAGAGTCTAAATCCTCTGCTGGTAAAATAAAACTTGACTGCAGACGTTTCTTTTGCAAAGTGTTCACTTACAAAAAGTGCTTCCTCCTGATTATTGGGAACAAAACCAAGCTTAGCATTACCAGAAACACTCAAATTCCAGGGAAAATGGCATAGAATTCTTAAACAAAAGCTTTAACAACAGAGGTAATTTAATTGTAAGCAGTCGTAACAGCTGCCAATGTTTTTCTTATTTGAATAACAGACAAGTTTAGTTAATGTGCTGCTTCAAAATTGACATTTCCTTTAAAAGGTCCAAACTCCAGTGTTTCAAACGTCACTCAGACTTTCAAGTTTTGTTAACTCTGTAATTGCCTAAAATAACTTGTCTACCACCCCAGCAGGGCAAAACTACTGTATCCCATCGCCAACTACTGCTGCAAGAAATTAGGCTCCTGTTCTTCCACAGGAAATATCACCTTCAATTTGTTTTCTATCAGATTTCCTCTTCATATTCTCCTTTCCAAAGAAAAGAACCCCAGCCTGCTCAGTCTTTCCTGATAGTTGCATCCTCTTAATTCTGGTGACATCCTTGTAAATCTTTTCTGCACTTTCTCCAGTGCTTCAATATCCTTTTTGTAGTATGGAGATCAGAACTGCACACTGTACTCAAGTGTGGTGTAACCATTACCCACCTGCTTTTTTATTCTTTTTATCCCTCTAGAAATGAACCCCAGTACTTTGTTTGCACTCTTTATGGCCTTATCACCTTGTGTTGCTACTTTTAGCGATTTATGTATCTGTATTCCCAGATCTCTTGGCTCCTCAACCCCATTTAGTTTCTTACCTTCCAAGGAATAAGTGGCCTCCTTATTCCTCCTACCAAACTGAACTACCTCACACTTTGTTATATTGAATTTTATTTGCCATTTATCCACCCACTCTGCAAGCCTGCTTACATTTTCCTATATTTTGGTGCAGTCGTCCACATTATTAGCTATACCCCGACAACTTGATATCATCTGCAAATTTCGACACTATACTTCCAATTTCTGAGTCCAAATCATTTATGCATATGATGAACAACTATGGTCCCAGTGCGGATCCCTGCGGAATACCACTTCCCACTTTCTGCAGGTCCGAGAAATTTCCCTCAACTCCTACCCTCTGTTTTCTGTTTTGTAGCCATCTTTCAATCCATTCTGCTACCTGGCCCCTGACTACCCACGCCATGATCTTTATCATGAGTGTCTTATCTGGCACCTTATCGAAGTCCATCTGAAAATTCATGTATACCACATCCAATGCATTGATTGCTCTTGTCTACTCTGCTATTTCTTCAAAGAATTCAATAAGGTTGGTTAAACATGACCTTCCTTTTAGAAATCCATGCTGGCTTTTTTTAAAATTATATTCTCCGTCTACAGATGTTTTGTTAGCTGATCTTTAAGCAAAGATTCTCATATGTTTCTTACCACTGACGTTAAACTAACAGGTCTACAGTTCCCTGGATTAATTCTAGATCCCTCTTTGAAGATAGGAATTACAGTTGCTGTTCACCAGTCCTCTGGCACGATTCATTTTTCTATTTATTTTTTGTATACGATTACTAGTGCCGCTGCTATCTCCTCCCTAATTTCTTTGAGTATCCATGGGTGCAATCCATCTGGGCTTGGGGCTTTGTCCTCCTTAAGACTTATACAGTTTCAATAAAATAACAAACATGAAATAGGAGAGTGACATAACATGGCATATTTCATGGGAAATGCCAAGTACAATGTCACCCAATCAAGATCAATTCCATTTAAAAGCATTAAGAAACAGAAAATTTGAATTTATATAGCGCCTTTCACATCCTCAGGATTTCTCAAACGACTTCGCAACCAATTAATTACTTTTGAAGCGCAGTCACTGTTGTTATGTAGGTGCTGTTCCATGAGATACAAATATCTCTGGCACACATTTATTAAACACCAACCATAAATTTCACTTCCTAACTCAAGCTGTCTGAAATTCCTCTTGTTCAGATGAGACAAATGTGAGACTGAAAGTTTGACATCTTCACGTTCCCCCCTCTCTACCAACCTCCCCCTCCCCCCCCCCACCCCCAACTTCATTTTTCTGGCTTAAAACACATATCACATGTTATCCGTATAACCCATGATTATAAGGCAACATGTTTTCCACCTGAAGGTAAAAGAAAGGAGCTGACAGAGAATACTCTCAAAATAGAGAAAAGTATTTGACCTCTAACCAGCAGTATAATATTTTTAAAAACAACTAATTATACACTATTATAAATGATTCATGTGTGCACTAGAAATGTGCCCAATTCCCTCCTTAGATCCTTCCAGCAAACAATTGCTGTTTGGCTCTTTATAAAGAACTCAATACAAGAACATTTAAGGGCTCAGATGTCTCTGTAGTTTAATAACACTGTCACACCACCACTAAATGTCAATCCTGACTAGTTCGAAGTGAGACAATCACTTAAACGTATGTAGTAATTTAGCTGCAAGAATTGAGCCAATACCAATCAGTTGAAAATAAAAACACAGCCTCTAGCTGGACTCCTCTCCACCTTGTATCACATTGGAGGAAGACTGCATTTTAGTCTCTGGATAAGCAAGGCAGTATTCGCTGCCTACAGCTGTCATTATAAGCTTCTTTTATATTGGCTTTAGTGGGGTGCTAGGATGGCCAGCTCCCAAGGCAAGGCAACCCCAAAGTCAATTTACTAGATTAAGCTTGGTCAGTCAGCCAGGAAGAACTGGTAACGGGTGAAAACTGCAAAGCTGCTGGTAGTGCAAGTGCAAGTATGGTGCAAACAGCCACATTCACTATGACAAGCGATATTTGTAGCACTGAGGAATACAAGAACCTGGACATCAGTTCCATGTGTAAACTCACTCCCAACTAGCAACTTCACTGTTTAAATTAGAATGATGCCATTAGATGGGAACAATTTTTAGTTGTTAAAAATGCATAATGTTGCTGTCATACTATCTTGGCCTAAATAAGTGAGCACATAGTGGTCTGACCACAGATTAACAATTGAGATATTAGCAGTATATTAAATGAAAAATGAAAAATGTAACACAAAGATAACTTCAGTAATGAGACACACTTCTCTTTTAAAAGGTTGAAAGTTTTTTTTAAAAATGTCATTGATTGTACAAAACAGTTTCATCTAAATAATGAACTGTTCTACTGACTGCACACAAAACTTTAGATTTACAAAAAGTTAAACAAACATTTTCTTGCGTATTTCTTGCCCAAAAAGCATGACGGGGCAGCATGGTTGTTGACTCCTATTAATGAATCTTCTAGTTGACTGACAGTGTGCCCTGGAGCAGGACACTGTCAGCTGACAGTGTCTCCCAGCACATAACCTATCCCAGATAACTGCCTTCCTTGGTGCAAAGCACTGCAGAGCAATATAAGAAATATTTCATAGATCAATTTCTCTTTCATTAAGCACAACTAGCACTAGTATTCAACAGGTCCTGCAGTTAAAAAATTACAATAATTAAAAAAAACGAATTAGCACACCAAAAGAGTTGTAATTAGTTTAGCCTTTGGCAGAACATTACTTTAAATTCTTCACCATTCTCAAATGTTGGAATGTGTGTCTAGGTCTCTCCAGATCATCATTATTATTCAACAAAAAAGAAAAGTAAGCAAAACTAATTCCAGAGTACAGCTGTGCAGCATAGTCATATCCCCTTACAGACTGCACCATATGACGTTTTGTGATTAAAAATATTTGATAACTGTCCATTTTTTGAACTAGGGAAGGTCATGTGGAAATACTTTACAGAAAAAATAATTTGTTGGCTTTGAAACATTTAGAATAAATGAACAAATCTGTTAGTTACTCCAGTTAAAAATATGTTTTGTAGTTTAGAAAACTAACTCATAAAATTAATCACAACAATTTGCATTTATATAGCACCTTTAAAGCAGTAAAATGTCACAAGGTACTTCACAGAAGTGTTATCAAACAAAATTTGACACCGAGCCACATAAGGAGATATTAGGACAGGAAGGTAGGCTTTAAGGAGTGTCTTAAAGGAGGCGAGAGAGGTAGAGAGGCAAAGAGGTTTAGGGAGGGAATTCCAGAGCTCAGGGTCTAGGCAACTGAAGGCTCGGCCTTCGGTGAACGGGACTTGGTGCAAGTTAGGATATGGGCAGCAGAGTTTTGGATGAGCTCAAGTTTATGGAGGGTGGAAGATGGAAGGGTGGCCAGGAGAGCATTACAATAGTCAAGTCCAGAGGTAATAAAGGCATGGATAAGGGTTTCAGCAACAGATGAGTTGAGGCACGGCCAGAAACGAACGATGTTACGGAGGTGGAAGTAGGCGATCTTGGTGATGGAGCAGATATAGGGTCAGAAGCTCATCTCAGGGTCAAATAGGATGCCAAGATTGCGAATGGTCGAGTTCAGCCTCAGACAGTGGCCATGGAGAGGGATGGAATCGGTGGCTAGGGAGCGGAGTTTGTGGCGGGGATCGAAGACAAAGGCTTCGGTCTTCCCAATATTTAGTTGGAGGAAATTTCTGCTCACCCAGTATTGGATGTTGATCAAGCAGCATGACAAATCAGAGGCAGTGGAAGGGTCGAGAGAGTGGTGGTGGTGAGGTAGAGCTGGGTGTCGTCGGCGTACACGTGGAACCTGATGTTGTGCTTTCGGATGATGTTGCCGGGGGGCAGCATGTAGATGAGAACTGGGATAGGATGAAGGATAGATTCTAGGGGGACTCCAGAGGTAATGGTGCAAGAGCAGGAAGAGAAGCCATTGCAGGTGATTCTCTGGCGATGACTGGATAGATAGGAATGGAACCAACCAAGGTTTAGAATAAATTAACAAATCTGTTAGTTACTCCAGAGTTAAAAATACTTTTTGCAGTTTAGGAACTAATCCATAAAATTAATTACTACTTTAATAGAAAATATCCTGCATAATAGAATGGACTACTGTTACAGAAAATTATTTTAAAGTTCAATATTTTACACTCTCATGTGAGGTATACCTTCAATATACACTCATTTAAGTCCATACAAAGGACATTTCTATAAAGACTGATCTAAAATGGAAAACCTTTGCCTTGTGGCTAAAATAACATGGCTACTTAAGACAGCTAAAGTTTAATATTTATGTTAGATATTTGACAACACAATGTTTCACTCAAGCAAGTTAAGGGAATTCCTAAGTTAACAGTATACTTTATAAACATCTAAGAGACCCCCTATAAAAAAACTATAAGATACAATGGTACAGTGCATTCTAATGACATTCTTTCCTCCATGCTTGATGGCAATGTGAAACACTGCCTGAGTGTCAACTGGAATATCATAGAATCTTACAGCACAGAGGAAGGCCATTCGGCCCGTCGTGCCAGTGCCGGCTCTTTGAAAGAGCTGTCCAATTTAGTCCAACACCCCAGTTTTCTCCCCCATAACCCTGCAAATTAGTTCTCTTCAACTACATGTCCAATTCTCTTTTGAAAGTTCCTATGGAATCTGCTTCCACCACCCTGTCAGGTCGTGCATTCCAGATCCTAACAACCCTCTGTGTGAAAAAAATTCTCTTAATTTCCCCTCTAGTTACCGATCCACTTGCCAGAGAAAACAGTTTCTCCCTATTTACACTATCAAAACCCCTCATAATTTTGAATATTTCTATTAGGTCTCCCCTTAACATTCTCTGCTCTGCTCTAAGGAGAATAATCCCAGCGTCTCTAATCTTTCCACATAACTGAAGTCCCTCATCCGTGGTATCATCCTGGTAAACCTCCTCTGAACCCTCTCCAAGACTTTGACATCCTTCCTAAAGTGTGGTGCCCAGAATTGTACACAATACGCCAGCTGAGGCTTAACCAGTGATTGGTAACGGTTCAGCATGACTTCCTTGTTTTTGGCAAAGCCAAGTATCCCATACGTTTTCTTAACTGCCTTATCAACTTGCCCTGCCACCTTCAAAGATTTGTGAATTTGTACCCCAAGCTCCCTCTGCTCTTGCACCTCCCTCAGAATAGTACCATTTAGATTATACTGCCTCTGTTATTACTGTTCATTAACAATACACAATATCTTTTTGTGTCATTAACGAACAGTAATAAGTCCAAACTTCTCCTAAAACCAGAAATAATTCTTTTTCGGATCAATGTTTTGTCCAGAATTAAGATGTTCTGTGTTGCCTGAGCTGAAATCAGTGTGAAAGGGACAGTAGAACTTGATGCTATCTGCATGCAGTGCTGTAAAAACAGGTACCAGTGTCAGCTTTAGGTATCCACTATCACAATCATATACAGAACCTAAGAACACTGACCTTCAGTAATTCACTCGTACTTGAATATTTCTCTTAAACCTTTTGCGTATTGAAAGTCTTTCAGCTTTAAATATGTCATTCACACTATCAGAAAGTCATTTTCTGAAAATTTCTAATACCATGAAGAAATTAAAACTGGTCAAAAATACGAAACATATTTCAATTCTTCATATTCTTGGAGCAAGCTTAAAAATGAACTTATACTCTGGTGCAAAAATGCTATTGCTATACAGTAAGCTCATTAAAACAGGTTTGTCAACATATAGAAGTATAAATAATTTCAACATCATAAATACCTTTCAAGTTATAACTTGGAGAAGTAACTGGTCTCATATACCAGCTTGTTAAAATAAAATTAGTGTGCCCTACAAATTAGTCTACTTGATTTTCAAGTGCACAATGCAGGTGAATTATATCAGATCATCTTTACAATATGTTTGGTTTGAGGGATAGACTAAGCGTTCTATAAAAGATCAGGATATCACTCAAGCCTCAATTTATAAATTTCAACAAACTCAATCTTGAAATGCCAATTTTTTTCAGCAACAAAAAAACTTTCCAAGACTGAGGGCTCAATAAATAGTAAACAGACACGTGAGATCAGCAAAGAGAAGTTAGAACATGTAACTAATGCAATCTGAGGCTAAGTTAGCTGATGTACTTAAGCAAAAAGTGTACAACTATTTGTACAGCATAGTAACTTGGAGGATTGGCTGAATGATGGATGCGACCTTTAGGTCTCATTCTTCTACCATGCTGGCTAGTTTCAGTTTGGGAGGACATCTCTCTCTTTCTCATTTACTCCCACACAAACATGCTGCTCTGAATTTGTGAATAGCAGTGCTAGCAGTGAATAGCTACAAACAGTGATAGACTGCACAAACCATAAGGGTTTAGAGCTAAATGACCCACAGGCTTTCGTTCAGTCTGTATATCAATGATTTGGATATAGGACTAGAGAGAGTGGTGTCCAAATTTGCGGATGATATTAAAATAGGAGCCATGATGTGGAGATGCCGGTGATGGACTGAGGTGGACAAATGTAAGGAGTCTTACAACACCAGGTTATAGTCCAACAGCTTTATTTGAAATCACAAGCTTTCGGAGCTTTCCTCCTTCGTCAGGTGAGTGTAGGATTCCATAAAGGTACAGCATATATAGTCAGAGAACAATGCCTGGTGATTACAGATAATCTTTCCAACTGCCCGTTATCACCCTCGGCAGAGATATAATCAAAGCAATCAAAGGAGTGGAATGGTGTTCAGACAGAGAAACATTACATACAAGACTACTGAATATACAAACGGTCAGAACCCAAAGACAAAGACAGAGAGAGAGAGAGACACCCGAAAGGCAGAGAAAGAGAGAGAATGACCAGTTGTATTAAAAACAGATAACTTTTTTTTCGCTGGTGGGGTTACACGTAGCGTGACATGAACCCAAGATCCCGGTTGAGGCCGTCCCCATGGGTGCGGAACTTGGCTATCAAATTCTGCTCGACGATTTTGCGTTGTCGTGTGTCTCGAAGGCTGCCTTGGAGAACGCTTACCCGAAGATCGGAGGCTAAATGTCCTTGACTGCTGAAGTGTTCCCCGACTGGGAGGGAACCCTCCTGTCTGGCGATTGTTGTGCGGATGAACGGACACCGCGCAACAATCGCCAGACAGGAGGGTTCCCTCCCAGTCGGGGAACACTTCAGCAGTCAAGGACATTCAGCCTCCGATCTTCAGGTAAGCGTTCTCCAAGGCAGCCTTCGAGACACACGACAACGCAAAATCGTCGAACAGAAATTGA